>NC_058132.1:540432799-540453979 GCF_016433145.1 Gracilinanus agilis | reverse complement strand
CCTTTTTCAATAGTCATGAAGTGTGGTAACAAAAGCATCTTTTGACTACCCTCAATTTTCATGCAAGGTCTTGTCAGAACTTTTTAAAGCTGGGTATATCTTCCCTCTGATTATCCCGACAGTACATCATTTAGTCCTCCTCCTGACAAATGTAAGGAAGCCTTGATTAATGAACATTTTAATGAGGAGGTGAGTTGATAATTTTTAGCTCTTCCCTATTACTTTATCAATAATAGGCAGTATTAATCTTCAGGATATGCCTGCAGCTAAGGAAAGTGGGCTGACTTTTGATGTGACTGACCACTCAAAGAATGATGGTTGCCTCATGGACCTGTTTCTTGAAGTCTTGGCTAGAAAAATATAAACCATCACAATGCAGTTTTCACTGGCTTGAACTCACTTTTGGATATCAGATCTTCCCACACTTGGTTTAGGAAGCAAGGACACAGGAGCCTTAAGGGTGGGGACTTAACTCAATTTGGCTTCTGTTTACTTGGTAAACAGACACAAAGGTCCTTGCCTAGGTAGATGCCTTGGAGGCTGGAACTAATTACCTTACTCTATTATACTTTTCAGAATGTGCTTGACCTTTAGAAGTGGACTCTAAGTAAAAGGTTATAATAGACAAAAATAATTTTCCTCAAATTTTTATCCCCCCTCCAATACTACTTTGTTTTTACTCATGTGCATACATGCTTTATTATGGTCTCCTTTCCCTTGAAATGAAAATTAATTTACATCTAGTAATTTTTTTTACCTTTTTACCTTTGTATCAACAGTGAAAATAGAGTGCCTTGAATATATATATATATATATATATTATAGGGACATGATGTATTTTTGTTAAATTGAATTGAATTATTGAATTGACATTCAAGGCCATCCATAACCTGATGTCATTCGTTTTTCAACTTTATTTCATACTGTTCTCCATGTTCTGTCCACTAGGACCTGACTTATCTACTTTGAAATTCTTATCTATTCTCATGATCTTTTCTGCTTCTGTGCTTTGGTCTGTCTCTTTCTTATCCCTAGAATGCTTTACTAATCATTTCCTACAAAACTCCTACTCATCTTTCATTGTCACATATTGCCTCCTCCAACAAGCTTTTTCCCCTTTAATTCACTACATCATTTTTCTTGGAACATAATCACTCTATATTTATTTAGTTATTACTTTATATCACAGATAAGAAATCTAAGTAGGGAATGGAAATAACCCGCCCATAGGTAGTATGCATTAAACTGAAGACTCAAACAGGGTTATCTCATTCAAAATACAATTTCCTGGATCATATCATGTGGTCCAAATCCTTACCCAGCATGATCCCAATTTTATAGTAAGGGAAACTGAGACCTAGTTAAAGGAAATGAATTTTAGTGATGGAATATTATGAATAGGATAATTTCAGAAAGAACTGGGAAGACCTATGTGAACTGATGAAGAGTGAAATAAAAGGAACCAGAAAAACACTGTATACACTAAAGAGCAATATTATGAAATGATTGAATATGATAAGACTTTGTTACTAACAACAATACAAAGAACCGTTTTCAGGGACTTATGAAAAAAGAATGCTATCTACCTCCAGAGAAAGACATGTTGGAATAAAAATGCAGGATGGAACCATATGGTTTATCACTTCATTGTTTGGGTATATGTTTTAGGGTTTTGGTTTTATAACATTATTCACTTACAAAATTGAATTATATGGAAATATGTTTTGTGTGATAATACATATATAAAATAGAATGAATTTCTTGCCAGCTCCTGAGGGTGGGGGTGGGGGAATAAGGGAAGGAGACAATTTGGATTATATAACTTTAGGAAACTCATGTGGACATTTGCTATTAAAATAAAAATATTTATAAAGGAATCTAAGGGAAATAAAGCACCTGAGGTTACACAGAACTGAGAACTATATCAGTGAACGAAGTTCCCCATCAAGATTGTTATGAGGAAATTAGGATTTTAAAGTAAGTTAGTAGCCAGAGCTGTTAGGCAAGTGCTGAAAGTTCCAAATATGGAACAGTGAATAGAGAAGGAAGCTTTTCCTGAGAGACTCTGTGTGTGGCTGATGACAGTTAGGTGTTTGGTTTAACTATTTGAAGTGAAGAGCCTAGGAAAGTTGATTGTCTCCTACAAGAAGCCATCTGTTCTTTGAGGAAGATCAGTTTGAGCAGTGATTCTAGTTCTGGTTGTTTAACATTCCAGACTAGTTCATCTCTCTGACTTCATCTCCCTGAGGACTTATTTGCTGTGGTGCCTGAGTTCTTGGAAAGCTGAGATCATTATTGGAGGTGAAGAGGACACACTAGTGAGACATCCATTCCCCTTCTGACCTTCCAGCCTTGTCCTGACAGTCTGTGTTAGTGTCAGTGTAGTTTGTTTCCCACCTACCAGTCCCTTGAGTTTATCCTTAGCTATTTAGATTTAGTGTGACCTTTCCCCATATCACCTACCCCTTAATCTCAATATTAAACTGTTTTATATACTTCCTGTGTCTCCCTCAACCCCAATAAAGAGCCCACAGTAAAATACCTTTCAAACCCTGATTTTCTCTGGCTTGGGTGGTGGACTAGTAACTGTCAACTGTCAGTTACCAGCTCGTATGTGTACTCTGACATTACCCATTTCCCACATCCCTTGTGTAGGTTTCCAGTGTCTCTTGTGAGTCCTATCACTTGTGGGTTTGTGGGTTTGGTCTTCACTTTGGCACCCTTGTCTTTCACTTGTTAGCTCATTCACATATTTCAAGAACTCGTGTACTTATTTGGGTAATTTTATTCCATCTGGAGTTCTTACTTTATTATTTTAGTTTAGAGATTTTTTTAGAGATTTAGAGATTTAGAGATTAGGGTCTTTGTCATATAGTTCTTTTCTAGACTATTCTATCCCGGGCACATTATAATGCATGTTGGAGACAATAAATACTTGTTAAATAAATAAAAAAAATAACAGTGTAATATAAATATAATTTTAGTTACCTTTGATGGTTATATGTTTCACAATCTAAGTCACTAAAGCATCTTCCCAACCCAAAGTTATTTTACTGTTAAAACGACAATGCCTCTAATTACTACTTTTTAAAATTTATATTTTTATCACACACAGTCATATTCTTAAACCCCTAAATTACTAATAACATGAGTTATCCAATGTGTCTGTACAGAATATTACTTCCAGCACAACAAATTCTTTGGATTTAAAATCAATATTACATTTATACTATCACGTGAACTTTCACATTTTCAAAATGGGAATTCTTATCCTTATTTTATCTAATAAATCTTTTAAGATAGAAATTGCTTTAGAAAACAAACCATTCAGAAATAGAAATTTTTTTCATTGTCATTATTCTTTTCTTCAACCTCATCATCAACAAAAAAAAAATTGTGCACATACTGTCATTGCCCCCAATGAAACTGGGAATCTGTACCATTGCTTAAATGATTAAGGATAGTGAGTTCTCAAATCACTCATATGTGTCATAGCGGGTTTCTCTTTAGTGAAATTGGACCTGTAATTTCTTTGGTTTAGAAGGAATTACCCTCTAACAAATACAAATTGATAAAGACTCTGAAACTTCTATAAGAGGAGTGCTAAGAGGCAGGCAGTCTATTAATAAGTTATCAAATTTTTAAGTGCTCACTCTGCCAGATCCTATGAGATGGCACTAGGGATATGAAGAATGTAGAAAGAAAATCCTTGTCCTTAAGGGAATCACATTTTAATGGGACAAAGAGCATATATGTAAAAAAAGTACATATAAAAGGGAGATGGAAAATTATCTCTATGGAAAAGAGACTCACTATGTGTATTGTCTATAATGATGAATCCAGTGGTGTCATAATACCAAGTCTTTCTGATTCCAAGGCCATCTCTTAATCCACTATGCAACACTACCTTCTGCCAGAAGGAAACTCTGTATTTCTCTTTAACTTTCTTTCATAAGTTTCTTAGAACATAGCATTAAAAAGTCAAAATTAAACAAATTAAATGTTTCAGAAGATTGCATTTTGGAAGAATGAGCTAGAGTAGTTTGGAAGAAAATGTTTATTTTCTTGCCTATAACTTTTCTTAATGTACCACTAAGTCAAATCCATGCTTATACTATTCCACTGCAGCCGCATCAAGGTACACTCATTGTAATGCAATGACTGAACTCATTTGAAAATGGAAAATATGTGTTCACTGGAGCATTTAAAATGATGCACAACAGGCTAATTTAGTAGGGTAAAGTCAAATCTCAATTAGGAGAAAAGTCCACACCTCTCTTGCAAGAGAGTCCTCAGGGTCAGGGAAGAATATACCATATTAATATTTTCAATGACACATTTCCACCCCAAACTGAAAGAAAAAAATGTCTTCACTTTTTCAATCTAGCTTGAGCTAATTATCTTGGACTTATATACAGCTTCTCACAATGAATGGTTATCTCCCAGATTTCAGCTGGGATATAAAGTAGTTATTTCTGAATAAGATACTGCCCAAAGCTTCATTTTAATAATTGTAGTTTACATCACACTTCATGTCTTATGACAATATTTCTATATCTGTGCAGTGGAATTTTACTTTAATTTCTTTAGAATGGAAGATTTAAAAAAATATGTTCCTAAAAAATTGCCATTGCTTAATTTGATTCAAAATATTTTATTAATGTCTATGAAACCTCATATGACTTTTGTTTTGCCTTTTCTTTTTTATGGTCTTTAGATTACGTTTTGTCCTGAACACAAAAAAAGATATGGATCACATAGTTTTCAGATTACTTAATAATACTAATATTCTTAATATTATATTCTAGCATGAAATTTAGTATATTAGATTCATATGCTACCAGGCACTATTGGCATTTTTACAAGTGAATAAGAAAGAGGCATACTATCTGAAATTTTACAAGAAATCCTTTGAGTGAGAGAATCATGGGAATGACACAGGAGGAACCAATGAAATGGGATAAGGAAATGATTAATAAGCAATGTGAGAAATAAAAGCCTTGAGGAGAATGTTGGCTGAGGAAAGCAAGGAGAGAAAAAGAAAAGAGAAATATTTCCTTTGACTGTATTTCACTTGGCCTTCCAGGGATTATTCCTATGCTTTAATAAATGAGTATTGAGCATCACACTATTCTAAGCATTAATAGGCATAATGACATAAAGTATATGATAGCTTAGAGTAGTAGACAGAGTGCCAGCCTGAGAATCAGGATGTCTCAGTTCAAGTTTAACCTTTCTCACATTCTGACTGTAAATCTTGAGGTGTTATTTAACCTTTTAATCCCTTTAGGGAACTCTAAGCCTCCAAGATTTAATGATAGGCAAAGAAGTTAATGGTTAATGATTGGAATTGGTAAGAGAGAGCTTTCATATTAGGTATACCCTGAACTGATAAAATTACATATCCAGAGGGGAAAAAATGACCTGGCTTTTGTAATTATGGTTTGACTCTTGTAACAAGGAGTATCTATTTTTATGATTAAGAGAAAGAAAAACAGATTGAACACTAAGATTTACAAACATTATATTGTCAAACTGTTGTACACATGCATTTTTAAAGACTCAAATTTTTCAACTGCTGATATGCCACAAACTAAAGAACCAAAGAGAAACCAGTGTGCTGAAAACAGAAAAGAGAATAGGCAAAATTTTCTCATCTGACATGGATGAACTGATACATGATAAATTAAGCTTTGATTCTTGAAAGATGTATAATTCTGAGTCTGTGGCTCCTCTACTGATATAAAAGGCAAATCTTCTAAGCCTTAGTAGACTGTGGTTAGCACTGAGGAAAATTAATATTTAAGTTTATTATTTACTAGTGAATAAACATTTTAATATGCAAATACTTTCTTATTTTATGAAAATAATTTTAACCTCATGGCCTCCTCTCCCAAACATACTTTAGGGATTCCTAGAGTCCATGGACTACACTTTGACAATTGATAACTTGGAAGATAAGACTCTAGGATAATATTTTTTATATAATCTGACATATAAGAAACTACATTATCTGGTTCATTGTTTAAAATTTTTAACCAGATTTCTCTTCATTCCAGGACATACATTTCACAATCTACTTAAAATGAACTATTTGCACTTCATCAAATTCAATTTTCCTTCTTCCAACTATGCATTTCCATGTCCCCTCTTGAATACTTAAAATGGACTCTTTCCTTACCTCTTATTCTTTTAATCCTTATGTACTTTCATTGCTCCATTAAGTGTTTCCCATTCAATGAATCCTTCTTAGAGACTTCAGTTTTTATTGGTCTTCCCTTCTTCAAATAAACATATGTCTGTTATTTTCTTCATGTGCTCTATCCCACTAACTAGAAAATAGCCCCTTAAGAGTAGAAGTTATTTCACTTTTTGTCTTCTTATCATTAATGGCTAGTTTATTTGCCTGTAGTGGGCACTTAAACATTTGTTGAATTAAGGATATTTTCTATTATATTCAATAGTGAGTTATTTAATATTTTTGAGTCTAAGAACATATATAGTCAGATTTGGATAGCAGGAGGAATGTTCTATATAAAATGTAAAGAATACACTGGAGAGAGAGGAGACTGAAGGCAAGAAGACAATTCAGGAGATAATTACAATAATTCAGTCTAGTAATAGTGGAGCCAACTATTGTGGTTTAAGACTAAATTTCACTTAGCCTAAAAATGAAGATAGCTGTGCTCTTTGTGGTAGCAAAAAACTGTAAAATGAGGCTCTGCCCTTCAATTGGGTAATGGCTGAAAAAAAATGTGATATGTGTTGGTGATGGAATACTATTCTGCTAAAAGAAACAATGAACTGGAGGAATTCCATGTGAACTGGAAAAACCTCCAAGAATTGATGCAGGGTAAAAGAAGTAGAACCAGGAGGACATTAAACATGGAGACAGATACACTATGGTACAATTTAATGTAATGGACTTCTCTACTAGCAGTAATTCAATGATCCAGGACAATTCTTAGGAATTATAAGAAAGAATGCTATCCACATCCAAAGAAAGAACTGTGGGAGTAGAAACACAGAAGAAAAACAACTGCTTGATCACATGGTTCGATGGGGATATGATTGGGGATGTAGATTCTAAATAACCATCCTAATGAAAACATTAATAATATAAAAATAGGTCTTGATCAATGACACATGTAAAACCCAGTGGAACTGTGTGTTGGCTACAGGAAGGGTGTAGGAGGAAGGGAGAGAAAGAACATGAATTATGTAACCATGGAAAAATATTCTAAATTAATTTATTAAATAAACTTTTTTTAAGATTAAAAATAAAATAAAATGAAATAAATGGTCCCTGAAAATTGCTGAGACTGAATAATTCATCAATGATGATTCCTTCTAACTTTAACAGCTTGATTCTTAGATTATATCCATTACCAGGATTTTATTAACTAGATTTATCCTCAAATAACAGACATAATCTGCTGCCAGGACCAGAATCTTTCTGAAACCTGGTTTTTAAATAAGTATTTATATTATTAATAATAATATTAATAATATGGGTATAATATGGTGATACTCAGTGGAGTTTTTGTTTTAATGACAGAGCCCCACAGAAATGCATGATAACATTGATAGTATGATAAATGCTAAAGTAAAACTTCTGCAGAACATTTATTGTCTCTAAACCATTATTGATTCAACAGAAGCCATTTTTGGATTATGTGTATGTTCAATTTTAAATCTACTGATAGCCTCAAGAAGATATATGGAAACCCAATATATGCCCTGCACACAGAACTTCAGAAAACATTAGAGTAGAAAAGGATTCACTGTGCTAGAGGATCCAATACCAAGCTACACAGTGGTGTTAAAATGTATATAAAAGAACACATGGAAAATATTTTTATAATTCCTAGTATTTGCTTTAATTTCTTCTTCATTGGTGGTATGTTCACCCATTTCTTTTTTATTGCTAATTATTTGATTTTCTTCTTAAAATTTTTAATCATATTAATTAATGGTTTATCTATTTTCTTGATTTTTCCATAAAACCAATTTCTACATTTATTTAATAATTCAGGGTTTTTTTACATTCAATTTTATTGATCTCATCTTTAATTTTTAGGAATTCTAATTTAGTTTTTAAGTGACAACTTTGTTGTTTTTCTAGTGTTTCATCACTTTCTCAATTCTTTGATCTTTTCTATATTTTATTAATATAAACATTGAAAGATATAAATTTTCCACTAATTATTGCTGTTGCTATATCCCATAGGTTTTGCTGTGTTGTCTCATTATTTTATTATCATTCTCTATAGAGATTTATTGTTTCAGTAATTTGATGTTCAAGACATTCATTCTTCAAGATTAAATTATTTAGTTTCCAATACATTTTTACTTTTTGTTTCCATTGTCCCAATATTTCTGCCTTTCTACATCTAGTCCCAATGTTTTTGTGCCCAAATATATGTCAATTTCTTTTTTTTAATAATTTTTTATTTTTAGAAAAAAATTCCTTGGTTACATAAGTCATGTTTTTACTTTACCCTTCACCCCCTTTGCCTCCCATCCCCCCACTAACCCCCTCTCCCCACCATAGCTAATTCTCATTTCCACTAGTGTGGTCAGTCAAGACTTATTTACACATTATTGATAGTTACATGGGTGTGGTCTTTTCAGGTCTACATCCCCAATCATGTTCTCATCAACCCAAGTGTCCATGCAGTTGTTTTTCTTCTGTGTTTCTACTCCTGCAGTTCTTCCTTTGAATGTGGATAGTGTTCCTTTCCATAAATCCCTCCGAATTGTCTTGGGTCATTGTGTTGCTGCTAGTACAGATGTCCATTACATTCGATTTTACCATAATATATCAGTCTCTGGGCACAATGTTCTTCTGGCTCTGCTCCTTTCACTCTGCATCATTTCCTAGAGGTCTTTCCAGTTCACATGAAATTCCTCCAGTTTATTATTCCTTTGAGCACAATAGTATTCCATCACCAGCATGTACTACAATTTGTTCAGCCATTCCTCAGTTGAAGGGCATACCCTTGCTTTCCAGTTTTTTGCCATCACAAAGAGTGCTGCTATAAATATTTTTGTGCAAGTTTGTTTATCTATTATCTCTTTGGGGTACAAACCCAGCAATGGTATGGCTGGATCAAAGGGCATTCTTTTATTGCTCTTTGGGCATAGTTCCAAATTGCCCTCCAGAATGGTTGGATCAGTTCACAACCCCACCAGCAATGCATTAATATCCCAATTGTGCCACATCCCCTCCAACATTCATTACTTTCCCCTGTTATCATTTTAGCCAATCTGCTAGGTGAGAGGTGGTACCTCAGAGTTGTTTTGATTTGCATTTCTCTAATTATTAGTGATTTAGAACACTTTCTCATGTGCTTATTGTTATGAGGAAATTTTGAGGAAAGGTGTTTGGGATAAGGGAATTGAAAGGAGGATGTTTGAGATTTGCTAAGTGGGTAATCTTGGTTACAGATAGGCTGGGATTAAAGGAGATTCAGGGTAAAATAGGACTGAAGTCAGGAATATAACACAGAAGGAAAACAGAGATCTTTTAGGGAGAAGAGAAATTAAACTAAACAGACAAACACAACAGGCTTACAGACTGGGACTTAGACTCAAACAAATGCTGAGGGAAATAGACTAGACTGAAATTAACAAACAGGCTTTGTTTAATTTCACAGGAAGGGACCTGTTTTGAAGTAACACCTTCCTTCAAGATGGATGCCCCAGCTTCCCTCTAAGCCCAGAGTATGTTGTCTCTTTCCCTCTTCTTCCCTCTTAATAACTAACGGATAAATTACACTAATAGGGCTGTTGAAACACAAAAGGGTTTATTTTGTATGAAGGATGTTTGTTAGGAAGGTGGATCAAAGGAAAGCCCTATCAGTTGTCTCAAGAACCTCAGGTGGGGGAAGGGAAGCAAAGATGGAGTGTGAGTAAGGTCCGGCCTTTAAACTCAGCTTTACTAAGTGCTATTACTATCTAAAGGGAATAAATGATGACTGACTAACTATAACTAATGCTGTCAATCAGATAACTCTTCACAGATTTAACTCCTCTCTAATTACTCTCCTTATTAACTCCACAGACATATAAGGTAAGGGAGGGAAGGCAGGGATGGTATTAGGAAAGGAAGATATAAAGGGTTTATCTAAAATAATAATTTCTTAAGTAAATATATCAAAGCTAGGCTAGATTTCAATATTAAAGCTAGGTAATCAAAGCAGCTCGGCTGATTCACAACCTCCCTCCTCAAGATTCCAAACCTCTAACAGCTTTTGGAACTCAGCCAAAGCTAGAAAAACTATATCACCCCAATTCTGTATACTACATTATTGATACTTTTGATTTCTTTATCTGAAAATTGCCTATTCATGTCCCTTCTCCATTTATTAATTAGGGAATGGCTTGATTTTTTATACAATTGATTTAGCTCCTTGTATATTTGAGTAATTAGACCTCTGTCAGAATTTTTTGTTATAAAGATTTTTTCCCAGTTTGTTGTTTCCCTTCTGATTTTGGTTGCATTGTTTTCCCTTGTACAAAAACTTTTTAATTTAATATAATCAAACTTATTTATTTTACATTTTGTAATTTTCTCTAATTCTTGTTTGGTTTTAAAATCTTTCCTTTCCCAGAGATCTGACAAGTGTTCTATTCTGTGTTCACCTAATTTACTTGGCTCACTAAAGCAGAATAAATCCAGGAAAAAAAGAGGTCCAGACCCTGATGGGTCTCGCCTTTTATATTCTTTTTTCCATGTCATTTCCCGTCTTTCCCCCTCTTCACAGAAACCAATTACAGTCTTTTAATTTGCCTACCACTGACCAGAGGTGGGACAGTGTTTGTGGCCTTTGGGGTGTGAAATAGTAAGTGACTTGAGAGCTCTCTTACTTTGACTTAAAATAGACAAAGGGAGAGCTAATTATATCTTCATACCATCTAAGACACCATTCAACTTTATTATTTATTTCTTATTTATTCTTATTTATTTCTTATCTACCTCTGAGAGGAGAAACTGGATAGTCTCCCACTATTATTATTCTGTTGTCCATTTTCATCTGCAACTCATTTAATCTTTCCTATAGAATTCCCTCCATTACCCCTTCTCCCCTACCTTTTAGTTGTTATTCTATCCAGCTTTCCAAAAGTCTCTTCTTCATTCCCCCAAACCTGCCCTATTTCTTGGTATAAGTTCAAATTTGAGAATCTCTCCCTTATCTTTTCCTAAGAATTCTATCCTTATACCCTCACCTTACTCCCACTGTTTCTTGATATATACTCCTTTCTACATATCCATCACTATTAGTTGCTCCCTTATTCTTTCCCCTTTCCCTCCTTTTTCTCCATATGTTAAGAGTTTTACCCTTTAGGTTGTATGTGTTGTTCTGTCTTTGACCAAGATCTGATGAGAGTATGGTTCTAATACTTCAAGCTCCATATATCCTTGTCCCTTTCTCTCTGTGAATTTTTCCATTCACTCCTCTTTTATGTGAGATAATTTTTCTATTTAACCTCTTCTTGCTCTATTTTATTGTTATATTGGCTCATTCCATTGTATTCACCTCAACCTCAACTTGTGTCTATAAATACTCTTCAAAAGTATCCAGGTAATAATATCATTCTTAAGAGTTATAGATAACATTTTTCATGTAAGACTTTGACTTTTGGATCACTTATGAATGGCCTTTCATCATTATCATTTTATGTTTCTTATAGATCAAATTTTCTACTGAGTTTTGGATTTTCCCCTGAGAATAGTTGAAATGTCTTTAATTCTTTAAATATCCATTTTAAAACCTTATGTAATTATGGTCAATTTGGCTAAGTAGTTATTCTTGATTGTAAATCTTGTTCTTTTTTTTCTATGAAATATTATATTCAATGTCTTGCATTCTTTTAATATTAAGGCTGCCAAGCCTTGTGCTACTCTGACTGTAACAGCTCCATAGTATTTAAACTGTTTTTTCTTATGTCCTAAAGAGATTTTATTTAATCTCATTCTGTCTCTTTAAGAGCAAAAGTGTTTGTAATCTCATGTTGTCTCTTTAAGAGGCAGAGCAGATAGTTCTCACCCTCAGTCATTTTAAGAGACCAACTAGAAAAGGTAGAAAATTTTCAGTTAAGATCCCACTTCTTTTTCTCTGACTTCCTTGGGAGCAGGGTTTTCTGGGTATTTCTTAGAAAAAAGATCTGATAGTTACTATGAGGCAGTTACTTTTAGAGTTTGGGATACATATATGAATTTGAGTTAAAATCTGATTACTGAGCGCTTTTTTTTCCTTAAGGGAAAAGGAGCTGCCAAGAGGGGTTCTGGTCCACTCTCTCTGACTTGGGAACAGGGGCTGCATCTCTGTGAAGAGAACATCACAGTTCATTCTAAGAGTTTGATTTCATATATTACTTTAAGGAGTTCATTATCAATTTAATATTCATTGATTAGTTAGTTAAGATAGTGAAATTAATATGTTAGACAGAGTAGGTCCAAATAGGCTTGCTTTGCAGGCAAGAAGATCCTACCAAGAAAGGAAATTAGAAGTAGGGTTATTTATAGATTTTACATAGTATTTGGGGTTTTAATATTTAGCATAAGGATTAATAGATATAATTTCCTATTTCCTGCCTCTTATTTCCTATCCATACCTCTCCTCCAAATAAATAAGAACACTGGTTTACTAAACAGCTCTCTGCAACTTTATCAACCTCCAGCAATAATATTTAACCTATAACAACTTGCTAACAACTATTTATTACCAATAACAACTTTTTTTATTGTAGCATGTTCTACTTAATCTGGGACCCATAAAATTTAGCAATAATGTTCCTATGCATCTTTATTTTTCAATTTCTTTTTAGGTGTTGATTCCTGGATTCTTTCAGTGTCTATTTTACCCTCTGGTTGTATAATTTCTGGTCAGTTTTCTTTGATGGTTTCTTGGAGTATAGTATCTAATTTTTTTATTATAATTTTCTGAGAATCCAACTATTTTTATATTCTCTCTCTTGAATCTCTTTTCCATTATTTTCTTTATGATAAGGTGTTTCATATTCTATTCTATTATTTTATTCTTTTGATTTTGCTTTATTTTTCCTTGTTTGTTAGGGAGTGTTTAGCTTCCTCTTCTCCAATTATAGTCCTTTTTTTTAACAATTATCTTCAATCTTAGAATCAATATTCTATATTGGTTCCAAAGCAGAAGAGTGATAAATATTAGGCAATGGGGATTGTGTCATTTGAATTATCCTAAACCCTGGGAGACTATAACTCCCAGGACTCTGGCTGTTACAACTTCCCCTGACAACTCCTACTTCCTTTGTGGGAGGTATCAGGGAAAATATAAAAGAGAAAGTTTATGAAAGAAGTGCCATTTGATTTCTTCATATTCTAAAAATTGATACCTTTATCCCCTTGTATTGATGTATAAACCCTTTATTTATTGTAATTGTAAATTTATTTATGTTTGTTATGATCTATTGGGGAGAGTGGTCTCCCAAAGTATCACAGGGGGAATCTGTCATTTGGAATTATCCTAAACACTGGGAGACTACAACTCCCAGTACTCTCTCTGTTACAACTTCCCCTGACAACACCTACTTCCTTTGTGGGAGGTATCAGAGAAAGTATAAAAGAGGAAGTTTGGAGCCTTTTTCTCTTGCTCTACCCTGAGATCTTGCTAGCTCTCTCGACCCTGGAAGCAGAGTTCTCTGCCCTGGAGCTCTCTCTACCCTGAGACCCTGATATCTCTCTTGGAACCTTTTTCCCTTTCTTCCTACCTCCTAGTTTTCCCTTGACTTTCCCTTTCTACTTAAAATAAAACATAGCTATTCTAAACCCTAAAGTTGCTCTCAGATCATTCATTTGAGGGCTCTGGTCAATTTCCCCCATGGTGGTGGGGTGAGGCTGGGGACCTCTACCTTCATTTCCCTTCCTCCTACCTTCCTCCCTTTTCCCTTCACTTTCACCACACAGGATTAAGTGACTTAACCAGGCTCACTCAGCTAGGAAGTGTCTGAGGCCAGATTTGAATCTAGGACTTCCCATCACAAGGCCTGGCTCTTAGTCCACTCAGCCACCCACTTGACCCCTCCAGATATAGTTCTTAATAAATTATTTTCTTCAATTAATTTCTGGCTATCTTTTTTCCATTTGAATGTCTGTCTTTCATAATATTCTTGTATTGCTCCTTTCCCCCCACCCCCCTAATTTTTCCTTATCCACTCATTTGATTTTTGAGATCTTTTTAATACTCTTCCAAAATATGTTTTTGAGCTTGTGGCCACTCATATTCCTTTACTGTTTTTAAAGTAGATGTTTTTACTTCATTCTCCTCTGAGTTTGAGTCCAGGTCTTCTCTGCCCTCATGATAGCTAAGTGTTCTTAGTTTCTTTCTCCTTCACTAACTCATTAAAAAAATTAGGATCCAGACCAATATATTTAATTTTTGGCTTTATGCTGAATTCTTATGTTTCCTAAGGTGGTTTGGCATGGTGCCTTGGGTCTTAAGATTTTTTGCATTTTTTCATTTCCTGGACACTATTTAGTTATTCCAGATTTTATAATCCAGGATCAGACATAAACTTTGGTAACAGGTTCAAGCCCTAGTTGGTGACTGATCTAAGGTGCTCCAACCTAAGCAAGTGAGCAGTTCTACCACTACAATTGAAAATAGAAATCCCAGCTTCCCCTATGGCAGCAGATGGGGAATCCACCCTACTGGGAATGACTACCATCAATGTGGTCCCAGGGCCCCAGCAATCACAGTCACCAATGTGAAATCCTTTTTCCCTCTTCTTTTCCCACTGCTACAGGTGATCCTGTGATTTGACTTATGTTATCACCTATTCATTGTTCCCAGGCCTACCAGCCTAGAGCTCCTGTTTCTGGAACTTCCACTGAAGATGATGACTAAACTTTGGTCCTCTTAGAGATATGTACTGAAGGATTACCCTCTTCTTTCATGAAATATAGATGAAATTTTCTATTCACCTTCATCAAAATAACAAGGAAGTAAAAGAAAAATACTTTTTCCTCCAAATAAACTCCTGTTGACTATAATTATATATACAAATATAATTTTATCTTTTGTTATTGTTCAATATTTCAATCATATCCAACTTTTCATGACTCCATGGACCATATTATCCACATCATTTTCCTGGCATTGATAATGAAGTTGCTCGTTATTTTTTCTACAGTGGATTAAGGCAACAAAAGATTAAGTGACACACTTCTGCTAAGAATTTGAGGTCTGATTTGAATTCAGGTCTTCCTGACCCATGACCAGCTCTTCATCAACTAAACCACCCAGCTACCTACTTAATTGTATTTCTACCACATTACTAAAATTGAAGTTCTTCCCTCAATAATTATATTCTTTTGTCTTTCAAACCCTTCCTAGGAATGTGCTGTCCAAACTATTCAAAGAAGGATATCTACCAATTAAGGATGACTTAAGGCATTTCTAGAGATTATACACATCTTTTTTTAGTGATACAAAACTCTTGAGGCTTAGGTAGCCTCATAGAGAGGATGGATTAAAGAAAAGCTCAAGAGGTAGAACTAGGATCATATCATACTACCTAATCAACAAATCCTATTAAAGCTTAGATCTAAGAAAATTATGGAGTAGACAGCCACTTCTTTTTTATCATAGCATGGATTTAACAAAGATATCATTTAAGACATAGTGCACCAAAACCCCCAAATTGATTGGATATATGGGGTGAAAAAGAAATAAGGTTAAAGATAGTTTTTCAATTTGCAGAGTGGGTAGTTGGAAAGAATTTGGTTCCCTGAAGAAAAATGGAGAAATTATAAAGGGAAATGGTTTTGGGGAAGAAGACAAGTTCAATATTATGCATTTTAATGTAAAGTATTGACACAACATTTAAATGAAGATAGCTATATAATATATTGATATAAATATAGCACTGGAGGTTAGTGATAAAGATTTAAGGACCTGCATACAATATTGTTCAAAGTGGAAAAAGCAGTGTGGTAAAGTGTAAAAAAAGTTGGATTTAAAATTGAAGGATCCAGGTTCAAATCACGTGTTTATGACACATAAGCTACTTTACTATGAACATCTTATTTTCACTTACTGGGTCTAAAGAGTGCCAAATGATACAGAGAGAAAAAAATAAAATAAGGTAAGCATAGATTCCTTTTCTTTCACTTAAGATATTATTAAAAGTTATGATTATAGCCATATATGTTCTCCATATATGTTAAAAGTTATGATTATTTTATTAATTTTCAGTCTCATTGAGAAAATGTTATTCTTTTTTTGTATATTCCTTGGGTTCTGAAACCCAACAAATAATTACACTAGTCATATCCATTTATTATTTCACTAATAATATTCATAGAATAATAGACTTGAAAAAAGTACATTTTTATTGTAGTAATTTTTAAAATTTATTTAATAACAGATGTCCAAAAGGAGATATATATGATCAGATATAGTTTTTGTCAGCATTGCTAAGTAACTATTACTCTCAGAACCATTAAGAGAGAGCAAGATTTGGACTCAATTAAGTTAGTTTTGGTTATAATTTATTTTGGAAACAAAATTTTCTATTCTTCATCTTTCTCTGGTGAATTCAAAACGGTGCTATTAGATACATAAATTTCCATACATTTTCTGCTGCTTAAGAAGGAAGTTCAAGGTCTGAAATTTAGAAATAGGACATAAATTACCAATGGTTGTGTGTCATTTGAAATTGATGTAAGCCCTGGGAGATTACAACTCCCAGGACTCTCTCTGCTACAACTTCCCCTGACACCTCCCACTTCCTTTGTGGGAGGTGTCAGAGAAAGCATAAAAGAGAAAGTTTGGTGGCTTTCCTGTCTTGAAGCTCTGCTCTCTACTCTGGAGTGCTCTCTACACTGAGACCCTGATCTCTCTCAGTGCCTTTTTCCCTTTCTGTCTACCTCCTAGTTTTCCCTAGACCTTCCCTTTCCTAATTAAAATAATACCTAGATATTCTAAATCCTAAAGTTGCTCTCTGATCTTTTATTTGAGATTTGAGCCCCTGAAGGGCTCTGATCAATTTCCCCCTGATGGGGCTAGGGACCTCTACCTTCCTTTCCCTTCCTCTACCTTCCTCTCTCCTTTCTCCCATTCCTCCATACCTTCCTACCTTCATCTCTTCACTTTCACCACACAGTTGGAAGCAGATTTGGGAATGCAAAAGTTAATTTATTCAAATATAATTTTTGTTAATGCATTTATGTTTGCTACCAAAGGGATCTGGAAATGAACTAATGAATGAAAGGTGTTTATTTAAAATATTTATTGATGGGGGAGGGGCCCAAATCATAGCTTAGTAGAAATGAAAGCTGAACTTGCTCTGACAATTCTTCCAAGCCAATCTTTAAAAAGTACATCAAAAGAACAGGAGTCAATGTACACAGAGACTGATATACTGTAGTAAAATTGAATGTAGTGGACTTCTGTACTGGCAGCAATGCAATGACCCAGGACAATTCTGAGGGATTTATGGAAAGGAACGCTACCCACATTCAGAGGAAAAAGTACAGGAGAGGAAACACAGAAGAAAAGCAACTGCTTGAACACATGGGTTGATGCAGACATGGTTGGGGATGTAGACACTAAATGACCACACCAATGCAACTATCAATAATATATAAATAAGTCTTGACTGATCACACATGTTAAAACCAGTGGAAATGTGCATTGGATATGGAGGGGGTGAAGGGGAAAGTAAAAACAGGAATCATGTAACCATGGAAAATTTTTCTAAAAATATAAAATATTTAAATCTAAAAAAAACAAAACCAAATTAATGAATTTCTCTTTTTACTTTTAAGCTAAAAAAAAGAACAGGAGTCAAAAAAACAACAGGAAGAAGCAAGGCAACTCTTCCACTGACAACAACTTGAAATATTGGTAGACAGAGTTGATTTTCATGGGAAAAGGTGTCACTGGAAGTAAAACTGCACACAAAGGTGTTCTGACTAATCATTCCCCCACCTATTTTACCACATTCTGTGACTGGACATAGGCTAACTTTGGTATCCTGGGAGGCAGGTTACACTAACAAAAGAGCACCTCAGACCCACTCATTGAAGTCCCAGGCCCTCCCAAAGTGAGGCACTAAGTCCATAGCACTGTGCCTTTAAAAGCCTGTGGTGCTTGGGTAAAGACCTAGCCCCAGGGCAAAATAGCTCATAATGCCTATCTCTGTACACAAGCAGCAGAGAGACAGAATAATCATCTTTCAGAATTCCTAGTCCACAAGGAGAAAAATGGGCTGAAAAAATGAGCAAAAAAGCAGAAGAAAAAAAATGTTTGAGGATTAATCAAATATTTCTATGGGGTTAAAGAGCACAACATAGAACCAACAGGGAATGGTGAGATCCAAGCAAACACATTTAAACTTCAAATAAAAATGGGAATTGGTCTCAAGATTTGGAAGAACTCAAAAAGACATTCAAAAATCAAATGAGGCAGGTCAAAGAAAAATGGGAAAAAGAAATAAAAATAGTGTGAAAAAAATTAACAGCTTATAAATTGGTTAATTGGAAAAAAAGACAGAAAAATCCAGTGAAGAAAAAGAGTGCCATGAAAAATAGAATCAACCAAATGAAAAAGGAAGATCAAAAGATCATGGAAGAAATTCATTCTTTTAGAATTAAAATTGGGCAAAAATAAGTTAATTACTTCATAAGATAACAAGAAACAGTAAAACAAAATCAAAAGAATTAAAAAAAAACAGAAGAAAATATGAAATATCTCATCAAAAAATAACTTAACTGAAAAAGAGATCCAGGAGAGATAATTGAAGATTTAACTACCTGAAACATATTACAAGAAATTATCAAAGAAAATTGCCCTGATATTCTTGAACAAGAAGGTAAAAAAGAAATTGAAAGAATCCAAAGATCACCTCTTGCAATAAATCCCCAAATGACAACTTTCAGGAATATTATAGCCATTTGAAAAGTATTTACTAATGGGTAAAAATCCCTACAATGAATGCTTTTTGAACTGAATATTACTGTCTGTGCTTATTCTTACATCACTATAATGCTTCTAAAATGAGTATGTGCAACTGTATGTTTATAATCAAGTAGCACATCATTTAACTAGTTTATTTTGTGTTATTTAAATAAGTTCTGGGGTTCCATTTAGAGGTATTTTTGGCTCATTTGAGCCTTAAGATATGTAGATATATGACAAACTTCCTGTGGAGATTTAGGGGACTTTGGAAACTACATTTCCCATGATTCCTTTTGTAAAATGGAGGGAGACAGGAAGTGTGATGACATAAGAGAATGATATAAATACTCCTGGGGATCATTGGGTGCTCCTATGAGGCAGCCAGGTGGGTGGAAGCTAAATGGTGGGTGGTTTGAAAATAGCTCTCAGCCAGGTGTGTGGTCTTATATATTTTACCAACATGGCCATGGTAATTAAAATATTAATTTTCCTCTTAATATAAGTCTTTACAATTTTAAAATATAACAGTTTGGAGAAATTTTTGAATTATTTGTGGTTAATTTAAGATTTTATCTTATTTATTCAGTGAAATTTCTGCAAGGTAAATACATTGTATTCATAATTTAAGGCACTACTAGCCTTCTTTCTGAAGTTAAACTTTTGCATATTCAAACATTTTATTTATTTATTTGTGTTACTTCTTTTGGAAATATAATACTTCTTGAGCCACCATTTTTTATATTAAATTGTCTCCAATTTATGTGAGATGTGAGAATTATAGCTGTCATCAATTATTTTAAGAACTATAATGTTGTAGAGTAAATAGACTTGTTCTCCCTTGACCAAGAAAGAATTAAAAAAAAACAATATATAGAAGGATCAAAGAGGTAAATTTAAGATATACATGTATATTCTTATGTACACACATGTGTTATACATGTATGTACACATATCTACAATAAATAAACTTCAACTTCTAATAATATAAAGTATACTTAAAATAGGATTAGATGGCCTCACAATTCTGGCATTCCCTCTCATTTGAAGTATTAAAGGAAAGGCTTGATATTAGGATAATAGGCTATAGAGGAGATTTCTGTTTAGGTATGGGGAAAAATAATTTAATTCAGTTTGGCATTTCTGTGATCCTATGATTTTCTATGTATTATTTATTACTCAAAATCTCATAAATATTACACTTATATCCATTTCCCATCAGTGCCTCTACAAAACTCTATTCTGGGCTCTGTTCTGATTTCTTTTTCTATACTCTTTGCTTTGTTGACTTCATTAGCTTCCAGAGTATCTTTATATAGATGATTTTCACACTTTTATAATCAGACATGCACTCTCATTTGATCTCTAGTTCCTCAACACTACCTATTAGACACCACAACGTGAATATAATGTAGATTTTTTAATCACAGTGTGTCCAAAAGAAATTAATTTTCTTTCCTTTTAAATCTACTCCTCTTCCAAATGTTCCTATTATTAATAAGGGCATGAATACCTTTCCTATTGTGCAGGTTCACAACTTTCATGTGGTCTTCAACTTCTCATTCTTACCTAATATACCTAACTGGTTATCAAGTCTTGTCATTTCTTTCCATGACATTCTCTCCACAACATGTCATGTATCTCCCCTCACACAGTCATGACCCTAATGCAAACCTTGTCACTTCTTTCCCAGATTGAAAAAATATTTTCCTATTTCATCTCCTTCCCTCAAATCTCTTCCACTCTAATACATTCCCTATACATGAACTGAAGTGATTTCCCTAAAGTATAGGTCTCACCATGTCACTTTCCCTTCTCAGTAAATCCTAGTGGTTCCCTCCTACCACTAGGAACAAGTATAAATTTGTATAAGTTTGGCATTCAAAAGCTCTACACAACTTAACCTCTGTTTTCCAGTCTTCTTAAATATTGCATTTTTCTATATGAAGTAGAATATAGTTATAAAAGCCCTTTTATCTTTCATTTTCCTTCACCTTCATCTCCTATCTTCATTTATTTGCAAAGAACAATATTCCATACCCTGGAGTACTACAGGATTGAAATGAAGCATTACTTTATCTATGAGCCTTTTTTTGACCACCTTTCAGTGTCAGTATCCTAACCCTCAAAATATCTTCTATTTCATATTTTTGTATTTTCTTCCTTTCTTCCTTCCTTCCTTCCTTCCTTCCTTCCTTCCTTCCTTCCTTCCTTCCTTCCTTCCTTCCTTCCTTTCTTT
>NC_058132.1:540361250-540422859 GCF_016433145.1 Gracilinanus agilis | reverse complement strand
TCAGAAGTAGAAGGGTTTTGTTACCCAAAAATGAGATTTTCATTCTGTGAGTATAAATGGATCTTACAAATAGCAGATTCACAATGCGCATTCAAATAGAGTACCATTATTTCCAATAGCACATTTTTAAACAATAAACACTGATGTTTAAAATCATATTCTTGTTACAACTTTTAAATCTGGGCTAAGAGTTTCTCAACAAATTTTGTTATTACTTCCATAGCAAAATTTGATATTTTAAAAAATCTTCTAGTATAAATTATCCTCAGATAAGAATATTCAGGAGCTCCTTGGCTTCCTGTTTTAAACAATCCTGGGTAGGAAATGCTTCTACCAATTTAAGGCAATAATTTCTCTTATAATAAAATATATAAAAGCTTTATCCTTTAAGACAACAATTCTTAAGGTTTTAAAGTAAGATCTCTTGTAAAATTAAAAGGTAATTCTCAAAGCATGGAAATTTCCAAGTTTCTTTACAATTACCAAGATAGAATAAATTTTAAAGACATGTGCTCCTATAAGATATTTATAGGTGGTACATATAACCCCATTGTTTCTGATACAGTAAGCTTTAAGTAAATTAGGAAATATAATAACATCATAAGCAGAAACTTCATTAGCATAAAATGATTCAGTGTAACAGGAAAAATCAATGAAATAAGCAAGATTAATTTACAAAACTAATTAGCAAAATACAGTAAGATACAGTCTCTTTAAGTCATTCAATTCTGAAAGGGTTTTTTTTGTTTATAATCAGTCTTTGCTCAAAGTTCTGAGCAGGTATGGGGTGAAATTTCTTCTCCTAAGTTCAGTTTTTAATAATCGCAAAAGTTTGAATAGGCCATGAGCCTGAGAGGTTCAGATGCTAGGTCCATGTGGGCTCAGGGTTAGAGAAAAGCTTAGGTCAGTTCTGTAGAAAATATCCATGTGTAGAGGTTGTGGGGGTGGGGTTTACCTAAATTAGGTCTTTAGAGAAACACATGGAGGGCTAGAATGCAGGCCATTACCAAGGGAGGGTAGTGGAAATTTATTACCCAAGCCTAAGCAGTAGCGTCAGAAGTCTCTGAAAATCTTGACAAAAGCAGCAGCTGGGGATCATCGCTGTTGGGGCTTGGGGTTCTGGGCTCAGAACAGGACTAGCAGCACCAGCTTGTCTGCTCTGGTGAGTCAGCAAAAGAGGCGGAGATCATAGGCACTGGAATGCTGGCAGACTTGTAGTCAGGAGATCAGTGGCGAGACAAAAGTGGCTGGGCTCCAGTGGTTCATCAGTGTCCACAAGGGCCACCAGGCCCTGGGCATTGAGCAAAATAATTCACAGCGCAGAAGCCATTAAAGCCATTGCCTCTCTTCCCCGTAAAACAGCCTCTAGGCTGGGGAAAATCCGGAGAGTACTGGGCGAGGAAAAAAATCGCTTCTGAGACTCTGGGTCCCAGAGCCGGATGGCTTCCTTTTAGACTATCTAGAAAATTGAGAATTCTTAATCCAAACTTCATAAGGTTGACATAATTATTAAGATTAAAAATGATAAATACTGCTATAATTATAGAAATTAGTATTTTAATTAAAGCCATGTTGATAAAGTCATTAGACCACACGCTTGTAAGAATTCAAAACTGCCTCTTCAGCCATAATTACCTTCCCTCTCCTCCTGCACCCAGCAGCAAAAGAGGAAGTTCAAAGTCACTACAGGAGTTTATGTCCCTTTTCTTACATCATCCCACTTTTTGTCTACCATGAGGAATCATGGGAAATGTAATTTCAAAGTCTCCCACATGTCCATAGAAAATGTATATATATATACTTTTAGATGGCATTTCCCAAATTTCACTTTTACACCATTGCATATAATGCTTGTTGATGCTTTTAGGTATATACTGTTTATTATTTTTAGGAAAGGTCCTTCTATTCCTATACTTTTGAGTGTTTTCAATAGGAATGGATGCTATATTTTGTCAAAGGCTTTTTCAGCATCTATTGAGATAATCATGTAATTTTTGTTTGTTAGACTGTTGCTATGGTCAATTATGTGGATGTTTTTCCTAATGTTGAACCATCCTTGCATTCCTGCTATAAATCCCACCTGATCATGGTGGATGATCTTCTTAATTACTTGCTGGAGTCCCTTTGCTAATATTCTATTTAAGATTTTTGCATCTATGTTCATTAGGGAGATTGGTCTATAGTTTTCTTTCTCTGTTTTTGGTCTACCTGGCTTTGGAATCAGTACCATATTTGTGTCATGAAAGGAATTTAGTAGGACTCCTTCTTTGCTTATCATATCAAATCATTTGTATAGTATTGGCATTAGTTGCTCTTTGAATGTCTGACAGAATTTACTTGTGAATCCATCAGCCCTGGTGATTTTCTCTTAGGGAGTTCTTTGATGGCTTGTTCAATTTCTTTTTCTGATATGGGATTATTTAGGTATTCTATGTCTTCTGCTGTTAATCTAGGCAGTTTATATATTTGTAAATATTCATCCATATCTCCTAAATTGTTATATTTATTGCCATATAGTTGGGCAAAATAGTTTTTAATGATTGCTTAATTTCCCCTTCATTAGAGGTGGGGTCTCCCTTTTCATCTTTGATGCTGTCAATTTGGTTTTCCTCTTTCCTTTTTTTATTAGATTAACCAGTATTTTGTCTATTTTATCTGTTTTTTCAAAGTACCAGCTTCTAGTCTTATTTATTAATTCAATAGTTCTTTTACTTTCAATTTTATTGATTTTTCCCTTGATTTTTAGTATTTCTAATTTAGTTTTCATCTGGGGATTTTTAATTTGCTCACTTTCTAATTTTTTGAGTTGCATGCCCAATTCATTAATCTCTGCCCTTCTTAATTTGTTAATATATGCACTCAAGGATATAAATTTCCCCCTGAGTACTGCCTTGGCTGCATCCCACAGAGTTTGGTAGGATGTCTCATCATTGTCATTTTCTTCAATGAAATTGTTGATTGTTTCTATGATTTCTTCTTTGACAAATTGGTTTTGGAGAATCATATTATTTTATTTCCAATTAGTTTTTCATTTGCCTGACCAGGTGCCCTTACTAATTGTTATTTTTATTGCATTATGATCTGAGAAGGTTACATTTATTATTTCTGCTCTTTTGCATTTGTTTGCAATGATTCTATGCCCTATTACATGGTCAATCTTTGTGAATATACCATGTGCAGATGAAAAGAGGTGTGTTCCTTTTTGCCCCTATTTATTTTTCTCCACATATCAATTAAATCTAATTTTTCTAGGACTTCATTCACCTCTCTTACTTCTTTCATATTTATTTTTTGGTTTGATTTATCTAGGTCTGAAAGAGGAATATTTAGATCTCCCACTGTTATGCTTTTACTATCTGTTTCCTTCCTGAGCTTTTCCAGTTTCTCCTTTATAAATTTGGATGCTATGCCACTTGGTGCATATATATTGAGCAGTGTTATTTCCTCATTGTTTATACTGACTTTAATCAGGATGTAATGACCTTCCCTGTCTTTTTAAATCATATCTATTTTTACTTTGGCTTTCCCAGAAATCACAATAGCCACTCCTGGCTTCTTTTTCTCATTTGAATCCCAAAAGATTTTGTTCAAGCCCTGAACCTTAAACTTGTATATGTCCCCCCGCCTCATATGTTTTTCTTGTAGACAACATATGGTGGGATTTTGGTTTCTAATCCACTCTACTATTTTCTACTGTTTATGTGAGAGTTCATCCCATTCACATTCAGCTTTATAATTATCAGCTGTGCATTCGCTGACATTTTTGTATTATCCCCTATTCCTACCCCTTCTTCTTAACCTATTTCCTTTTAAACCAATGGTTTGCTATTAAACCAGTATCCCTTATCCCCTCCCTTGATTAACTTCCCTTTCTACCCCCTCCCTTATTATTCCCCTCTTTTTGTTTTGAAGACCTAATAAATTCCCTCCCCCTTCTCATCCCCTCCCTTTTTTGACCTCCCCCTCCCCTGCTCCCCTTGGTTTATCCCTTCTGACTTTCTCAGTAGGGTTAGATAGAGTATCCCAATGGATAGTGTAGCTACTCTTCCCTCTCCAAGTTGATTACACTGAGAGTAAGATTTAAATATTACCTCTTAATGCTCTCTTCCTCTCCTTCTTATAATAGTATTTGTCCCCTCCCTTTCCCATGCCCTCTTTGTGTGTAATAGAATATACTATTTTTCTAATTCTCTCAAGTTTCTCTTGGTGTCCCCTACTATTCACCCCCCTCTTTCCCACACCCCAGATCATCTTAGACCCTTTAGTATTCCACCCTCTCCCTATGAATTATTCTTCTGATCACTATAATATTGAATACTGTAATATTGAATAGAGTTCACTACAGAGAATTATATGTAGCATTTCTCCACATAGGAATACAGATAATTAGATCTTACTGAGGCCCTTAAAAAGGCAAATTTAAAAAATTATGAGTTTTCTTTCTTTTCCCTCTGTTTCTTATTTACCTTTTCATGTTTCTTTCAATTTTTGTGGTTGGATATCAAACTTTCCATTTAGCCCTGGTCTTTTCTGTGCAAATAATTGGAAATCTTCAATTTTGTTGAATGTCCATACTTTCCCCTGGAAGTATATAGTCAATTTTGATGGGTAGTTCATCCGTGGTTGAAGGCCCAGCTGTCTTGCCTTTCTGAATTTTATATTCCAAACCTTGTGGTCTTTTAGCGTGGAGGCTGTCAGATCCTGTGTGATCCTGATTGGTGCTCCTTGGTATTTGAATTGAGTTTTTCTGGCTTCTTGTAAGATTTTTTCTTTTACTTGGAAGCTCTTGAATTTGGCAATTATATTCCTGGGCGTTTTCTTATCTGGATAGAATGTTGAGGGGGATCTATGGATCCTTTCAATGTCTATATTGTCCTCTTGTTGTAGAACTTCAGTGTAATTTTGCTGAATAATTTAGTATGGAGTCCAAATTTCTATTAATAACACCCTTTTCAGGGAGACCAATGATTATCAAATTGTCTCTTCTAGACCAGTTTTCTTGGTCTGTCACATTCTCATTGAGATATTTCATGATTCCTTCTATTTTTTCAGTCTTTTGTCTTTGTTTTATTTGTTCTTGTTGTTGTCTTGAGAGATCATATAGCTTCTAATTGTTCAATTCTAGACTTTAAGGACTGGTTTTCGGCTATAATCTTTTGGTTTTCAGCTATGATCTTTTGGTTTTTGGCTATAATATTTTGGTTTTGGGCTATAATATTTTTGTTTTCCTTTCTCGTCATTTCTGGTCTTCAGTTGACTTGCCTCACTTTCCAATTGCGAAATTCTTCCTTTTAAACTGTTATTTTCTTGCCTGATTTCCTTTTGAGCTACTTCCCATTTCTCTGACCAAATCTTTTCCAACTTTCTCGTCATCTCAGTTTTGAACATTTCAAGAGCTTGTGACCAGTTTTGATTATCTTGGGATGGTTCAGATGTGATTGCTTGTTTTTTCTCCTCTTCTGATTGCTCGGTAGTCTGGATTTTCTCTGTGTAAAAGCTGTCGAGTGTTAAAGATTTCTTTTTATTATTGTTAATCTTTTTCTCTCTCTTCTGGACTTCCTGGTTCTGGGTAGCCATTGTTAGCCCAGCAGCTTCTCAGCTTTATCCTCTCGCTTAGGGTTTGTCTGCGGTCTTTTGGCTCTTGAGGTCTGAGGTCTGGTTTTTTTCCAAGGTCAAGCCCCCTGGTGGACACTCTTGTTTGATCCTCTGCAGGAGGCTCCTTTACAAGTCTCAGGGAGCTGCTTCCACAGTTGTATACCCGTCTGCACTGGTTCCCCACTCAGGGTTTCAGAGCCTGTGTCCCCCTCCTCCCACGTCTCCACCCGTGCCTGAGTTCAGAGTCTGTGTGCGTTCCTCAGCTTTTTGGGGTCCCAAATCTTGCGTCTCTCAGGAACAGGCCCTGGAGCTGCCAATGACTCAATGGGTGGTCCAAACTTGCTCTATTTCTTTTGACCTGGCTTTGGCACTGCAGGTGGTGTGTGTGTGTGGGGGGGTTGGGTCGGGGTTGCTCAGCCCGAGATTTAGTGAGAGCTTTTTCACCCCTTTATAGCATGAATATGTCCCGATTCCACATACCTTCCATGCTGCACCCTGTTGTGGGGTCCCTCCGTTCGACTGGGTTTGTTTTTATGCCCCCTTGAAAAGTCCTGTATGTTTCAGTCAGGAGAGGTTAAGCGCTGCTTTTTACTCTGCTGCCATCTTAACCCGGAAAAGCCTATAGTGGATACTTTTGGATTCTTTGATTATACCATAATTTCATCTGAAAAAAAGTGGTAATTTGTTCCTCATTCCATACTTTCAATTTTTCTTTTATAATTGCAAAAACTATTAAGTCTAGTAAAATATTAAATAATAATTATTATAATGAACAATCTTATTTCACCTTAAATCTCATTAGGAAGGTTTCTAGCTTCTCCTTATTATACACAATTTTTGCTCTTTGTTTTAAATATGTGTTAATGATAATTTCAAGCAAAGTTCTATGTTTGATTCGTATATTTTTTAGCATTTGTCATAGGAGTTAGTGTTGTATTTTGTCAAAACTCTTTAATTCAATTTTAATATAATCATGTAGATTTTCTTATTTTGTTATTAATATGCTAGATGAGTATATACTTTTCCTAATATTGAACCTGCTTTGAATTCTTGGTGTATATCCCACCCTGTCATAGTGCAACTCATCATCTTGGTGATATATTACTGTAATCTCCTTGCTGTTATTTTATGTTTAAATTTTGAATTTATATTTTTTTAGCTCTTCCAAACTTTAGTTTCTTTATTCAGCTGTCTTAAGAGATGGTTCTCGGATGACTTACCTGTTTTAGGTTCTTCTAAGGTAGTATGACATAAGAAGTATGTTTAATACTCTTCCAGCCTCTGCTCTGGCCTGTGTATAACCACAAGCACCTTTTCACTATTGGAACTGTGCCCAGGTTCCCTTTCTTCCTTGTGGCCTCAAGCTCTTATTTGTGGTAGTGCTACTCCTCACCCTGAGATTGTATCCCACGCCTTCTATGTACATCTGCATATGGGTGATGCAACAAGAGTGTTTCACCCAGAGCCAGCAAAGGGATCCTTGTACTCCTGAGCAGTTATCCAGTCATCCTTACTGTCAGGGGATGATAGCTCCAGAAGCCTTTGTTGCTAATTTAACTGCACTGAAGGCCTAGCACAGTGCCAGGATCTGCCTTGGTATGCTACTTTGCTCTCCACTTCCACTTCGGTTCCATACTTCATTTGTGCTGGCCTTCTAAGTTTTTTGGAGCTGAAAAATCAATTCCCTTTATTGTTCTTTTTAGATTATGCCACTGCAAAATTCTTTTCAGGAATTATAACTTAATTTTTTGGAGAGTTGGTAAAAATCAAGTAGATCTATTTTCCTTTTTCCACGATCTTAGCTCTGTCCCGTTACAAACAACTTTAAAATAATGTTTTAAAGTGAATTCTTGAGGGACATATCCAACAAAAGTTCTTCCATCCCAAGATAACTTAGGAGGCTGGAAGGAGATATCTATGATATGGGGTTGTCAGGAAGAAGGGTAAAGGAAAGAATTTTGAGGGGACAGAATGTTGCACAAGAGGAGCATGAGACAAGAATGGCAGTCGAGGACAGCAGAGGATTCTGGGAAGAATTCCTGAGGACAAGGTCTTTGGTTTGGGCAGCTTAAGGAAGGTAGAAGTGAACCAAAGACAAGCTTGTGAATTTCCCAAACTGGAAGTGAAATCTTGATATCTTCTTCTTTGTCAGTGGACATATTCTTACGTCCAAGACTATATCATCCTCTCCATTAGGGATTTTTGGACTCCATCTTGGAGCAGATCCCCCAAACCCCTTTTCCTGTCCTTGCCTTACAGAGAGACCGTTTTCAAAAGAATTATATTTATAGTATGTAGTTTAGATATATAATTAGAGGGAAGGGAAGATGAAGCTTTGGTAGAAGATTGAATTGGCTCCTCAAAGTGACAGACCTTGGGTGAGACATTAGGGCAATCTGTTTCCTCTGACCACCATCCTTATCAATGACCTTAATATTCTTAATAAACACTTTTGGCATTTAGATAGCATTCCAGGATCACTGAGAAACTAGAGGGGAAGGAAGTAGTACAGCTTTGCCTGGCTGAATCCATCTTTGTGCCAAACTCTCACCTCCTGTGGTGACAACAAACCATTCTCAGGTGAGGCTTGCTTGAACTCTGATTCTGGGCAACACTGAACTGGGTAACCATATACCTCATCTTGTGTGGAAGCCTTCCCTCTAACCTTTGAGGGCCAGCACACCTTCTCTGGTCAACCACCATCTGGGTGAAACCCCCTTCAAATAACCCTAGTATTAGTGGCTCCATAAGAGTGGGAAGAGAGAATTACCACATTTACCCATCTCTCTTTCTTACATGATCCCTCTCCATCTGGGCCACTACTACAGGGTGTAGAATGGCCTGGAGGCCTTGTAGATGCAATTATCAGTGGTGAGACTTTGTGGTGGTAACATGAGCAACTTTGAGAGACCAGGAGCTAGAAAGGATAAGAAATGGACAAATGGTCAGAAATAAATTACAAAGAATCCCTATACTGGCAAAGGGCACAGGAATACATACTATTTGGCAACTCTTTTTATTAGCTTATTCCATGGTCACACTGTAGTGATGTATAGGTATACTTTGTCAAGGGGGAGCAGATGGCCTGAAAAACCGTGTTTCTTCCAGTAACAAGGGTGTAAAGACCTTGAGGAATAATATCATTTGTGATATCAAATGTGCAAAGGCCCTGAGGAGCATTATCAATTGAGGAAGCAAAGGGTTCTGGGGCCTTTCCTGAGTAAGCACTAGGATCCTGATTGGAGAGGAGTAACATCACCTCCTCCTCAGTCTTGCTACTTTAGAAACACCAAAAGTTTTGAAACTCCCAGAATTAGCTCTGAACATGGAAGGGTAAAGAAACCTGAAGCTTGAGTTAGTGACTTTGTCTCCCAAGAATGGGAGGAACAGAGCTGGAGTTTAACAAGGACAAAATGGGGTTTGTCCATGCAAAGTTTTGGGTTCCAAAATGATCACTTTTATGAATCAATTTACATATTTGATGATAAAAACTTCTAAGGAGTAGGGGTTTTCCTTCAGATGATACCTGTGCTCCATTAATCTGTTTTTTTTAAATTTTTGTTTCTATTTTTCCACTTCTGTTCTATTATAAAAAAGGGATAAACCTGATTCATTAATAATTGCCAAAGGTAAAATTAGTTCAGGCCCTTCTAAAGCAGTGAGTTTTGCAGCAGTATCTGGCTGGTGGTTTCCTCTAGAGACAGAGTCATTTCCATGTGTATGAGCAGAGCAATGAACAACAGCTAGGGTTTTAGGTAGTTGAAGAGCAGAAAGAACCTCTTTAATGTTTTTTGCATTTGTGATACTTTTCCCAGCTAAATTTACAAATTACCTTTGAACCCAAAGCATAACCACTATGTAACATATTCCAAATGCATATCTAGAGTTGGTGTAAATTGTTGTTTTCTTATCTTTTGCAATAATACAGGCATGTTTTAAAGCTATAAGCTCTGCACTTTGAGGATTTATATCTGAGGGCAGTGAGGCTGACCACAGAGTGGCAAATTCTGTGACTATGGTTATATTGAATCTCTGGGAGCCAGGAGTCCACACTGTTGATTGACAGGTGGACCCATTGGATATTGGAATGTTCCCAGAGGGCTGTGATGACAGGGGAGAGAGCGGTTGGCCCAGGGGGATATAAAACACTCTGGCAGCCCTGGCTGAGGGTTCCTTTCCTTCCCTGAGACCTGAGATCTGTGAATCCTGGTCTTTTGGGATTGAGACTTGTTGGGCTCAACCTTGCAAGATCTTCCTGTCTTGTTCCTAATAAGATCATCAACCTGTACCCAGACCATCATCTTCTAATTCTACTGCCCCTAGATATTAGGAAATCAATCATCTTAGCTATCTAGGTTTCCCAGGGCCCGGGAGGGATCCAGGAAATGGGCAGGAGAAGAAGAAGAGGGTGGAAAGGGTGGATATCCCAAAGACTGGTTAGGCATATCATCTAGCAAAGAAGAAGCTGAAATATCAAGCACCAGTTTGCCTACTCTGGTTTGGCTGTGGCCAGGCTGGAACAGAGAGGAGCTAACCATCCCGACTCATTACTTGCCTATAGTCCTAATGGTTTATCATTACCAAATTTAGTTAGGGTTTCCCAATACCTCTATCCAATACCAATACCCCATCTTTGTTAAATACAGTAAAAGCCTTTTAAAGTACCTTCCTGAGGTGGTTATTCATAGCATCTTTGGGAAGGGAGATACACAGTCAGAGACAAATTGTTACCAAGTTAATAGAGCCTATTTACACTATCACTCAACCCCAGGTGGGATCTGAAGGGATATCATTCATTGACCTACAGGATCCTGCCTGGGCACTGTTATAAAGGAGGGAGGTGTCATATCATCTATCTAGGGCAAGCCTTAGTTGATCTTGCCCTAGCCACCTATCTGGGCTATCACTGTTGTCACACATTTACCAGTGGTAGTATCCAGTTTAGGTCCCTCTCCCTCTCTATCAACAACATTTACTTTTCTTTATTTATAACACTGTTACAGCAGTTCCATTGTAACATTTGCCATCCCTCATAAAAGAAGAATCATTCATGAATAAGACTAGATCTGGATTGTCTAAAGGAATGTCCAGGATATTATCTCTAGATCTTTCAACCATGGACACTAAAGATTCAAAACTGGGTAATGGTTATAACATGAGTGAGTGGGGAGGGGTAAGTGCTCCTTGCTCTCAAACCCCTCCCCCAAAAGTTGTTTTTCAATTAAAAATGGAGACTGGGCAATGACATCTGACAAGACCCAGCAAAGCAAATCTCTAATGATGTTTACTTTCTCCACTTATATTCTTCACAGGTTTGATTGAGGGACAAAGGAGAAGCTGATGATTTGTTATTAAGAACTGAGGAGGATCTGACTTCCTTGCTGGCAACAGAAAGGATGCAACCTTATAATAGCTATGAGTATGCCCTCAATAATAGTCAGGCACAATTATTAAAAGATGTAATGTATATGTTGATAAAAGAAAGAAGGGATAGGCAAGAAGGGGGTATCAAGGATTTGAATAGGATCTGGGAACCCCTGTACTGTTAGGTATAAACTGCCCCTCCCCCCCAGGAGGGAGTGGCAGACTTTATATCAAGCTGACACTCAAAGCTTATAATAATCACTTCAAATATCTAAATAACTAAGTGAATAACAAAATGCTATTGCAATGAAGGTCTAATTCCACTAGACAGGAACACTCCTGAGTAGAAACCACAATGGCTTTTGCCACTATGGCCACCAGGGCATACCTCAGACTGGAACCTGTGAGCAAAGTTACCTGCTCACTTCCACCCCCAACAATCAACTGTCTAACTCCTTTCCAACTGTCCCCTCACCCAGAATTCTTCAGGGGGGTGCCCTGGAATGCTGGGTAAGGCTTGACCCTGTATCTTGCAGGAATTCCACCCTGCCATTTTCCATATTACATGGTTCTCCTGTACTTGGTAAATATGGGAGCAAGGTGACAAGGTTGAGTGTTGTACAGCATTTAAGCTGATATTGTCAATGCCTAACAGGGTTACTTCATATCTTTCAAGCCTTTGGTCAGAAAATGTTTGTGTTCCATGCATTAGTAGCAATGCTTTGATTTCATGAGGACACATTATTTTTAGTGGGCATTGCAATACTAAATCAGCAGATTTAGTTACTAGCAAAGCTGTGGCAGCTGCCCCTCTAAGACATGGTAGTGTTCCTGCAGCTATTGGGTCCAGCTGGACCAAATAAAAACAACTGGACTTTAAACAGGTCCTAAAGTTTGAGTTAACACAACTGAAGCTACCCCTCTCCATTTGCTTACATGTAAACGGAATAGTTTGTTGTAATCTGGGATGCCTAGCACAGGGGCAGACAGGATAGCCTGTTTTAATTTAGAAAGATCTAAAAGGTGTTCCACATATAACATAAGTGGTTCAGCAACTAAATTTTTGTCAATGCTATAAGGGCTTTAGTGATTTCCCCATAGCAAGGGATCCACTGCCTATAAAATCCCATTGTTCCTAAAATTGCCCACAACTGATTCTTAGTGAAGGGAGCTCTCAATTTCTGAATATCTCTTCAACATGTTTAGGGGAAATGAAGCAGGCACCATCAGTTAAAATAAACACCTAATAATGCTCCACTTTGGGGAGACACCACTGAACCTTCACATTTATGGTCTTGTGTCCTCTCTTATATGGTTCCAAAAGGAGATGTTTGCTAACTTCTTGGCATACTGCAGCATTTTGTGAGGCCAAGAGCAAATCATCTACAAGATGTATCAAACATCTCTCTTTAAACTTAATATTTGCTAAAACTTGTGTGAAAATCTGTGAGAATAATGTGGTACTTCCCACATAACCCTGGGGCAAATGACACCATATCTAATGTGAACCCTTCCAGGTGAAAGCAAATATATTTCTGGAATCTTAATGAAAGGGTGTTGAGAAAAATATGAAACACAAATCTACTACTGTAAATATTTGGTAGTGCTAGGAATAGAAGTAATAATTGTGGATAGTCTTGGAACCACTGAGTGTCTTTTGATAACATGATTATTTACAGCCCTTAAATCTTGTACAAGTCAATAGATAGGTTTTCCATTTGCATCTAATTTTGGCTTTTTAACAGGCCTGATAGTCATATTATATTCTTATTTGCATGGAATTATTATTTTCTTTTCAATTAAAGAATTTATCACTGGAGTAATTCTCTTGATTGACTCTTTTGATAGAGGATACTGAGGAATGAAAGGAGGTGGCCAACTTTTGTCTTAATTTGAACAGGAATGGCTGATTTAATTAGGCCTACATTGGAAGAAGATGTGACCCAGACAGAGTCAGGTATATCAGTTGGTTTTTCAAAGGTGGGAGGTTTGTCCACCTCCTGACTATCCAAGAGTATAGGGAGCAAATTTAAAGATTCCTCAGGTAATTCTAGCATCAAAGTGCCACCTTGATGGCAGATTTTTGTGGCTCTTAGTTTGCACAAATATTTCCTTAAATAAGTTATAGGAGAGTTATTAATTAGAAGGAAAGAATGTTCCACTGATATAGGTCCCATAGACACCATTCGAGGTGAAATCTTTGGGACCTTTAGAGATGCTCCTGACACCCCTATTACATTTATAGAGCCAATGTAATTACAATCAGAATCAGATGTATTCATTAACACCAATCTAGAGATGCCAGTATCTAAAAGACAATTGTAGTAATTATTTCCAACTTTCAAAGTTACATTGTAGTTCATTACTATTTGGGGAAGAATGGACTGGGATAACTGGTATTAAAATATTAGTGTCTGCAAAGGTTTCACTCTCTGATTCCAGAATCCTTTCTCCCCTCTCAGACCTTCATAAAGGTCCTTGGCCATTTCTCTGAGGTTCCTCTCAGTGATGGGGATTTATATTCTGAATGTTGCATGGACAAATCCCATTTTGTATATATTATCATAACATTTCATTTTCCTTATTATTTCTAAGTGTATTTCTATTATCGTTATTGTTTCTATAGTTATTATTATTCTAGAATAGTTGTTGTTCCTAAAGTTTCCATCATTTCTGAACACCTGATTCAAACTTCTACAGTTGAACATTAAGTGATCCCTTTTTCAGCGTAAATAATATATTAGTATTTGATTTTTAGATTCTCACAAATGGGCCATGACCACCTGACAATTTGCATTATATTTTTCAATTTTTCCCCTTAATGCTTTTATTTTTTTCCTTAATTCCTCCACCAAGTCACTGTCATCTTCAACTCCCTTGTCATGGCCATTAGATACATCACTGTCATTTTCCTTAATTCCTTAAGGTCCATACTGTCCAATTTGGACAGCTGGTATTAAAAAAGTCATTGATCACCTTACAACAGTTTTTCACAAACTGCTTTCTTATCTGTCTGACATCCCTTTCTCTAGTCACATTCACGTCTATATATCTACCTCCCAGCTAAATAAGTCTGTCCATGAACTGGAAAGGATTTTTACCAATATTTTGTCTGAGATCTTCACATTTTCTGGAAAGCAGGTTTATCAGAACATGCTCTTTATGGCTCTTATTAATGCCCTCTTAGCCCAAACACTGAGTTTGTGTAATCTTGTGTAATTTCCATTATTCACATTCCAATGTGGGTCTTGTGTAATGATAAATTATACAGCCATGTGGAAATCAAGATGATGGACAGTTACCTGCTTAGAATACAGAATGAACAGAGCCTGGCCAGAGTTGGCAGGCGCCAAGGCATTTGAGCTTATTCAACCAGCAACCTATACCAATCAACTGAATTAACCTGATCCTGAATTAACCATCAAGAAGAAACACCAACACCTTATCAGCAGAGTAACCTTGATTTAGGTTGGGCCAGTCTGACCCAACCAGACTGGCATCTGTCATGCCTTATTAACAGCAATCCTGAGATCATGATTAACATCATTAGCCTTAGTTAATTAAGGACTTCCTGTTTTTCTTATTTCCAGCCATTTCCCCGCTCACCTTTCCTAAGCCTATTAGCAATAAATCTTTATACTTACTTTTGATTTGGCTTCATCTATAATTCTAAGGTTTTAGTAGATCATATCCTTGGGATATTTGAAGGGAAGAGGTGAATTATACCATTCAAAGTAGAGTTAATTTGCAGTCAACCAAGTGTTATCCATTAGGCCAGACTGTCTGTTAGACAAGATATCTATGTAATTCTAACAGCAGATTCATTGTCTGGTTGGCTATTCTGGGATACTGTTATATTGGGAGTTTGGGTCCAGCAGATTCACCATATTTTAATAATAGCTACTGCTGTAGGGGGTCCTTTGAGATTCACTACTACAATTTAAGTGTCTCACTTAGAATTTACCCCACTTTACCCAGCTTCAGATCCTCATACCATCAGGATTGACATAACACTTGCCAGGGCCAAGGAACTACTCCCCTTCACTGTGCCTGATTGGCAAGGGAGATGATCTTATTTTTCTTCCTTTCTGTTAAAAATGCATGCAATAAATTTTAAAGTCAATCCAGGTGGAATCATATGTTTGACAAATATTCCCTAGCTTTTTGATAACCTCTATAGGCTCATCCTCAAAAGAAGGAGTATGCTGCTTAATTTTCTCAATATTTTGAGGGGTGAATGGTGTTTGATATATTACAGAAACTAACTTTTTTATGATTAAAGGTGGGTACTTCTCTTAAGGGAAATAGTCCTATAGTTAGATGATTTCTTGGGTTTTTTTTGTTTGTTTTTCCCCCCCTCTTTTGGTTTCCTGCTTGATTTGCCATGGTGTAGGTGAAAGGAGGACTAGTAGTAGGAACAGAAAGAAGGGTTGAGTAAAATGAGAGGTAGTTTCAGTAATTTGATAGATAATTTGTGAGAGGTGTAATTTTCAAGATATTCTATCTGTCTCAATTAAGCTATCTTTCCATTGTTTTTTCTTACTGGAGAGAAATAGGTAGACTATTTGGTAAATTTGGTAAATTTGTAAGGATCCCATCAAAACGAATAATCCCAGAAATGGTAATAACCAGAGACAATCTAAAATTGTGAGCTGTGCCAACTTGGTAAAGCTATCCAGGAGTGGTAGTTGTTTGAGATAGCCTGGAAACTGCTCTTTCACAATATGTATCAAGATATCCAGCACCATACTGAATTGCCTATATATTCTTAAAAATTCTAACTAAATTTAGTATGGATAGTTTAACAGCAAGTGAAGAAAATAATCAGAACAGAAGATTAAAAGATTAATCAAACCCCTAGCTGGCTCACCAACCAAAGTAAAGGTTAAAGTTAGGAGTTTGACAAAGATAGGAGAGGAGTTTAACAAATTTTTATTTTAATTGATAAAAGATTACAAAGGCAGAAAGATAGGAAAGAGAGATATATTTAACTATCTATCCTAGTACTACCTAAACACTACCTTATCTTATATTAACCTATAAATCTTACATTAACCTATAAACTACCTAAAAACTATTGTTTGAGAGAGTCTCACTAATAACTCTTTAGCCTAGCTAACTAGGCCAAACCTACACTATTTATATAATTATATCCTAACTAACTCACTAAAAAATGGAGAGTTACCAACCCACACACTCTCCTTCAATCAGATTTTACAGCAGCCAACTGTCACCAGCAACTGGCAGCAGTACCCTGACCTCAGGAAACCTTAGAGTGAAAGGCCCCTTCTCATACTTCCTGCTTACCTTTGTCTTTCACTGTCCAACTGCCATTCTTACATCATTTCCTTTCTGAGAACAGTTTCTATTTCCTATTACTGTGGGCTGGTCTGCATAACAGAACCTCTTGTTTTTGAGCCTGGCTCTCTGTTCACTGAGTCTGCCAACTCTTTCCCCAGTTAAGTTAGAGCAAGGGATTAAAAATTCCCTTTTATAATATCATAATTCAATATTATGGTTTTTACAATAAACATACTTGAAACATAAAGACTTGCAAGGATTGTTTAATTTCTAATTAAATTTTAATCTATACTTTGAAGGTCCTTCATTGAATCTTATAATGATGATGATAAATTATGGTCTGAAAAGCATGCATTTTATATTTCTGCTTTTTTGCATTTATTCATAAAGCTTTGTTCCCTACTACTTCATCACTTTTTGTGAAAGTACTATGTATAGCTTAGCACAAGATAAGTTCTTTTCTATTCCTATTAAAATTTTTCAGATGACTGCCATATCTAACTTTAATAAAATTCTGTTCTCCTTAAAGTTTTTTGTTTATTTAAAAACAATTTATTAATTTCAGAGAATCAAATTTAATTTCTTCCCTCAGTAAAGCTTTACAATCTATTTCCTCCAGTAATTCACTTAACTTTTCCTTAAGAATTTAGATGGATTCCCTGCTATTTGATGTGCATATGTTTAATATTTATAATATTTTGTGCTCTATGATACTTTTTAGTAAAATAGAATTTCTTGATTCTATCTTTTAATTGGGTTTATTTTTGACTTTATCTAAAGTCATGTTTGCTATACTTGCATTTTTTCTTAAGCTGAAAGGTAGTGAATTTTGCTTTAGCATCTTATTTTAAGTATTTGTATATTTTTCTCTCTCAAGTGTGCTTCTTGTAAATTCTTTTTTTTTTTAATCTTTTTTTTTAAACCCTTGTACTTCGGTGTATTGTCTCATAGGTGGAACATTGGTAAGGGTGGGCAATGGGGGTCAAGTGACTTGCCCAGGGTCACACAGCTGGGAAGTGGCTGAGGCTGGGTTTGAACCTAGGACCTCCTGTCTCTAGGCCTGACTCTCACTCCACTGAGCTACCCAGCTGACCCTAAATTCTTTTTTTATAATTTAATTAATCCCATTTACATTCACAGTTATGATTGCCAACTGTGTATTTCCCTCTATCCCATTCTCTTCTATTTCTTCTTTTTATACTCAATCCCTTCTCAAAGGGATTCTCAGTCTTGCTTCTGCTCACTGCCTCTCCTAATCTACCCCACCACTTAGCACTTCCTACTTTCTCTTAGTCTCTTATTGTCTTACTTACTTATTGGGAAAGATGAATTTCTAGAACAAACTCTGTGCATATACTTCACACACACACACACACACACACAGACACACATACCCCTTTGAATTAGTTTAGATCATAATGTTTTTAAAAAAACCTGTTCACACCTCCCAAATTTTTCATTATCTGTTGTATAAAATCTTGCTTATGTATTGCTATTATTTGAAATAATTCTACCAACTCTTTCTCTCCCTTCTTCAAATATATTCCTTTTTCCAATCTATTTTTCTTTTGAAATCACTGTAGTATAACAGATTCATAGATGTCCCTTAGAAATGGACTCATTCTAACTGCTCTAATGCAATTCTTAGGTATTAATTACATCCATTCTTTTCCCCTTATAAACATGAATAGTTTAACTTTTGTAAGTCCTTAAAGATTCCTCACTCATGTTTACCTTTTTATGTTTCTCATGATTCTTGTGTTTGAATGTCTAATATTTTATTCAGCTTTATTTTTTTTAAATCAGGAATGCCTGAAAGCCCACTATTTCATCAATTACTCATTTTCACCCTGAATGATTATATTTTGTTTTGCTTAGGAGTTATTTTACTTTTTAGTCCTAACTCCTTTATATTTCAGAAGCTGATATTCTAACACTCTGTTCTTTTTAAACAATAATTGCTAAATCTTCTATGATTATGACTGTGGCTTCACAGTATTTGAATTATTTATTTCTAGCTGATTTAATTAATTTCTCCTTTCTTTGGGTGCTATAGGATTTGGTTATACTATTCCCAGGAATTTTCACTTTGAGATCTCTTTCAGGAGATAATTTGTATATTATTTCTATTTCTATTTCACCCATTTTTTCTAGGCTATCTGGGCAATTTTACTTCATAATTTTTTTCAAAACATGATCATTAAGCTATTTTTAAAATCATGGCTTGCATATATTTTTCTATTTTCCAGATCAATTGTTTTTCCAAAAAGATATTCCAAAATTTCCTTCTTTTTACTTTGTTTTGTGGTTTTTCATGTCTCATTGCATCATTAGCTTCTACTTGACCAATTCTAATCTTTCATGAGTGATTTTCTTACATGAGGTTTTGTATATATATATCCTTTGCTCTCATTTATTTTCTTTTTTTAAAACCCTTATTTTCCACCTTAGAATAAAACTATGTATTGGTTCAAAGGTAGAAGAGGCTAGGTAATTGAGTTTAATTTATTTGCCCAGGGTCACACAGCTACAAAGTGTCTAAAGCCAGATTTAAACCTAGGACCTCCTGTCTCTATACTTTGCTCTCAATCCACTGAGCTGGTCCCTCTTGTTTATTTTCCCAATTTTTATTCTATCACTGATCTAAAAAGCAAAAACAACAACATTATTTTCTCCCTTTAATCTCTGCCTTTAGATTTTCAAAGAATCCTTCTTGAGACTATGTCTATATTTCATTTTTCTTTAAGGCTTTGCTTCTAGGCATTTTCAAGATATTATATTCTGAATTTGTGTCTTGAACTTCCATAGTCAGTTCCCTTTTTGTTGTTTATTCATTATTCCAGCCAATTCCTTGAGTTTGTGATTTATGTTAGAATTGGTTTCTGCTCACTTCTTAGATTGGGTGGATTATCTTTCACATCTTGTTTCTTTAAGAGAGAGGTCTGGAATCTATAATTTTTTATGCTTCCTAGGTGTTATGATCTAGGAATAGTTCTTATTAGTGAAGTCTCTCTTGCGTTCTCTCTTTTTATTGAAGCAAAGTTATATAATAATTTATTATCTGATGCAACCCATGCCTCTATGATCCAAATTTATCATGTGCCTAGTCTGGTTCTACTTCAGCCATTCCTTTACTTCTTTCTCACCATGGGACTGATTTTGCAAGAAACATTCTACATTCTGGAACTTCTGATCCTCCCAACTGAAGATTTTCATATTCTGGCATCATTAGTTAATAACTTGCCCTCTACTGAATCATATAATATAAAAAGGAAATCTATGTTAATATGATAATTTTATATATATATATATATATATATATATATATATATATATATATATATATATATAGAGAGAGAGAGAGAGAGAGAGAGAGAGAGAGAGAGAGATTGCTCACAATTTAAAAGATAACTTATTGAAGGTCAGGATCAGATATGTTGGGAAAGGTAAACCTCTCAGCACCCACCAAGGCTTCTTTCTTGTTATTTCAAATACTATTCAGTTTAACCTTTACTCCCGAGAGTTTGCTTCAGGCAATAATTTACTCTCTTCAAAACTAAAAAGCAATGATAAATATTCTTAGTATTCAAAAACAATTTTCATTTGGAAGACATTTTAGGAAATAATAGAAAATCCAGAGATCACTATCTTAAATGAGATGGATGACAACTTTTAAACATAAAGTAGATGTAATCTCTGTCAGAACTGATATCCTCTAAGGCAGTAATAGTGAATCTTTTAGAGAATAAGTTCCCAAACTGCAACACAAAAATTCATTTATTCATTAAAAGTGCCAATAGGGCAATTTAACCTGAATACTGAATACTGAAAAAAAAAATCTCATACATTTTGTCTTTTATCTTAAAAGAAAAATACAATAACAGAACTTTCAATGATTCAAAACTTTTTATTGAAAGGTAAAATTTGCATTTGGCATGGTTTTGAATAATTAATATGATTTTTGCTATTGTATGCATAATGATAATTTGTCTACCTTGGCTCATACTTTGTAAGTTTGAGAGCAACACATACATCTGTGTTATTTTTTTCTGGTGTCAGATTTTATGTAATTCAAAAATGAAAACATCAACTCACAAGCATAAGATGATCCAAACAAATAAAGAAAGGAATCTCAAGTACATTTACTGACTTAAAATTATTTGGCAGAGAATTCCACACTTTAAGGATTTCATTTTCAGAACTAATTGTGCTGTCCTTTGTCATCCCTTCTGTCTTCTCAAGTGTTCCATGTAGGTCATTGAATCAATTTTCCCAGATAGAGCTTTCTTGAAATTCCAATAGCTCCATTTCCAGATTTCCTAAATCTAACCAATATAAGCAGGAAAGATCAAGTTTTCCAAGTTTAACTTTATCTGGAGAAGGAAGAAAACACAGGTTTGTCTCTAGTTTTTGGAACTGTAAAAATTTGTTACTAAAATTCACCTTTGCAGCTGCCTCAATGTTAGAAAAACCCTTGTAGAGTTCCTGGTGGCTTATAGGATTGTCTGCAAATGTAAAATTTTCTAAATGAATTTTTAGATTGGGAAAATATTTCAGTCATCCACTTTCAAGGTCTCTTTCAAAACCTGCAGATTTCTATCAAATGTTTGATATCAAAAATCATACTTTCTGCTGCTCTCCCTAAATCTTTTAGTTGTTTGTTCAGTACACTGAAGTGTAGTAAGAAATCTTTAAAAAAACATGAGGTTGGTAAGCCAGGCTATTTCATTCATTGTGGATTTTTCTACCCTTTTTCTTTTATAAACAGCCTAATTTCATCCAAGCAGGTTATAAATCTCTCCAGGATTTTCCCTCTACTTAGTCACCAGACATTTTGTACCTAAGTAAACAAGCATACTGTGCCTGAATCTCCACAAGAAGAGCACAAGCCAGCCATGATGTAATTCACCATATTTGTGACATCTTTGAGGACATCATCAATTTTTTTGCTGCTTTCCCTGGTACAAAAAGCTTTTTGATGTATGATGCGATGGAACTTAATGACTTGATGTTTTGTTACTTTAACAAAGAACTGTATGAAACCAGATATTTCCCCCACTATAGAAAGTGCCCCATCACTAATAATTGAAATAACTTTTTCTGATTTTATGCCTTGTGGTCAAACAAACAAACACCTAGATCACAGCATTGTAGCTATCTATCCCTTGTGTCCTTTCAAGAAAATAAACCAGTTTCACCAGCTCTTCTCTCATGATGTCAGCAACAGCATAATGCAAATTTACTGCTAGCTTTGCATGATTATTGATATCTGTGCTTTCGTCTAAGCACATGGAGTAACTGGCTGCCTTTTGTAAATCAGTGGTTGGCTGTTGATCTTCTTCCACTATCTGTTTTTTGCTTTTTTTTGTTGTACTCATTTTTGGGTGTTCAAGATTTGGAGCCTACAAAAAACAAAATTAAAAAAAATGAAGCCCCCAATACAGATGCATCTCTATAACAAAATTAGTTAATACTATTAGTTAACACTGAAATAATGGATATTACCTGATCAAAATCTATGGCAGTGATTCTCAGCTGAGGTTCCCTTTGAATTTGCCGACCACCAGGGCAAGGGGGCTTCAACTTTTTACTTGCTCGGAAAAAAGTATCTGAGTGCATTTCCTACCTTTGATTCACCTCCACTGTACAGGCATTTTACCTACTTCTTGGGGAATTTGCATCTGTAAGAAGAAGTGGAAGTATAGCACACATTTCCCATACCCAGGAGGCATACAGACCTCCATCATCCATGCAAAATCTCATTTCCCCATGAGCAGGAGCCCAAATTGGTTCCTATGGACAACAGCTAATCCAAAGTTCTCCCTGACAATCTCAGTACAATGAGTGCCATGTCTGTCCTGTCCTAGAGCATACACACAGGCCACAGAGAGCAAAACCACCCATGCACACCTATTTGTGCACTCTAAGCATGTCACTGGTGATGCAATGACAGTAAAAACCAGCCTGCTGCTATGTAAAGATATTGTAACCTTTCTTGTACTAGACACATAGAACCAATGTAAATAAGTTTGGATGTCATCCATGAAATGTGGAGAGCAGTCACTCTCTATGACAGAATCAAAGCATCAGCTGGCCCCAGCAATGAGTTCCACAGCTTAGTGACATGATGGATAAGAGGGTGTTCCTTTTATCTTGAGCAGGGGGAGAGTAACTGGTCCCCCACACCCCAGCAGTGCCTTTTCTGGTGGCTGTCTGCTGGTGTTCTGTTGCTTCTTTTTACATTGAGAGCTCTTTAGGGACCGGGAGCAGTGAAATATAAAAACTGCCAATAATATTAACACTGTGCAAGGTTGCATTTTTTTTTATTAAGCCAGCAATATCCTAGTTGGATGGCAGCAACATGCTGTATTTCATGAATACTCACAGCTATGTGAAATTCTGCATGTACTTCTTTTCCAATAGGATGGAAGACGGAATTCTGTGGTTTACCTTTAAGCTTATATAAAAATTACAATTTTTATATGTTTTTTTGACATTCTTACAGATAAGCCTCTTTCTAGTGGGCAACAAGTCAGGGACAGCAGCACATGCAGGGCTGGCACTGTAGCACTCTGCTCCCCTCCAGCTATGTGCCAAGCTGTGAGCTCTGCTCCCCTCAAACCTAGTTCCTCACCAACCCACAGGAATCACCTTCACTACAGACTCCACAGGCAGCTTGCTGTCTGAGCCTCATCCTCAGGCAGTATGTGAGCTGCCCACCTTACTCCACCCAGGGGAGGGAGTAAGCACTGCCATTGGGCTGCAGGGCAGAAGAATGGATGATGTCCTCAGGCTTGTGTTGAGAGGGAGAGGGGAGTAGCCCTGCTGTGCCTCCCTCTGGCTTTATAGTAAGAAATTCTGTTGAGCTCTCTACTGTGGCAGTGGAGTTCTGGGTCTGCAGTACAATTGCCCACAGAAAGGCCTCTACATGCCTTCTCTGCTTTGTGAGCCATAGGTTCATCCTCATGGCTCTAAAGTGTTTTCTTACTTAAATTTTGCGATCTATTGATTATCTAAGAAAAGTGTCATTCATATTGATAGCAAGTTCCAAAAATACAATATGACTTTAATTAATCGGAACTTAGTTGACTGAGTGATAGCAATCACTGTGGGAAAAGTTGGCAGGATCATTTTAGGTACTAGGTAAGTTTCTTGAGGATAGCCTAGGGATCAAATATAGAAGAGAACCAAGCCAGAATTCCAAGATCACATAATCTGACTACCTGAGAAAAAATGTTTCTTTTACCCCATTTCTATTCCCAGCCAGGGTCATACCAATCTTTATACCACTGGGAAGGGAAGCACTTTTCCAACTGCATTCTAACAATTGCTTGCAGTTAACTTCCCATAGTATAAACATTGTTCTATATTTCTTAATGCCCAGGAATGAACACAATCAAATATACTTCTTTGGCTTCCTTTATTTTCACTGCTTCTGGAAGCTCTCCCCCATAGGAAGAGTTGGAAGATGACAAGAGGTATCTCAATCACACTGTTATTTATGAGACTCCAATTTGAAACATGACTCTGACACTTATTACTTGTGTGACTTTGAAAAAGTAATTTGACCACTCTGTCTCAATTTTCTCATTTGCAAAATAAAGGAGAGAACTACATTTTATCTCTAAGGCCCCTTCCAACTCTTAATATGAGATATTATGATGCAATTCTCAGATGAAGGCTAATGCCACATAATGGAATTGATCTCCAAATTTATAATCAGTATTGGTTATATGCAGTCTGTAAGGTGAATAGATATTTTTAATGCATTGCCACTGATATTTAACCTCACATTCCAGAGCAGTGTAAATAAATATCATACAAGCATCATTAAACTAGTATGACTAAGTTTTCTAAGCATTTTAGTGCTATACCTTTTTAATGTAATGGAAGATTTATTAAAAATAGTCTAAAATTGTCCTGCTTCATTATGTCTATTTCAAATATTTCATAAATCTGCATAAGAAAGGGAATTTCTATAAGGCAATGTACTGGTTCCACAAGGTTAATGACATTAATTACACTGCCTTGTAATGCTATGCCTTAATATTCTTAATAGTTAGTTAAGATGGCACACCTGGCTATGTAGTAAAGCTAAATAGAATTGAATTCATTATGCATTCCAGGGTCACACGATTCCAATCAATTCAGCAATAAATCATTCAGTCAGCCAACTAGCCTGTATTAAATACTCACTAGGATAGGCTCTGTGCAAAATTCTGTGAATATAAAGAAAGGGGAAAGAAAAGGTGAATTGTCTCAAGAAGCTCACATTCTAATGATAGCAGACCACAAGCAAACAATTCTGTAAAAGCAAGTTATAGAGAGGATATATTGTACATAATCAGTGGAGGGAAACACTAAGCACAAGGTACACTTTTTATATTTGAATTTCTCTCAGCATGTAGAGTAGTGTAGTGTTCTTACTAAATGATTGGTAAAGGTAAAAAATTCTTAAAACCATAGCAGACTAAAGAAAAACAAAGGAATCATGAAGAGTGAAGTACTTATTTGGGATAAAGAGGATCATCATAGAGGAACTTCAAAGACAGCTTTTTTTAATACTTGAGACACAATGTTGTACAATCAAAAGTGAATTAGACTTATACATGAAGGACATGAGTATGACCCTTCCCTCTCTTACTTACTGACCATGTTCTTAGGAGTTAATTTTCTTAAGTATATAGTGAAGTAAATAGGCTAAATAATCTCTAATCCCTTTTTCATTTAAAAGTCCTATGATGCTAATTACAAAGCTAATCTTGAATCACATCTTTGTTAAACAAACAAAAATTTTCATACATCTTCAGAGAAAGAATATAGCTTTCTATTAAAGACAGAGATGAGGTCAAAGCAGAAATATCATAGTCCTAACACTTCCCCAGGAGTGTGAGTACATCTTTTATCATCCTTCTTACTTTATCTTCCTTTTCCATTACATATGTATATGAATTGTAATGGTGAGGCACCAGGGATGTTATTATTATTATTAAAATGTAACTAAATGGTTTGTGGGTCCACACTGGGTTAAAGGAGAGACAGGGCCAACCAGGTTAGAGAGACCTGGGTTCACTTCCAAGCATTAACTGACACAGGAATGGCAGTTGGCCCAAAGATCACCCAGCCCACTCTAGGCCAGGGTCTATGGAATCAACAGGCAAAGGTAAAAGTTTATTAAACAGTTTAATTGAGGGAAACTAAATAAAGGATGGGATAGGGGATTCTACACTTGAAACCTAAGGGCAACCCACAGGGGCAGGGAAGGACTTAACTACACTATCCTATTGACCTAAGCCATGCAGGGCCCAAAGGAAGCAGTACTGAAGTCACAGGGAAAGCTTCTTTAAACCTGTTTCCAGCCAGGTTTGGTCAGCTCAGCTAAAGGGCCTGAGGGTGGCTTTGGGGTCTCATGGTAATCCAAGGATGGTCACAAGATGCCAAGAACCAACTCCACCTGGTGATTCAAGGTACCCAGGTAGGGAGAGTGAGTTTGAAATGCTGTCTACCATATCCCAAATCACTTTCCCACTTGGTGCAGCTCTGCAGGTCTGTTGTCCTCTTGCTGAAAGCCTTCACCTCTCAGGATCCCAGGGAATCTGGATGCAGTTTTCCCCTAACTCTGAGATCCCCCAGGGTTAGCAACAGTTATATCCAACCACTAATGGAGTCTCTCACAGAGCACAAGCCCCACTTCCTGCTCCTTCATTCCATCTTGGAATACTCCAGCCCTTCCTGCTAAGTCCAACACTATTACTAAATTAATTGCTAAATAAATCCTCACAACAGAGTACATATCCAATAGAATAAGAAAATAGTTTTCTGACCTATTGATTTATTAATGGTAGGTCATTAATTTTATAATATAATTTCAAAGTATTACATATGCATACTTATGCATATACATGCTATAGCTTATTTTAAACATTTTAAATTTTTACTTAATGTTATTCACTACTGAAAGAAAGTCATATTGTTTTGCTGTTCCACAAGTATTTTTTCTTTTTTTTTAGGGCAAAACATTCTGGGTGATATTACTATTTGAAAAATCTATTCAATCTCTGTCACTTATTCATTCAATGCTAAACCAATACAGCTTCAGTGTACAGAAATATTCCTCTAAAATCTGTACTTGATGCAAATGTGCATTATTTATTTATGCTGATTTATATATGGATGCAGGAAATTTTGAAAATATATAATAAGTCAAAAGTAGGTCAAATAAATGTATAAAAGAAGCCCATTGTGTCAACATGTGAAAAAGAAAATAGAATGTGGCAGAGTCCCTGTGTTGTATTGCTATGTGTTGCAACATCTGAATCATAATGTCACAACATTATTGATTATTTGAGGCTATCCAGATCAAAAGAAAATAGGCAATGTTAACATTAGCAACTACATAAATTTTTTAAAAATCATTGATTATAATTATATTTGTTGTTCAGTAGTTTCAAACTTGTCCATTTATTTGAGACACTATCTGTGGTTTTCTTGGCAAAGCTACTGTAATGGTTAGACATTTCCTTCTCTAGTTCATTTTACAGATGTGAAAATAGAGGTAAACAAGGTTAAGTCCCTAGAATCATACAGCCAGTGTTTGAGTTCAGATTTGAACTCAGGTCTTCCTGACTCCAGGCCAGGTATCATATCTATTACACCACTTACCTGATTTTTAATTAATAATTATGTTTATTTGAAATTAAAATAGAATGCTCACTCTACTAACTCCTGAAATAAACAAACAACTTCTTTTTATTTAAGAATTTTCTTTTTCTAACAAGTAGATATGGGAACTTATCTTGGTTTAACTATTCTAAATAGGCCTTTATTATAATGACCCAAATTGCAGGAAGAGACTGATTTATGTTAATAGTTTATATTTCAAAAAACAACACAGAGAGCCAATTTTCTTCTAATAATTAAGGTTTCAATTCCAGCTTCACATAATGTATGCTCTGAAACAAAACATATTTCCTCATTGGTGGATGATATACTACCATTTCCTTCTGATGTTGTATAATTTTGTTGTTCTAATTGTCCATGTATATTTGGAGGGAGGAGTATTCTGCTATTTCAAAAATTAATAAATCTGACTAGGTGTATTAAAATAATTGAAGGAATGATAATCAACATTTAAAATATTTTAACTATTTTAAGTATAAGATAAAGACCCCTCAATTGTGATTTAATGTGATTATTATTATAACTCAACCAAGGTCCATAATACCAACCTTTTCCAGCTCTACTTCAGTATTGCTCATTAAGAATGTATTTCAAAGACTTTGGAGGCAGTGACCCCTGTAAGAGTAGAGAGAGTGTTCAGCTGAGCTCTCTCAATATTCCCCTCAAAACAACTTCAAAATAATACCTCACCCTGGATTCTGGAGTGGTATTGCTAACAAAAGATCAAAGTGAGACATTCTTCCAACTCAAGACAACATATTAAATTGACAAAACCTATCAATTACATAGGGAGGAAGGTATAGATAGGAGACACATGGATGAGATGCCACTATTGAGATGAGGCAGTAGGGAAAGGAGTGGGACCAGCTTCAGGAGCTTTCAAGCAAGAGATGATCACATCACCTCAGAAGCTCTGAAAAATTCCAAAGTCCCTGAATTAGCTCTGAAAATAGCACTGTGGAAAGGTCTGAAGCTTGAGCTAATGCCACTCCCACCCCCACACTAAGGACTGAGCTCAGCATAAATATAAAGTTCCCAATCAATAAAGAAGGTAGAAAATGAATAAATAACAGAAAAAGACCCAAACTATAAAAATCCAGTTTGGTGACAGGGAAGATCAAAATGTAAACTCAGAAGAAGATAATTAAGTCAAGGTAAAAATGATTTTCACAATTAAACAAAAGTAGTAAAGAAAAAAATAGGCAAGAAATGAAAACTATGCAAGAAAGTCATAAAATTATAATGAGTAGTTTGGTAGAATAGGCACAGAAATTCTCAAAAAATAACAATTTTAAAAGCAGAATTGCTCAAATTGAAAAAGAGGTATGAACATTCACTCAAGAAAATAATTAATTCAAAATTAGAACTGGGCAAGTGGAAGATAATGACTCCATAAGATATCAAATAATATCAAAAGAATGAAAAAATAGAAGAAAATGTGCAACATTTAATAGGAAAAATTACTGAACATAGGAAAAATAAATTGGCAAGAAAGAATTTTAAAATGATTGCATTATTCGAAAGTTATTAGGAAAGAAAAAGCTTAGACCTCATGTTTCAATAAATTGCTGAGGAAAATATCATATATCCTCAAATTAGCATGTAAAATAGAAAGTTAAAGAATCTACTGATCATCACCTAAAAGACATCCCCTAATGAAAATACCTAGAAATATTATAGCCAAATTCCAGGATTCCTAGATAAAAGAGAAAATACTTTAAGATGCCAGAATGAAACCATTCAAATACTTTGGAGTCACAGAAAGGAGCACACAACTTTTAGTAACTACCATATTAATGGAATGAATGGTTTAGAATATAATATTCCTGAGGACAAAATAACTGGGATTTCAACCAAGAATATCCTACCTAGCAAAAATGAGTATAATATTTCAAGAAAAATAATTGTCATTTAATGAAAGAGATTTTTCAAGCATTCCTGAAGAATACAGAGCTGAATAAAACTGAAAAAACTGACTTTCTAGTATATCTCAAGAGAATCATTAAAAAGAAAGTAACGAAAAAGAAATCCTAAGTAACTCAGTATGGTTAAACTGTTTACCATTCCATACAGAAAGATGAGACATATATCTTCTCAGAATTTTCTCATTAGAGCAGTTAAAAGGACTTTATACCAAAAGAGAGATGATGTGAGAAGATTTAAGAGAACAGGAAATTGAGGAAAAGTATCTTAAATCAAAGAGGCACACAAGGATGTGCTTTTACAGTGGAGAAGAAAATAGTATAGAAGGTGACTCTTGAACCTTATACCTAAAACTTGTTAAAAGAGGGAATATCTGTCTACCTACCTATCTATTTGTCTATCTACTCTAATCTAAATAATAAGATAAAACAATAAGAGAGAATGATGAACTTTAAATGCAGAATCAAGAACATTTGTTTTACTTTATATTTTATTTTTTTATGTATGTGTTTTCCTTTACAACATTACTAATAGGGAAATATTTAATTATTTGACAATCATAATTTATATCAAACTGCTTGCTTTGTCAAGTGGGAGAGAAGATTAGGATTTAGAAATCAATAATTTTTTAAGTTGTTACATTTTTATTACATGAAATTGATAAGTACTTAATCAAATGATATATTTTAATTGCTTATATATACTTAATATGCTTAAATCCTACATCAAATAGAATTCATGTTTTAAAAAATATTCTTGAAGAAACAACAGTCTCCATTACTGGTTTCATTGTTGTTGTTGTCATTGAAAACAGAGAGCTTTAAGTGAAGGTATATTAAAAATTTGTTTTATAAAGCAGGTTCAGAAGAGCAATAATGTCAAGTTTTCTAATCTCCAGTGTAGATAAGGACAAAGTGGAGAAATATCAAATACTACTTTAGTGGTAAATTCATTTTTTCTTATATTTCTAAGAGGACTAAATTGCCCTATCTGCAAAAAGTATCAGTTGCCTAAGGAAAAAGTAGCTAAAACTGATACTTTCCTCCTGTCCTAGATTAAATGGTATCTTTCTTTCTCTTATGTACTTACATTAGCAATAAATCAACAGAAGATTCCCTCTTACTCTCTCTCTCTCCCTCTCTCTCTCTCAATCTCTCTCTTTCTCAAACTCTCTCTCTCTGTGCCTTTCTGTCTCTCTCTCCTTCCCCTTCCTTCACTTTCAAATAGCATAAATTTTTCTTTCTTCCTGATTTTCTTCTTTCTATGTGTGGCATAGTAGAGAAATCACCCAGCTTGGTCTGCAAGGGATCTCAGTTAAAATTCCATCTGTATAAAATAAGTGAGTCAATTGAGATGACATCCTAGGTTTCTTCTACCTCAAAATCTATAATCTTTTTTTTTTTTTTAGATTTTTTTTTAATTTTTTTTAAACCCTTGTACTTCGGTGTATTGTCTCATAGGTGGAAGAGTGGTAAGGGTGGGCAATGGGGGTCAAGTGACTTGCCCAGGGTCACACAGCTGGGAAGAGGCTGAGGCCGGGTTTGAACCTAGGACCTCCTGTCTCTAGGCCTGACTCTCACTCCACTGAGCTACCCAGCTGCCCAAAATGTATAATCTTTTGCTCTTCCAGATTTAAGATGATGACTTTTCCCCTTCTACCTATGTGACCAATTTAATAAATATAATATGTACAGGTATATGTATACATGTATATATGTATAGCAACATAAGATCAATTTATATTAGGTGAGTTCATCAGAACTTGGGCCAATTTCATTTTCTCTTGCAATGTTTTTCAAATACTTTTTGGGGAAGATTTTCAAATTATCCTTGCCAATTTATTCCTTGTAATATAAAGAAAGAGCTTGCAAGCATACAAATATAGTCCTTTTGGAAAAAAAAAAAAAGAATCTTGCTGACTTTGTTTTCATGAGCCCTTTGGGAAGCAGTTTACTTTGTCAGCAAATCATTTGCATACCACTGGCAGAACCCTTGGGCCATTTAGTTGTGATAATTTCCCTTACTATTATTGAAATGAAATGAATCCCACCCCCCATTTGTAAAGTGCCTACAGTGAACTAGTTCTCAAAATGATCCTTGTGGTATTTTTTTTTGTAACTTAGAGGAGATGAAAATATGATAAGCAAAGGTCTTTTTAAGCCTACTAAATGCTTTCTCTATTTTTCCAAAGCATTTTGGAGTTCTTTTTAGTACATTTACTGACTCTCTGTGATGGAATTTCTCAGCTAGAATCGTTAGGGGGCAATTCATATTGAGTCTGACTCTAACAAAAGTTGTATTAGAAATGTTCTAATGGAGAAGGAGATATAGAGAAATTAAGAGAGTTTGTACTGTTTTTGTTAAAAGAAAATTTAGTCACGTTTCTGCAATATATTATGATGTTTTGAAATGTTTATGGCATAAATGGAAGAGGACAAGGAAATGGAAAAATTTCCTTGACATTAAGCAAATAGAGTAATAGAATCATAATTTAAAATTACTAGTTAAAATTATATGCAACATACATAACATACATGCATATAATTTTATATTTTGAATGAAATATGAAAATTTCTAGAAATGATGATTTTCTTTTGATTTTAAATCCTTACTAGTGAAGTTCGTCCTTTAAAGTTGTGTGCTAAACCAGTTTTTATGCCGTTATCAGAAGTACGCATAGTGAATCATGTTCCCAATTACCTATAAACAGAAAGAAGTCTATTTGAAGTCAAATTTTGTACTCCCAGTAAATTTTATCAGTCCTTATTTTAAGTGTGCTCACTTCAGAACTTAAAAAAGAGAAATTATGTTTTACATGCTTTGTTCTAATTTTCATTTTACTCCTGGTTTATTGGGTACATTGATATTTTTAAGACTATATAAGCCCACAAACCTTACCAATAACTTTTCCTTCTAACATCCAATACTTCCTGCTTCCCCAATTTTCATTTTTCCTGAATAAAAACATCTTTTTATAGTCATAGACTGTCATTTACTGTCCTGCTTCTTCTACTTCTAACTCAATCATTTCTTAGCATTTTTAAATTATGTGTCAAATGGCATGTAGGACAATGTGTATTGATTGTATGTTTATCAAAGAACAAATTCTAAATGAATGGTATTCCCTTTAACTAGATTCCCCTTAATGCTTGGATGATCTTTCTAGAAATAGTTATAAGGAAACTAATAATGTAATATATGTATACATATATATTAATTCTTTCTAGATTTCACATGTTCTCAGTACCTAAAAAGCAGCAGGATTAACTTTCTAAAATATGTATAGACAAGTATGCACTCCGTAGGATCTGTGGGTAGAAACAAATTTCTGTTTTGGGGATTTAACAACCCCCTTTCAAAAGAATGTTACATTCATATATTTGGTCACCATACCTATGAGTTCTATGACTAAACTAGGAAGGTCAGTTGGTGGATATGAGATGGGCAAATGAAGCCAAATTAAACAGAGAAGGGTTTCATGGAAGTGTGTGAGATATTGTTTATACTAAGAAGGCCAACTAGTGGTAGAAATAATCTGTTGACATTTTGTCTAAATTATTCCTATAAACACACTTTATTCAATAATACATTTTTGTGGCTTTAATGAAAAAGTTGGTGAACTTTTAAACAAGGTTGCTAACATTCAGTTGATAGAAGTGTCATTGACTAATGAGCAAGACCTTGCTTTTGCCAGGATGAGATGCTTTTTCAAACCATTTCAGGCAAGAAAGATTCCTGTTATTTCTCTATAGTTACTTAATCTTCTAAATATCTTTCTGACAGGAGAAGTCCTCAGTTATGCTATTTGAATAAAAAATAGTTACATAGGTTTTTCATTTTAAAATAGTGGAACTTAGATAAAGATGACATTGAAATCAAAGAACAAATTAGACAAGGCAACATTTTCCCTGTCTCCCATGCTCCCCCCCCCCAAAAAAAAAAAGAAGTTGAATAAGATAACACAAAAAAAAATTGTGGCTATTTGTTCAAGATACAAAAGAAGCTTAGGAATATAAGGTTTAAAAAGAGAGAGAGAGAGAGATTAAATACTCTTGACCTAGATGACTAAATTCAGATTTCTTTAAGCAGTTCATTTAATGTCTCTGCCCCAAGTCTCTGTCTCTAGTTTAAACTTTTATTTGACAAGGTATATTCTCTAGACAGAGTTCATGAACATTATCTGAGTCAATTATTAAAGACTGAAAATCCTCAAATATGTTTTTTACTTCAAGAATAATTACTGACACATCTTATTAATTAACTTTCCTTAAATCGTGGCCAGCAGGATTTAAAGAATCCTTCCTACGAATATTTCAACTTTTAGTGATGAACTGTATTACCTGAAAGGTAAATCTATGATGAATCATTGAAAACATTGCAAACTGCATCTGAGCTTGATCTCCAGCAAGGGAAAAATATCTTCCTTTTAAAATTATAGAATGGAAGCTTCCTTCTCTTCATAGGTTACTGGTTCCTGCTTAGGCATTATTAACTAAATTCAGTTTCCTAACTTCTTACCCTGTAGGATCTCTAATAAGAATGTTTGTGATTTTGTGATTTATGTTTTTTCAGCACTTACTTCCCTTTATATTGGCAGAGATACATTACAATATTTACTTTGCTATGTGTAGTGTCAACAGAGTGATTCAAAATCGTATGCAATATGCTTCTTTATGAATGGTGTATTTCTCTAATTATCTGTTCACTGTTATATCATTTCCCATTTTTCTTGTGTATAAAGCAAATTTTAAGTATTAACATAACAATATTTTAAAATACTTATGGCATTATTTGGGCTAGAACTTTTGTTACTTTTCTTTTCCTGTTTTTCCCCTTTGTTTTATTTTATCTTTCTTTTTACCTATAAGCAGCTCCCATGTTTAGTTTGGTACAGTGGTTATTATAATGCTAAACCATCCATATTCTATCATTAGCTTCATTAAATGGACATCTGGATCTATTCATTCTTTTTTCCAGTTTCTTAAAATACAAGCACAATTACTCTATTAAGTTCTTGCTTGAAATGATTTTTTTTCGTTTAACTATGAATACATCTCTTCTTAAATGAGTTCCTAGTTTTAATTACATCAGGTTTTTTGAGGGAGGAGGTAGAACAGAGTGCCAAGGGCAATAAAGTAGATGGGAAGAGGATAGATTTCTAGTAGTAGTACTGCTACTAATTTGTGAGTAATTTTGGTCAAGTCATCTATACTATCAAGAATAAGCTTCCTCAGATACATAATGGGAAGATGGCAGAATAGAGCATGAAGCTTTCTTGCCCTCCTAATACTACCTAAAACCAACCAAAAATGACTCCAGAAAGTCAAAGCTGAAAGAGACAAAAATAGATAGGAAAGGGGGCAGCTGGGTAGCTCAGTGGAGTGAGAGTCAGGCCTAGAGACAGGAGGTCCTAGGTTCAAACCCGGCCTCAGCCTCTTCCCAGCTGTGTGACCCTGGGCAAGTCACTTGACCCCCATTGCCCACCCTTACCAATCTTCCACCTATGAGACAATACACCAAAGTACAAGGGTTTAGAAAAAATAGATAGGAAACTGGAGTGAGGTTGACCATCTGAGGAAAAGAAGGGAGAAAAGTTTATGACTTCCTTGACTTTCATAAACCCTGAGAGCTTGTTAGCAACATCCTTTTGTTTACCTGAATCCCAAAGGATACTACTAAAATCCTCAGGCTGAGCTGTGTCTACTTCCACCTCAGCTCCTGAGACCTCTGCTGACTCACAAAAGGCACTGAAGGAGTGGATATCATAGAGCCTACAGGCACCAGAACTCAAGCATCATTGCTAACAAAGGAGGTACTTTGGAGAACTGAGCACAGACTAGAGACCTGCTCAGATCTAGGCTGTGACAGTAGGAGTGGAGTGATGAAGGAGCATGCACCTGTGAGTATGGATGCTGAAGGATACAGGCCCATTCAGCTGTGGTCACTACCAAGAGAGTGGAGAACCTAATTGCTATCACAGTGGGAAACTTACTGGCTGCTTGAAATTGCAGTGATAGAACTGCTGACTGGTTCTGGTCAGAATACCTGAATTCAGTCATGACTTGAGACTTGAGTAGAGGATCTAAGATTATATCAGACAATGGATTATAAAAACTGGAGCAACTAAATAGGATTCAGGTAAAAAAAAATGCAAACCTCCTCCCCATCAAAAACAAAACAAAACCAAAAACATTAAAATCCGTGGTACAATACCCCAGCACAATAGAAACTTTGAGGGCCTACTAAAAACCAATAATTACATATATTAGCCTGGGAGATTAAATACATACATACATACATACATACATATATACATACATACATAAGCAAACAAAGGGGGGAAGAACCTAACTATTGATAGTTATAGAGACAGAGAAGATCATGGCTCAAACTCAAGAATAAAAACACATTTCAAAAACAGCAAAGGAATATAGTAAATAGCCACAAGATCAAAAAGAACTGTTGGAAGAACTTAAAAAAGAACTCCAAAACCAAAAGAGACTGAGGAAAATTAGAAAAAATAAGAGCAATACAAGAAAATGAAGAAAAGTATGAAAGAAAGAACAACCAAATGGAAAAAGAGATCCATAAAGTCACTGAAGAAAATAATGTATTAGCAACTACTATTAGAAAAGGAAAAGCTAAGAGTTTCCTAAGACAACAAGAAATAATAAGGGAAAATCAAAAGAATAACTAATAGAGGAGAAGGTAAAACATCTTATCACAAAACAACTGACCTGGAAATAGACTGAGAGATATAATATATGAATAATTGGACTCTTGGGAAGTTATGATATAATAAAGAATTTAGATATCATATTCCAAGAGGTCATCAAGTAAAAGTACCAAGAAATTATAGAATCAGAGGGTAAAATGGAAGTTGAAAAAGTCCACTGATTACCACCTCAAACAGACCCAAGGATGAAAATGCACAGGAACATCACTGCTAAATTCTATAGCTCCCATACTGAGGATAAAATACTATAAGCAACAAGAAAAAAAAAAGCCATTTAAATTCTGTGGATCTAAAGTCAGAATAATGCAAGACCAAGTAGCTGCAATATTAAAAGAATGTAGGACATGGAATACAGTACTTCATAGAGCAAAAAAAACTGGACTTAACAATCAATAATAATATCCAGCAGAGATGAACATAATTATGAAATATAAAAAATGGATATTTAATGAACTAAAGAAGTTTTAACTACTCTTGGGAAAAAATCCAGAACTCAGCAGAAAATCTGATCTATTAAAACATACAAAGGTAATGAAAGACTAATCATATCTAGTCCAAAATGTCAAATATTTAGATTGCTGTATGGGAAAATGTCATCTATGTTGGAAATCACATCATTGCCTGGGTATTTTGAAGTCTAGAGGGAAGGTTCTAGGTTGAGATAATAGAATGTAATGATCTGAAATGATAGTGGGATAAACCAGAAGGAGATAAGGTGGATGGATGGCTGTCTTTATTTTTTGTTTGTTTGTTTGTTTGTTTGTTTGTTATTTTACCAATTGTAATAATTTTCCACATAAGTTTTCTGATGTCATATGTTCCAAATTGTCTCTATCCTCTCCACACACTCCTTCCTGGAGATAATAAGCAATTTGATCTGGATGATCATCATACAAAACATATTGTGGAACAGCAATTTTATATGGAGGAAGAATGAGTGGAGGAACTGCCACATAGAAGGGGATGAGGTGGTGGAGAGCTCATGGTACTAGAAATCTACTTTTAGGGATAAATAGAGAACAACATATATGATTATAAAGCTAAAATTTTCTTAATGTATAGAGAAATAGGAAGAAAGGGGAAAATATAAGGGAGGGTAAAAGGAGGGTAGTATATATGGAAAGGATGAGAGTTAGTTAAGGAGATAGGGAGGGCCACTTAGAACAAGATAGAACAGGGATTTTTATAATTGAATACAGTTTAAGAAATAGGAGGGCATGGTTGTGGGGAAAAAGAAGGGATTTTTGGAATGGTAGAGAGGAATAAGAATTAAAAGGTAAGGGGGAAGGGATAAAGGATGAACCTTTGGAAAAGTGGACCAATTTGGAAATAGGAAGGCAAGGGGAGAGGATAAGGGGAGAGTTTTGGGAAGAGTGTGAATTTGAGAAGTAACAGTAAATTGGATATCTGAGGAGGGATATAGTGGAAAGAAAGGAAGAGGGGTGAACAAACAGTGAGGAGGAACAGAGTAGATGAAAATATACAACTAGTAAATATGACATTGTCTATACTGGGATGAGCAAGTAAGCATAAGCAAGTAAAATGAATAGCTGTATATATATGACCTAATAATGTGTTGTTGACAAGCAACTCACTGAAATAGGGGAGATACATATAGAGTGAAAGTGAAGGACTGGATAGAATATACTATGCCTTAGCTGATCCAGAGAAGACAGGAGTAGCAGACATACTCTAACACAGCTGGGGATAAAATGGATATAATTGGAAGGAATGAAGAGGGTAGCCATGTTATATTATGAGGGGATTACTATGGATAAGGAAGTATTATCAATATTGGATCTCTAAGCACAAAGTGTTATAACACTCATACTTTTAAAGGAAAACCTAAATGAGATATAGATGGAAAGAGATTACAAAACAATAATAATAGCAGATTTTAATTTTCTCCTTTTGGAACTAAATAAATCTAACTAAAAAAAAGAAAGAAATTAGGAGATGAATAGAAACTTATATAAATCAATTAAAATAGATACCCGGAGAGCCCACACACACCTGTATGAGTTTAGTAGTAGATCTAAACCTGAGCAGATACATAATCCAAACATAGTTTCTGTTGGGACTAGTGGCTTAAAGAGCATAAGTGCTCTGTAAAAGTATTACTTTAACATTCATCATACTGCACGGGTAACTGCATCATGAAGGGCTAGTGGACTGAAATGAAAATTCCATTGGATATGACAAAGCTGGAAAGACCTGTTTTGGAAAAAAGTATTGTCCTGGCAACAGATTGTATCTGATACCTAAGGATAAATCTAGCTAAATACGGTCCTAAATGAGAACCAGATGGGTTAAGTTGATCAAATTAAGTGCTGGTAGGAATATGGAGAAAAAGGCCAAATATTACATTGCCAGAGCAGCTGTGAGTTGTTTTATTTAGAAAAAAATATGGAAATATGCGTTAAGAGATATAAAGTATTTATGCTCATTGACCTAGAACTCCCATTAGTAGAGTTAGGCTATAAGGACATTATTGAAAGAGAAAAAGTTGCATAAGCATGAAAATATTCATGGAAACAAAAATTTTTATGACAAAATAACTGAAAATAATATGAATGCCATGAAAGGGAAAAATGGTTGAATATATTATTACATTTGAATATAATGGATTGTATTATGTTATTTAAAATAACAAATATTAGAAATAAAAGGAGAATAAGGAAAATGTCTGAAGAAATGAAAAGAGAATAAGGACAATGCATATTATGATTACATTAAGAAAAAATAGCCACAAATCAAGGGGGGGAAAGTATCTAAGTTAAACAAATCCAAAGGGAACTCAAAAGCAAAGGATGCTTATATTAGTGTACATAGATAATTTACATTTTAAAATTATAAAAAAAAATAGAATTTGTTATTTTGTACATTTTTAATGCATTTGTTCAGTTAAAAGCTTTTAGTTCTCGCTGGTGGTTACTAAGTATATAATAAAAAAGAAGAAAAAAGTAAAGAACGTTTCCTCCTCTACAAAAATGGATGTTATACAATTCACATAATTACATATATTACACTATTCAGTGATAAAATGTTATCATTCCATGAATTTGGACCTACTGAAGAAGTGAAGTATAAAACAGTGAAAGGTTTTAAAATTACTAGAATAGTTATGAATTTTTTAAAATAAAGATTTAAGTTTTAAAAATTAAGTGCATCTTATAACTTGAATTCATAGAAATATTGATTAGCAACTATTTTACATAATAATTAACAGATAAAATTGATTTTACTTATATCAGGACTTAACATGTCATTGATCACCAAATATTTATTAGGTGATTACTCTGTTCAAGAACTCTGCTAAACCTTTAAGAAGTAAAGAAAGATCAAAATATGACTTTTGTCCTCAAGGAGATAGAATTGAATCTTAAAGGAAGAGGATCCAGGAGGCAGATATGATAAGGAAGGCCATGCTAGAGATAAGTAATGCCCAGTGAAAAGGCACCAAGTTAGGGGATGGAGTTCTCATGAGTAAAGAACAGCAAATAATCTAGTGTAGAGGGCTTCCTAATTTTGTGGAATGTAAACATAAGAAAGTGACATCAGCTTCTCCTATCCATTTCAGTTCCTTCATATTGTATAGTTGGAAAATCTTGAATCCCTAAAACTACATTACCCAAACTTCCTTTCTGTATTACCCACAATTCCTTTTCCTTTCTGTTTATATGCATCTTTTGCCTGATTGTATATAAGTTTTGGGTAATGCCCTTCTAGCTCTCTCTTCCATGTGAAGTGAGTGGGGAACATTCCCTGTGTTCTCTAGCTCTCTAGTTAAATATTAAGAAATCTCTATAAATATTATACTTTGGAGATACTGAATATTACTTTTAAAATCCACAATATGATGGCAAAAGTTTCTCCAATAAGTGTTTGGGATCTCAATTTCCCACAGTAGAGAGAGGAAAAGAAAATTCATGCAATTCATCCATTAGACTTACATGTCAAAAAGAAATTTATTGAAATATATTCTTCATAATCAGTTAGAATCAGAAGTGGTATCTTGTGAGCTGACAAATCTGTATTCTGATAAGGGTTGTGTGGCTATATTTAAAATCTCCCTCAGGGATGTGTGTGTTAAGTTTTTATAATCATAACGTGTGAATTATAATCTATAATGCAAGTTTTTTTTCTCCTTTAGAAGTAATATCAGGGGGGTAATGTATAATTCTCAGAAGAAAATGTATGCTTTATAATCTATAATGTAAAGTTTAAATTCTTTGAGAGTAATAACAGGGTAAGGATTGTGCCATCTCCCCACGCCATGAAGATGCCTGAAAAGCCTTCACTGGATCATTAAGATCCAAATTTGAACTTTGGGGTACAGTTGATTTGAACTATGGGGAGTTGAATGAGTTGAGTGCATTTGTTTTGAATGTACACTCTTGTGCCAATAGGGGACTGCCCCAAATTGGCTTTTTGTCCTCTTTTCTTTTGGTTTAAGATCCACTGAAAAAGACCAGTCTTTTTCACCGGATCTCAGGGAGAGGGGTTAATGTGTTATCTAAAATAACTTGGGGTTCTATTTGGAAATATTGAGCATCAAGATATGTAGTATCTTACAAACTTCCTGTGGACATGTGGGGAACTTTGAAACTACATTCCCTGTGATCCAATAGGTTTCCGATTTCCGGTTTTGGATGTGGATACATCTCTGACGTCCCCACGTATAGGGAAGCTTAAATTTGGAGGTTGGGCTTGAGATGGTCTCTTTTTTTGGCTACGTAGTGAGGACAGGCACTGGTGGTAACTTTGAAGAGTTTTTACCAGGCATGTGGTCTAATAATTTATCTCTATCAGCATGGCTTTTTTAAAAATACTATTTTCCCTTTTAATATCTGCCTTCATCATTTTTACAAACAACACCTCTCAACTTTCCCTTTTTGTATCTCTGCTACTTCTTTCAGATCTATGGTATGGGATTTTTGAGCATAGCAATTGGTAGGGAAGACAGTGGATGGGATGAAAATAAATGACTCTAATGTTTTCTGATTAACTCAATGGTAGCTAATAAGGGGAATGTAGAAGAACTTGTTTATTTATTTTTTCATTCAAATATATTTTATTTTCCCAATTACATGTAATAATAATTTCCAACATATGTTTTCCAAAATTATAAGATGTATATGATCGTCCTTCTCCACTTCCTGCCTCCCACTTAGAGATGGTAAGTTGTTTGATCTTGGCCACACATGTGTTATCATACAAAACACATTTCCATATTGTTCATTGTAATAGCACACTCATAGAAAGTGAAAAACCCCAAATAAAACCATAACTACATTGATGTGAAAAATAATATTCTTTGATCTGCATCCGTCAGACTACAACAGTTCTTTCTCTGAAGGTGGGTAGCCTTCCCTGACATCAATCCTTCAGAATTGTTCCAGATCCTTGCAAGCATTGCTGAGAGTAGTCAAGTTTTTACAGTTGATCATCATACAATATTGTTGTTGCTGTGTACAATGTTTTCCTGGTTCTGCCTATTTCACACTGCATCAGTTCATGCAGATCTTTCAAACTGTTTCCAAGATCATCTTGTTTGGGCAGAGGCTCTGGGCTTTCACAGGCCAGTTTTGATGTGGACAGCCTTATGTTGGGGTTCAGGGCTTCACTGCTGCCTTGGGCTAAGAAACTCCCTCTTGGCCTGTGCCAGCCAGATACACTGTGGACTGTTCTGTCCTAGGGTTTGAGATCTCACTGAAGGATTGGGCTGGGCTTGAAACTTTAAGGGATGGCCTTGGGGTTGCATTATTTTTGGCTTATGGGGGGGTCTCAGGGTCTTGATATCAGCTCAGGCCAAGTTTCAGAATCTGGAGCAATAGATGTGGGATGGTGTTCTTGACTTGTACCAGTTCTTCCTGTGGACTGTGTTTTCTTTTCATTCCAGTGAACCAGACCCTCTCACCTTTCAAGTCATTCTCTGCATAAAAGTTGCTTCACTATGACTCCTCGTTTCATCTTTCACTCCAATATTTGTTCTGAGGTGCTATTTTAAGGATGATTGTAGAGGATCCTCATAGTGGTTTGACATTTATCAGCTCCACCATCTTGGTTCTACCCCTCTTTAGAAACATTTATTGAAAACTCTATAGAGAATGACTCTATTGAAATGATTATATAGAAAAGTTTACTGATAAAAGATTGACTCTAGAACTCAAATTTGCTATCACATAGTTTCAGTTTTATTGTCTGAAAAAATTTGAAATCCAGTCAACAGTTGAGAATATTTATAATAATCATGATATCTTGGATATGTTGAGTAATTCAACACTTTAAATAGTGCAAATTTCACATTGCCATTTTTTCTGATGCAGAATAATGGAGACTAAGAGGAGCCTTTTGATTTACCAATAATTATATAGCTAAGGAACATCAGCTATAGGACTCACTTAAACTCAGGTTTTCTGATTCAAGTTTACTTTGAAAGACAGTTCTGCTGTTTTCAAGTTTATGCTTATTGCGTTATGCTCCAAGGAAGGTATGGAAACCTGAAAATATTTGCTATTGTATATATATATATATATATATATATATATATATATATATACACATGATTAACTGTGTTCATGTACTTTTCTCTCTTTCATACTGTCCAGTGACTAGATATGATCTAATTTCTGTTGCTTGTAGATTTAGAGAAAACATTGAAAATTGTGTATACGTGCTTTAAGAAATGCAGGTTATATGAAGATGGGATCTCTAATCCAAGAAGAGTAATGAAGTTTGAAATAGCATTTCTAAAAGAAGTGGAGAAAGCAAATAATTGGGATTCTACATGAATCTGTTTCAAAATCTTTTTTTTAAAGTCCAAAGGCAAAGAATTTCTCTTCCCACCTCCCCACATATACTAAAAGGTGAAATCATTACAGTTCTCCAACAACTGTATTTCTCTTCAGCAAAAATACCTCCTCACCTCACTCAAAACTCAAGGAGTTTAATTTATCTATTGGAGCTGCAAAGAAGTATATTGTGTTATCTCTGCAAGACTAATATCTCAAGGAAATTAATACTCAGAAAAGTACATTTCTATAATGGAGGAAACACTTGGAAATGGGAACACTTGCTTGAGTCATACAGTTAAAATCCATAGTTTCTCTTAAAATATAACAAGTACTGACACTGTATACATAAAATTTTCTTTTGCTTGTTTTTTAGAAATTCTTGGGAATTTTTACAACTTAAAATTTTGAAAAGGATGGCAACCCCTCCATTCACTTGGAATAAGCAATAAGGTATCAGTGTCTTCTATTATATCAATTGTCATTTCACTCAGCATTTGAAAATTGTTTCCTAATTAATCCTTCTCATTCTTTCCTGCATTGAGCAAAATATCATTCACATCATTCTTACAGTAATTTCCCTCAGTTGAAGAAGAGAAAACTCTTCTTTCAATCTCCAAACTGATGTTTCAAAATACATTATAGAAATGTCTTCTCCATTTTAACCCTTCAAACAACTGTGTGACAAAATTGAATGATATCATTTTGACAAAAAAAAATGATCATATACTTTACAAGTAAAGGCATTTTCTGCTCTCTTCTGTGCCACTAGCTTTTCCAAAGTCTGCATCAATCAAAAATGAGAAGAGCCACAAGTAACCAGGAATTTGTGAGTCTTTACATCACATTAGAGAAATGCGTCACAAAACAGTGGTAGGTAGGAAATGCTGACTTCCCATGTCTTATTTCTTACACATTTTCTTGGCATCTATTGTTTCATCTGCCAGGTGCAGCTAGTTTCTTCCAAAACAAGATCAGTGCCAGACTTAGGAGATAGCTTCTTCCAACACCTAAACTGCTCCCTGGTTGAAATTTAGACAGTAATATCTATTACTTTTTAACTCTTCTAACTCTTGAGAGGACAAATGAGTGGATGGAAATTTGAACAATATTGAAAATTTGAAAAAAAATGGTAAAAATTATTTGTGTTCATTGTAATATGAAAATGTATTCCTACTTAAATACAGTTTACTTTGTAATCAAACAAAATTAAGTCCAAGAAACTGAAAAAAAAGATTTAAAAATAATTATAATCTAAGTTTAGAATTGTTTCATACACTAATATTTCCTTTTGTAGACATTTCTTATTACTTTTGCATCATCCATCCTTTTAATAAAGGAAGTATCCATTTTAATTTTACATATAGTCACTTTAAAGACTGATTTGGATATAGTGAGAATAAAGAATGAGGAAAACAATATACACTCTATGTACAAAAGTGGAAATGGAAAAACACTAAAAAGCAACTGATTTAAAATGTAATTAAATACTTAATCTCAATCCTACAAGATAAACAAAGGAAAACACTCCCACTTCTCTTAGTAGAGAGACTATGGGTATAGAATGTTTAACACAGTATCAGGAATTGTTTATCTGTGAATAAAAGAGATGCTTGCATTAGTAGGTTTATATGGGAAAGAGTATGTTGCATACAAAAATAATTGATAAAATGATTTTAAATACAAATAGTAGGATGGTATATTATTATATAGGAAGAAAATATATCTATCTTCCTAATATATTTATTAACTTGGGTTAACACTGTAGAAAACGTTCAAAAATTGTTTTGTTGTCTCTATAAATCTACATCTTTAAATAGTAAATTTTCCTATAATGTTTGAATTTGGTAATGTTGTTCAGTGGAAGGGTCCTTCATTGATTTTTTTTCAGGCAGATGCCTGGGCACAAAATGATTTTATCATTAGACAAGAAGACTGATTGAAAGGTAATGTGTTAAAATATGAATTTTTAATAGCAATTCTTTTTTTAGATTAGATAATTTTTATTTTCCCCAATTACATGCAAAAACACTTTTAAGCATATAATTTAAATTTTTTCAAGTCTCAAATTCTCTCCCTCTTTTCCCTCCCCCTCCCCAAGACAATAAGTAATATGATATAGGTTCTACGTGTGTAAAGGTATAAAATATTTTTCAATATTAATCCTTTTGTGGAAAGATATTTGAGCAAAAAAAATTTAAGAAAGTGAAAAAAATGTATGCTTTGTTCTGGACTGAGACTCTACCAGTTATTTTCTCTGGAACCAGATACATTTTTTAAATGAGAATTTTTGGGCTTATTTTGAATCATTGCATTTCTGAAAAAAAGCTAAGACATTCACAATTGTTTAATATGCAGCATTGTTATTATTGTGTATAATAGTCTCCTGCCTCTGCTTACTTCACTCTACATCAATTCATGTAAGTTCTTTTCGCACAATAGGGTTTCATTTCAATCATGTATCACAAATTACTCAGCCATTCCCAAACTGATGGATATCCGTTTATTTTCCAGTTCTATTCCACCACAAAAGGAGTAGCTTTAAATATTTTTGTACATATATGCTATTTATTTTTTAACTCTTTGAGATAAAGTTTTATTAATCATTTTGCCATATTCATAGGTATATATGATTTTAAAGCCCTTTGAAAACAGATTCAAATTGATCCCCAATAGTTCATTAGTGTTTAGATTTTCCCATATCCTTTCTAACTTTTGTCAACTTTCCTTTTTTGTCATTGTAACATGGAAAATGGCAGGGTGGAATTCCTGCAAGATACAGGGTCAAGCCTCACCCAGAATTCCCACGGACACCCCCTGGAGAACTCTGGGTGATGGGACAGTTGGAAAGGAGTTAAACAGTTAATTCCTTGGGGTTGATGTGAGCAGGTGTCTCTGCTTGCTGTGCCCAGTTTGGGGTTTATCTTGGTGGCCATAGTGGCAAAAGCCATTGTGGTTTCTACTCGGGAGTTTGCCTGTCTAGAGGGATTAGACCTAGCAACAACATAATAGTTATTTAGTTATTTTAAATAATAGAAGTGATCTAGCTGGCACTCAAAGCTTATAATAATCACTTCTAATATCTAAAATAACTAAATAACTTTTGCCACTATGGCCACCAAAGTAAATCCCAAACTGGTCACAGCAAGCAGAGACACCTGCTCACATCAACACCCAGGAATTATCTGTTTGATTTCTTTCCAACTATCCCCTCACCCATAGTTCTCCAGGGGGGTCCCCTGGAATTCTGGGTGAGGCTTGACCCTGTATCTTGCAGGAATTCCACCCTGCCATTTTCCATGTTACAGTCATAAAAGCCAATCTTAATTGTGGGGTGGTATTTCAGTGTTGTTTTAATTTGCATTTCTATAATTAATAATGATTTAGAGCATTTTCCCACATGACTACAGTTTTAATTATTTTGTCTGAGAACTGGCTGTTCACATCCTTGGCTATTTATCAATTGGAGAACAACTTGTATTCTTTTACATTTAAATAATTTCTGTAAGTTTTTGAGAAATGAGGCCTTTATAGAGAGACTTATAATTTTTTTCACCATTAGGATTATTGTGTATTGCCCACCACCTACTTTTCCCTTTGTTTATTTGACTTTTTCTCATTTCAGTGTGTCCATCCTCAAAAATCTTTAGCTTCAGATCACCATGAATTTGCCTTCTTTTCTAACCCCCATTCTCCATTCTTATGCTTTTCCCCTTCTACTTACTTAAAGGAAAAATAGATTTCTGCACCCAATTGAGTGTGTATATTCTTCCCTCTTTGAAGGAAGAATTCTGATGAGAGTAAGGTTCAAGTGCTCCTTTCCCCACCACCTCCATTTCCCCCTCCACTATAAAGGCTCCTTAATGCTTCTTTTATGTGAGATAACTTACCTCATTCTTTTTCTCTCTTCCCCTTTTAACTGTGCATTCTTCTTTCTCTCCTCTTAATTTAATTTCATTTTTTATATAATTTCATCATATTCAATTACACCTTTGCATTCTTTCCATGTATATATACCTTCTAATTTCTTTAATAATAGTAAAGTTTTCAGAAGTATCATCTTCCCATATAGGGGTTTAAATTGTTTAACTTTTTGGAATGTCTCTTGATTTCTCTTTTCTGTTTACATTTTAATGCTTCTATTGAGTTTTATATTCGAATCATAATTTTTTACACAGCCACAAGCACTCTTTTCCACCTTGAAGCTATGATCAGGTTCCTGATCTGGGACTCCTCACTCTGGGACTGCTATTCAGACTATGACCTTTATCTATGCATGGACGATGCATCAGAGTCAAGCACCCAAAACCAACAAAAGGAACCTTGTAATCTTTTGACTAGTTGTCCAACTGCACTAACCAACTGTGGCTGAGAGATCTAGAAGCAATTGCTAATGATTGATTGAGCCATTGAAAGCCTGCACTGGTACATATAAAGGCATGCCTTGAGTTGATGATCTTCACTGCATTCCTACTCTGGCGATATAGAATCTTCCTGCCAAATCATCTTGGCTTGAAAGATTGTTTCATACTGTCTTTTTTTGGGTTTGCCAATCCAGAATTCTTTTTAGGTGTTATATCAAAGCCATTTAGAGGTTAATTTGGTAGATAGCAAATGGATTCATATGCCTTTCCACCATCTTGGCTCTATCTCCCCAAAATTTAGTCAAAAATAAAAAAAAAATTTAAGAAGATTTAACAACTATAGCTTAGGATTTTTTAGTAGAGTTAGAGAAGGAGAGGTTAAAAGTTACAATTGCCATGATGGGCAAAAATAGAGAATATTGATTGAAACTGTCATAGTGTCCCAGTGTTCAAGAGACTTTGCAAAATACCAATGTATGAGATATATGGCTTAAAGAAATAGAGATCATTTAAGTGAACCGAGACAATGTTTAATCTTTCTTATGAGGAGTCATGCCCTAATGGCGATGCCCAATGCATGGATGCAGATTCAAACATTTTATAGATTCCTGACATAAACCCCTACCCACCCTGTTCAATACCCCATGGTCTAGGGGTTGAACTTACAATCTAGGGAAAGTCTAGCCAATTAGAAAATGACAGGTTACACAGCAGGAGTCCCATCATAGCATGGTTTTATCACAAGTTTCAACAGGCTAGGGGAGAGGTTATGAAGAGGTAGCTATGGCCTTAGGAGTGGCTCTTCTGGCTTATAAAGGTTAGGTGGGATATCCTAAAAGCTTGCTTTCTTTGAGATAAGAGATCTCTCAATCCACTGGGCCTATGGAAATAACAAAATATTCTTGAGTTGTTATTTTGAACTCATAAACAGGTTTTCCTTCTTTAATGGAATCCCACTCTGGGAAGAACAAATTAATTCTTTTCTCTCCACATAACCAATCACTCTGCAGTTGAGCTTGATCTGTGTAGCCAGGATATCACTATGGACCAACCAGGAGGAAAAAGATTACTTTCTATACCAAAATGTATTTCTTCATGTGATGGAAGGCACTGAAAGATGAATTACATTTACCACTAAACATTGGAGACAAGAAGTCAAAAGATTATCAAACAATAAATCTAAAGTTGGGAATCAGAAGCCATATAGTTTAATTCCCTCATTTTACAGATGAGAAAACTGAGGCACTGGAGAGTTAAGTGACATCCAAAGTCATAGAGGCACATTCAAAAATGCAATTTCTACCCATGCCCTATGACTGGAATCAGTCCTCTTTCCATTGTGTCCATTTATACCTTTCTCCTAACATGCCTAAGAATTCAGAAAAAAAAAATTAAGAGGGATACCCTCAGAAAGATAAAGGATTGCGTATGTTAATGGGGCGCTGATAAATGACTTTCTTTCCTAATTACTTTCCCTTGTTATTTACCTTACACTTTTGTTTTAATTAAATAATTTCCTATGGTGAGGAGGGAATAGCTGAGCAGCTAAAGGTGTGAATAGCATTTTTTCCATAAAAACAAAAATAGAATACTTTCAGATGACTAACAGTGGTTAATCTTTCAGACCAAGCATTCAGAAACTATTTGTGTTATTTTTCTAAAATGACTTTTAAAAAGAGAGGTGGCAGATATAAAGGGAATGAGTAAATGTACAATTCATCTCATTCAATACAGTGATTTAAACATTAAATACCTGTGATTTTGTCTCTGTGGAACTCCCTTCAAAGAGGCAGAGCATAGCAGTTCTGTAATTTACTAGATCATGGTGTAACACTAGGTGTCCTTTTGGAGCATGATGGCTCTTAATTAGTTCAGACATCTGAGTTATACAGAAAACAAAAACAAAAACAAAAACAAAAAACAAGTCAGCTACATTTTCTAATGGAGCACTCTGAAAGGGCAGAACTCATAAATTTTGTCATGGAGCATATAGTAAAGAAAAATACAAATGATTTGGAATTACTAACCTTTTAGATCAAGTATATTCTTTAATAATGAATTCTATATTGAGTTCTCAAAGCTACATGGGGAAAGGCCAACATTCCTTATGGTGCTCCTTCTGTGGTCTTTGTAACCTAATGTATCAATGCCTGAGTCATCCGCAGGAGTTTATGAGGTTAAAACTAGTTCCATAAAACATAGTTTGTAATAGAATAATGGAATAGGTTTAGAGACAGGTGTCTGTCACACCTCACAGAAGGAGTGGGGAATGACCTCCTTCAGTCAATTACCATTATAAGTCTTAAGCACTTAAGCTGTCCTCACTACACTTGCCTTCCTTTTCCTTTGTAAAAAAAATCACAACTCTGATCACCAATCAAAAAAAAATCTCTGAAGTCTCTATATTAATCGAACATCTTAGTCTTTTGGCTATTGGGGAAAAACTGCATGCCCCCTCTTCTTATTATTGTATTCTAAATTATTTTTTTTGTATTCTCTTTTGCCATTCCATTATCCTCCCAAAGGACTCAATGTCTGTTATATCATTTTGTTAGGTAATCTTCAGAATATTCCTAAAACAATTCAAATGGAAGCAATTCAGTGTCCTGGCGTGGACTGAATCTCTCTTAAGAACTTTAGTACTGATAATGAAACATGGGGACACCGAGACAGGATTATTGAGCTTGGCTTACCCACATCAAAAAAAATATTGTACTGTATGATCTAAGAAAAATTGTAATCACTCAAAAAAAATGTGAAATGCACAAATCAAGAGACATCTCTATTCCAAATGATCACATGGGCTATTTGTGCCTAACCTGTGGTAAAGATTTTGGAGCTCATAGTGGTCTGATCAACATAGTTGGGCACATTGTACATTGACCCTGACATAGTGATGTCATTTTTCTCCTCTTGAAGAGCAAAGGGTAATAACCAATCATAAAATTTCTATTGCCTAAGTAAATTAGTAAAAACTTTAAATTCTAGTAGTCTATGGGGACCCAGGCCATTAAGCATTATGGATCCCAAGATCCATTAGGAAGAGTCATTATCATAGGACCATAAATTTAGAATTCGAAGCAATCTGAAATTATTTACTCGGTTCCCTGTTGGAAGCCAGCCATCAGCTTCAGGGGTGTGGAAAGGTGCACAGTTTAGGTGAGAAAGAAGAGAGTCAGAGACATAGTGGATTTCTGGAAGCTGTTCTCCCAGACTTCCTGCGAATCTTTATTTTTTTATGCCTTTCTCTCACAGTCACACATATGCTGGGAATATTTACATTTCAAATTCAAAACAAAGAAGAACTCAAAGTTATACTGGTTAAGCTAGCACACCTAGCAAATTTCTACAAAATTCTACATATAGATTACACTGAGACTAAACGTGCCCCAAGGCTACCAAAATTCTATTTTATCTAAGTTTTATTTTTATGAAAAGAACCTTCAACATAGTGTGAGAACCCACAAATTTAGGGGGACAAGTCTAATGTGGGAAAGTAGTAAAGTGTGAGAATGTTTTGGTTTCATATGGTAAAATTCAGCATGAGAAAATGAAGTGAGAGTGTATTATGTTTTGATTTTGCCATGCTGTGTCCTTCAAGTTCTTTAGATAGCAAAAAAAACAGCTCCTGCTATTTCACTGAGGGTATAGAGATTAACTCATTAAATGCTGGTTGATTATAGAGTATTAAGGAGAATTCTATAATGGGAATTCTATAAATGGATCTTTATAAAGAAATTTTATATCTATACTACAAAACTTGAGGCTATCCTAAAAATATAGATTATAATTTTAATAATAAAGTGTTAATCAGAAGAGAGTCACACAGAGGACTCTGATTGGGTATCCATCCATCCTGTGGCCTGATTTTCAGACAACAGGGATCAATGTAAGGCTTTGCCAATTACATTGACTCAATGGACTCTAATGGAGGCCCTTATTTGTCTGAGGGGCTCCCAGAAGTTCCCCAACAAAAATTTTATGGATGAGTAAACTGAAGGCCAAACAAAATTTAAGTAAATTCGCCAAAACCATGTAAACAGTCAATAATAGAATCAAGATTTCAACCTAAGTGCTCTGATTCCAAAGCCTTTTTTTTGAAAATTGTAAGTTTAAACTATTAATCGCACTTTGTGAGAGATCTCTTGTCACAAAGTAAAGTAGTTAAGCAAAACCAACTACTTCCCACCTATCAATTACATATATACACATATGTATATATATATACATGTGTATATGTATACATACACACACATATGAAATCTTTTTTTTTCCTCTCCCTCTCTCCTCTCATCCAATTGGAAAAAGAAAAAAAGAAAACAAATTTCTTATAACAAATATGTGTGATCAAACAAACCAAATTTCTTTAATGGTTATATGCAAAAATATATATTCTGATTTCCATGACTGTCATCTCTCTTTAGTGCATAGTATTTTTATATCATGTCTGGAATCATGAATAGTCATTGTATTATTCTCAGTTCTTAAAGTTTACAAAATTGTTGGCTTTTACAGTAGTCTTGCCATTGTATTAATAGTTCTAATTCTCATTTCATTCTTCTTCTATTTATAAAATTCTTCAAAATTTTTCACTTTTATTAACCTCGATTCATATGATTTTCCAAATATTCAAAATTATCTCTTTCCTCATTTCCTAATGCAATAATAGTTCACCATATTCATATATTGCAACTTGTTTAATCTGTCATTTCAGGGTTCTTTCCTTCTTACAATATTGCCTCCTATAGTCTAAGAAATGGCCAGGCTCAGAGAACCATAGTCAAACCAAACACATAACTTAGGTCAGATTTGAATTTCAGAAGTCCCTGATTTAAAACCAGCATTCTACCCACCATGCCAAACAATTTTTCTTCTATTTCTATATTTATTAAATTCAAGAATGGAATAATATGTGAATTGTAGGAAATACAATTTTTTTTCTAAATGGATTGTTTTATTTCTAATTTTTAATAGAACTTCTTAAATTTATATTAAATATAGCATAAAATAAGTGTAATTCCTTGAAAGTGAATAAAGGTTGGGGACCTCACTTGTCTTGATATCTTGAATGAAAACTCTGCATGATGAAAATTGTTATCCAGACCAATATTCATTCTCTTTTAGCCAGTATATGATATTTGAAATTTGGGGAAACAGATGTTGTAGCATGTGAACCTTAAGTGGTAGAGGACTTAATTTGGAGTAGTAACAAAGCCAATGGAGAAGATCCTATTGCTGATACAGAGAAGGTGACCTCATACAGTGGGAGGACAAGATTTAATCTACTTGAATGAAATGATGACTTGAGTATACATAGATTCTCTTCACCTGACTGAATCTTCTTTCTTCTCCCTTCTTCCTTCTCTCCGGAAGTTGGAAAAAAAAAAACATTACAAAACCTATGACCTATTTCTCTTTCCAAACAACTAATAGTGATTTGTTAAACTCTTTTTCTTTGGCTAAAGTTTGATAGGTTGTACATAAAGGTTTGTATAGGTTGTACATAAAGGGGTTTGTATTTTAGGAACCATCTACTCCAGTATTCTGATGTTCTAGTTTTGGAGATTAAAAGACATTCCTATGGGCTTTGGAAAAATATATTGGTTTTATGTATAAATCTATTATTTACCCAAGCAGAACTCTAAAATAAACTTGGAACTTTTAGGTTTCTCCCTTTAAGGACGAACTGTTTGCAGTGATGGTCTCACTGGGGTGTAAGTGCTAGTTCCAGAAGCCAAATTAAACCTCTTTATTTCAAAAGAGGAAGTTTCTAAAAGCAACTAAAGGAGAGAGTTTAACCCGTGAGATGATAATGTAGTAGATATGGTCTGTGAGCATTTCAACTCTGCCCTTTCCTGACTAGGAGCGAAAAGTGAGAAAAGCTTAAATCCTTCTTTCAAATTGACATAAGTGACAGATTTTATCCACAATGCAGGATCTTCTACATGAAACTAAAATTAGCATAGGGGAAAGATTTAAGAGACATAATGCATTCTTATTGAACAGGTGACACAACTCATTTGAACTAATGAAGATGTCTTCATGATTCCAAGCCCAGTGTTGCACCAGAGAACCAGGGTGGCTAAATGGCACAGTGGATAGAGAACCAGACCTGGAGTCATAAAGACATGAATTCAAATATCAACATAGACACTAGCTGTTTGACCTTGGGTATCATTTAAGCTTACTTGCTTCAGTTTCCTCATCTGTAAAATGAGCTGGGGAAGGAAATGGCAAACCATTCCAATATCTGTGAAGAGAATCCCCAATGGCTGCTGTAAGTACTTTTGTACAAATGGGTCATTTTTCTTTTTTTCTTTGAACACTTTTCTCTGATCTTTATTACAGATCTAGTAACAATACTGCTGGATCAAAGTGTATGAAAAGTTTCATAACCTTTGGGAATAGTATCTTATTATTCTCCAGAATAACTGGAATAGTCTACTACTACAACAAGAATCAATATTTACTTATTTTTCTCTATCTCCTCATTTTCAAAGATATGAGCTGGTACATCAGAGTTATTTTAATTTGCCTTTCTCTAGTCAATGGTGATTTAGCTTTTTTTAAAGTGACAATAGGTATATTTGATTTCTTCTTCTGAAAACTGTCCATATCCAATGACCACTTGTCAGTTGGAGAATAGTTTTTATTTCATAAATATTTATTATCTATTGTATCTTTTGGCAAATCCTAGTATCCCCAATTATCTATTTCATTATGTTTTAATTTTGGTTTTAGTTTTTAAGAACCTACTATGTATAAAGAACTATTTTAAATATCAAGAATCTAAAACTAAAAAATTGAAACCCTCTCTGTTCTCAAGTCAAAAGGGACAGTAGAATGTACAGATAAAAAGGTAAATTCAAGATAATTTCTGAGGTTTAAAAGAAGCATATTAAAATTTGATTTTTTTTAAGTATCAGTGGGGCCATGAAGAAATCACTTAATTTTTTGGATGTTGATCCCTCACTTATAAAATGCTTAGAATAGTTGGTTGCTTTTAAATAGAATAATTATAAATTAAGTTTATCATCTAATTATTGGGGGGGTTGTGTGTTTATTTAGTCATTTTGTTCTTTCAGTTATCATTTTGGGGGTCATATAGGCAAGTAAGTATCACAGTGGATAAAGTACAGATCTTAGAATCAAGAAGTCCCAAGTTCAAATTCTGCTTAAAAATCCACCAGCAAATCACTTAATTTAAATAGACAAACACACATAAACATATGCTTCAATTTGCATCCAGAGTTCATCAGTGCTCTTTCTGAACGTGGATAGAATTTTCCATCATGGGTCCTTTGCAATTTTCTTGCATCATTGCCTTGATCAGAGTAGGTAAGTCTTTCACAGTTGACCATCTTCACAATATTATTATTGCTGTGTACAGTGTTTCCCTATTTTGCATGAGTTCATATGAATCTTCCTGAGTTTTTTTCTGAACTATTATACTTTTTTTTACAACATAATAGTATTCTATCACAATCACAAACAAACTTGTTCAGTCATTCCTCAATTGATGGGTATTCCCTTGATTATAAAGTTGCTATAAATATTTTTGTACAAATGTCCTTTTTTCCTTTTCTTTGATTTTTATGGAATATAGATAAAGTACTGGTATTCCTGGGTCAAGGAAGTATGTAAAATTTTATAACTCTTTGGAAATAGTTCCAAATTGATTTCCAGAATGACTGGACAACTTCACATCTCTACCAACAATGCATTAGTGTTCTAATTTTTCCACATCTTCTCTAGCATTTGCATTTTCTTTTTCTGTTATGCTAGCCAATCTGATAAGTGTGACATGATATCTCAAGAGTTCTTTTTATTTACATTTCTCTAATTGGTAGAAATCTGGGTAATATTTGGTGTGATTATTGGCCATTTTAATTTCTTCTTCTTAAAATTACTTTTCATATTCTTTGACCATTTATCAATTAGGGAAGAGGTCTTATTTTTATGCTTTATTCTCAGTTTCCTATATATTTAAGAAATGAGGAATTTATCAGAGTAACTTGGGGCAAAATATTTTTTCCTGATTTACAGTTTTTACTCTTATTTTTCCACTATTATTTTTGTTTGTGTAAAAGCTTTTCAATTTCTTTTAATCAAAATTATTCATTTTATTTTCCATGATCCTCTCTCTATTTTTTTGGTCATAAATTCTTACATTATCCATTAATCTGACACATATTTTTCCCTATTCTTGCCTTATGATATATTCCTTTATGTCTAACTCATTCATCCATTTTGGTTTTATCTTGGTGTACAGTGTGAGCTGTTGGTCTAGTTTTTTTTTTCCAGATATTTTCTATGTCTAGTTTTTTCCAATTATTTTTCAGTTTTCCCCAAAATTTTTGTCTAATGTAGATGTCTTACACCAAACCTTGAATCTTTTGCCTTATCAAACACTTATTTACTAAAGTCACTTACTACTATGTATTGTGTACCTAATCTATTCCATTGATCTTCAAATCTATTTTTAGGGAGTAACAGATTGCCTCAATGATTATCACTTTGTAATATAATTTGAAATCTAGAACTTGTAGGTTAATTTCCTTTACTTTTTTCACTTATTCCCTTGGAATTCTTTACCTTTTTATGTAACATCTTCTCTCCCTCCCTCTCAGCCCTCCTCTTATCCCAAGACAGCAGGTAACATGATATATATGCTATCATGCCATGTATATTTCTATGTGCAAATGTGGTAAAAGAGGAAACATATCATTAATACTAGATAGAAATTCATAAATGAAATAAAGTAAAGAATGATATGCTTCAATATGCATTCAGAGTCCAGTAGTTTCTTCTTTGGTGATGGATAATCATTTTTATAATCATTGTCTTGGAGTCTTTCTGGATCCTTTTATTTCTGATAATAGTTAAGTCATTCACAGTTGATCATTATATATTATTGTTTTTACTATGTGTAACATCCTCCTTGTCAGTTCACTTCACTTTGCAGTTCTTCTGAGTCCAGATTTTTATTTGGTATTGTCCTGTTTATCACAATTATCAGTTCTATGTATAAAACTCTCAGATCTTTTAATCTAGTCCTAATCTCTTTCCTGACCTTCAGATTCTCAATATCAGTTTCAGAACCAGATGAATTACAGATATCTCAAACACAGTATATTTACAAAAGGTGTATTTCTTTTTCTCTCCAAAACTCCCCTCTTCTGAAACATCATCCAAGTTACCCAGGCTCCCAATCTACATGTTATTTTCAACTTTTTAGTCAAATTGGCTCCACTAATTCATTATACTGCCAAGTTTTACAGAATATGTCTTTGCAATATTTCTTCAAAGAGATATTTTCACTACTCTCATTGCCACCACCATGGTGTTAGTCCTCATCATCTCAAGCCATGACTATTGAAATAGCCCTTTGCTTAATCACCTTATCTCAAGGTTTTCTTCACTCCAATCCATCATCAACTCAACCCCTGAAGTGATCATCCTAAAGCAGTGATGGGCAAACTTTTTAAAGAGGGGGCCAAAGGAAAGGAAATGCTCATTTGTCAGTCTGTTTCTAAGGCAACTCTTTCTCTATTAATTTTTATATATTATGGAGAATTACTGTGATTCCTGATCAGAGAAACCTTCTAGTCTGCTAATTTTTTAAATTTTCTTTGACAATGAAAATCCCAAGGAATATCTTCTTTTTTAAACAGAATTTAGCTAATGAATGAAGAAGACAAGAGTTCATTTCTGGTATTCATGACTTATCCAATTGTGGAGAGGTAGAAGGATGAATCAGTTGATGGATCACCCCTAAATTAAGTTTCACCAATTAAAGATATCCAGGGTTGGGGCTGAGTAATGAGTTCCTAAAAATCTATTTATTAGGCTGCCTGACCCAACTCAGGTTGTCCCTGTTTGTGAGGGAGCCATGGAAACTGATATCACTTTATTGGTTATGATGCTGGCCTAACCACTAAACCTGATATAATCAATAAACATATTCTTACCAAAAAATCAGTCTCTTGAGAAAATTTTAATTGTAACAATATATTCTAACATTGACTTTTTGCAATTTCTTGAACATAGTATTCTATCTCCCAACTCTTCATTTCCATCAAGAGTCCTTCATGTTGATAATGCTGTCTGTCATCATCTTCATTTTCAGGCTTCTTCCAGGATTCAATTCAAATCTACCCATCTGAAAAAAAAGGTCTTTCCCACACACAGCCTTAGGTAGAAAATAATAGATGACTTTGCCAAAGAAAGTGATATGAGTGTTTAGTAGAATATGCCTTTAGAATAGCTCCATTGCAAATATTACAGAGGAGAATGATGAATGACTGAGAAATGTTTCACAAAACAGAAAAAAGCCAATAAGGAGAAAATGAATGTCCATATTTTAGTGTGAGATCCAGCTAAGCCGAATCATGTTCAGTGCATTAAAAAAAAACAACAATTTTGCTTCCTGCATTAGAATCAATTGTATTTATTGGTTCCAAGGGAGAAGAATATTAAAAGCTAGGCAATGAGGGATAAGTGATTTGTCAATGGTCATGCAGCTAGGAAATGCCTGAAGTCAGATTTGAATCCAAGACCCCCCCATCTATAGGCCTGCCTTTCAATCCACTGACCTTCCTAACCGCCCCCTTCAGTGCATATAACTGATTCTAAGCTATATATTTTTTACTTTTAAAATATTCTTTAATTTTTTTCCTGGTATATACCATACAGTATTTGAGTTTTATCCAAACATTTTCCAAAAATTCCCTTTAATCTCTCCTGCTCCTCCATGTTTGCATAGTCATGTTATTGTTTTATGTTTGGCTGTACCTCCTCCCTCTTTCTCTTTTGCTCCTGTGATCAGGCTGGTTAGTAACCTTTTAGTTAGGTCTCTGTTAGTTTATTATTATTAAAATGTTTATAAATATAATATTTATTTAGTATTTTGAATATCAAGTTTAATCTCCACAGGTTGAATTATGATGGGAAACTAAGTCTAGCCAAAATCAATCCTTTTATACATTTTTGAAATATGTAAATCCCAGTAAGGAGCATGGTGAGTACAGAAAAGAAGAGATGGAGATCAATATATTTGTAATGGATATCTTTTGACTAAATTATGGTAAACTTTAAAAATTCCCAGTAATGATTAATAATAATAAACATAAACTTGTGTAAAATGCTTTGGGCAACCAAGAGGAACAGTGGATAAAATACCTGGTCTGGAGTCAAGAAGACTATGGTACCTTGGGCAAGACACTTAACCTTGTTTGCCTTAGTTTCATAATCTTTAAAATGTGCTAGGAAGGGAAGTAGCAAGATACTCCAGTATTTTTATTAAGAAAGTCCCAAATTGGGTCATGAAAGGTAAGACACCTCTGACAAAGCAACTGAAGAACAAATAGTGCTTTAAGTTTTGAATTGCTTTGCAAATGATTTTTATTATTTTATCTTAAGAATAACCATGTTCAAATTTTATAGATATGGAAATTGAGGCAAATAAATGTCATGGCTTATTCAGAAACACAATATATTAGCCAGGATTTAAATTTAGATTTTCCTAAACCCAAGTCCAACATTTTATTTATTATGTTTATTTATTTATTATGTTGCCTATCTCTCTGTCTCTTCTCTGTCTATTTCTATATGTGTGTATGACAAAGATATTTCAGAAGCTTTAGAGAATCTAAAAGTTTGAAGCATGTATGCTCTGACTAAAGAAAGAGAAATAACATCATATCACTTTTAGTTTACTGTTTCAAAATAAATTCCTCACCCTTGAGTATCAAAAACCTCTTGCCAAGATCTTCCTTGATGCAGATGCTCATTTTAACTTATTTCTCTCCTTTATAGTATAGAATCCCTAGAATATTCCTTCTGATGTCTTAGAATCCCCTCACATTTGGCTTTTGATGATCTTTGAACACTTAAAGGAGCACAATCATAAAATGCAGAAAAATCCTTGTAGCCTTGTTACTGCTAACAGCTCTTCCTTGCAAGTTACCAAACTATGAATTCCTTCTGTGCATCTTTACAAGTATTGAAAACACCTAGAAAATATAAATAATCCTAAAAAGAAAGAAAGTGTTAGGAAGACCTAAATGTAGCTTTAGGAATTTATTTGACACGAAGCACTTTGTTTTAGCTTTTTTTGTTTTAGCTTACTTCCCAGTTATTATTACTACTCTGGATGTGAAATGTGCCAGTGTGTCACCCACCCACTCACATCTACACCAACTCTGTCTTTGATTTTATTATGCCTGCTGAAACCAAATCAAATTAAGAAGATTGGTTCTTAATTCTAACATATGTTTCCTATAAAATCTACTTGGATTTTCCCTCGTTGGCTTTATTATTAATGCAACACTAAATTCTTTATGAAGTTTAGCTTATTGCAAAGTTATTTAATTTCTATATTTGTTTTTCATTTTTTTATAATACAAAACACTGGTTTGTCATCTCATAAAGTTATCATTTCAGTGGTAAAAGTGCTCTTTTTTTTCACCTTGCCAAGGGGAACCAAAACATTTTTAATTTGAGTATTATACAACAATGCAGAAAATGGAGAATTTTTCATTAGATTTTTTAAAAATATCATGCTAACTTCAGTTTCTGGATGGCTCAAATATTTTAGTTTGCTTCATTATTTGCTTTCAGAAATGTTTATGAGTTTTATATTATGATTAAAATTACCCTGCAAAGGAGAAAAATAATGTTACTTGAAAAACAAAAAAATAATTTGCACTGAATCTTAGGTTTGATTATATATTTCCTGAATCTATTATTGCCTTATTTATTTGAAATAAAATTTTATATTTTCTAAGTATGAAAGATAATTTACTTTTTGTCTTATTAATTTTATGAACACTATGTATTCTATTTATTTGTTGGGAATCATTTTTGTTACTGTTTTAGCTAAGCATTTTTTATTCATATGTCTATGTCTCTGTATTTGCAGAAGGATTAATCTTTCATAATAAAACAAGAGTAAATGATTTAAGCACTAACATATTTTACTTTGATTGAAGAAGAATTATAGAGTTGATTGTGGACTGGTTTTAAAATCAGAAAGATCTGGACTTCTCCTGTATGATAGTATGTTAAGTCTCTTAACCTCTCAGTGTCACAATTATTGAGATAACATTTTATAATTTTTTAATCTTATTGATGGAAGGAGTTTTCTCCAGGGGTTCATAATATTAATAGAAAAAGATAAGTATGGATGAAACAAATATTTTCATTTTTTTAAATAATTCTATCCCTTCAGTAAACTAGGTATTAAGGAATTTTCCTATAACCTGTGCAAATTAGTCCTAAATGAATCTTAAAAGACTATAGAATTGTGTGTCTTTGGATTAACAGCATAATAACTACACGGGGGAAAAAATCACTGGTTGAGATCAAGTCAAAACTCTTTGTTAATGTATAAAAATATCAAGTCAGTCCAACAGTGGTACAAAGGGGGAAGAAGAGAGTAGAAGCATGGCCAAACTCCTTAGAGTTTGGTGTGAAAGAGAATCTATGCCTCTTTCTATCTCTCTCTGCCAAGTTTTTCTCTGTCTTTTTCTGCCTTTGTCTCCATGAGTGGGTTACAATACTATTGCACTTTAGATTTGAACTTATTCTCTCCAGGATTCCTGTGTGTCGGGGTGCATCCTTTGTTTTTTGGGAATTTTTTGGCTAAAAAATACTAATTCTCTTTGCTATATACACCTTCTCCTTTTTAATTACCCTTTCATTCTTCTTTCATTTCATGTCCACTAATCTATTGATTGACCCTTGGAGATTTGGATGTTGCAAGATTAAGTTGATTCCTCCACTATCCCTTCTATTTCTTTAAATTTGTTTTTCATTTTTATCTTCTTCTGTACTTGTAGAAAGTAATCTATTTCAGAATACTTCTTGACATTTAAAAAAGAACTATGTCTTTTTCTTTCTCCCCCTACCCTTTTGAATAATTTCTATAGATACATAAAAGTATTTCATTTCTTGTCTTTTATATTGTAGATATATTCATTTACCCTTTGTATGGTTCTGTTGTTGGGGGTGTTTGCAGGTTGAATAATCTTCTTATGTATTTTTTAAACCCTTATCTTTCATCTTGAAATCAATACTGTTTTGTTTTGTTTTGTTTTGTTTTTTCCAACTCAGAAGTGATAGGGGTTAGGCAGTGGGGGTTAAGTGACTTGCCCAGGGTCACATAGCAAGGAAGTGTCTAAAGCCATCTTTGAACACAGGACCTCCAAGATCTAGGTCTTGCTCTGAATCTACTAAGAAAATCAGCCATTCCCATATATGTTCTTTTAAAAATAAATTTCAAAAGTCTATTTTATTGAACATCAACTATTTAAAAATTATAATTAGGCTCAGTTTTTAAGGCATATTTGTTACATCCTAAGCTCCTTTGTTTTTATTGAATATATCATTCCTTTCCTTTCCATGATTTCTGGTGGGTGCAGAATAATCTTGTCTTATTCATTTTTGTATTTGTATTTAGTATTTGCATTTTGTTTTGAGTATTTGATATTATTTCTTTCAATAAATTGTAGAATTTGTTCTTTGTCTTTTTAATAAAAACATAACAATATTTTCTCATTCCCCCTCCCCATATGCACAATATGTGTATCCTTTTAATTATTTCCTATTCTATATAAAAATGCTTGCTTTATGTACATTCTCATTATGCAAATGACTTTAAATTTGAAACAAGTCCACATTAAAAAAAACACCTTTGTTAATTTTATTGTACCCTACTATTCCTCTCTTTCCCTACTCCTGCCCTTTGAGTATTTTTCAGCTTCTCACAGGAAAGGAAAGGAAAGGAAAGGAAAGGAAAGGAAAGGAAAGGAAAGGAAAGGAAAGGAAAGGAAAGGAAAGGAAAGGAAAGG
>NC_058132.1:540340824-540356274 GCF_016433145.1 Gracilinanus agilis | reverse complement strand
TATATATATGTATATATACATATATATAATATATAAATATATATGCTAATAGCAGCCTACATTTGATCCTTAGGTCAGATAATTAGGGTGAACATTTTTTTTCTGTATTACTGAATACTCTGTGCTTTGCTACATTTAAGTTCAAAGGTATCTTATAGATTATTCACACAGAAAGGGGGCATGGGCAAAAATGTTTTGAGGGTAAGCCCTACTGTCAGTTAATTGATGATTTTTGTTTGCTTAAAACTATACATATTTTAAAATGTGCATTGCCTTTTGTAAGTGTCCTTAATAGATATATCTGGTACCATACAAATAATTTTAAATATTAATGTTTTCTGGTAGCCTTCGCTATTAATAATATTATGGCATCAGTGGATATTGATTATGCTTTTCTTCCCATAATTCAGGAGGCAAATGTAGATCATTCTTCCTTCCCTTCATATGCTAGGTGGTGATACTGAATTTTGTAAATATATAGCTATGATTAACAATTCCACCTAATAATGAGGAGAATTACATTTTGAAATACGTAAGAAAAGAAATTACCTAAGGGAAAAAGCAGAAGAGAAAATAATTAATTTTTCTGTTTATGTATTCTCTGTAATCTCAGTAACTCTTGATTAATACTTTATTATTAGTTATCTAGAATGAGGAGTGTAATAAAGTGCTGCATTCTCACTACAAAAGCAGAAGGGCCCAGAAAAGGGTTTAGAAATGATTCTTATGAATGAATTGAGAGAACAACTTTCTGTTCATGAAGTTAGACCTCTTTGAATCAAAATGGATCAATCTAAAAAAAAAAAAAAGATTACCCCAGGCCTCTCAAATTTAGCATAAAATAAGGAATGAAAAAAATATTAATTTGTTTCTAATGCTAAGGGAATGCTAGAAAGATCCTATTTAAATTGAAGGCATTTACTCATAACTTGATTATTCAAAAAGTGGTGAGAAGTATACCTAGATATAAAGGACTTGTATTTTTCCTTTAAGCCCTTTTGGTAATTCACTCAGCTTTTTAACCCTCTTTCTTTCTGCATTCTCTAATTGTCTCATGAATGATCCAATCAATAGGAAAAGCTATTGATTAAGTGAATGAAAGCTTTATGTTGTTGGAGTTACTGTTAAGAATAACCTAATTTAGCAGTTAAATAAATAATTTGTATATTTCTAGTGACAGGTATTAGATTCAATAACCATCATTTTACTTAACAGTTCCCTGTCTCTGTCTCTCTCCTTTTCTACTCCCCATCCCTTGATTATTGTTGCTTATGTAGCCTCAGATTACTCTTTGGAGTGAGTGGAAGTTGGAGTCAGGGGTGCTTCTATATCCTTGTGAGGATTCACAATGGTATTAACAAAGCATCTAAACCAGTGATTCCCAAAGTAGGCACTACCACCCCCTGGTGGGTGCTACAGCAATCCAGGGAAGAGGTGATGGCCACACTTTTTTTGTATTATACTCTATTGTGAGTTCAATAAATAGTTTCATAATTTCCAGGGGTTCTAAGTAATATTTTATTCTGGAAAGGGGGCGGTAGGCCAAAAAAGTTTGGGAACCACTAATCTAAAGGATAGAGAATTAGATTCTGTTACAAGCTGCCTGAGCTGAATAGATGACTATCAATAAATGCCCAGTATAATCTAAAGCAGGGAAAGTGAACCCTTTAGAGATGGAGTGTCTTTCCATCTTGCCACTTGTCCAGACCAAGTGCCACACCCAGCACCTCCAGAGACCATGGCTCAGTGCTTCTCCCTGATCCCCACTTACCTCAGACAGGGAAGGGAAGAAGCGCTCCCATTGGCTGCGAGGCAGAGGGGTGGGGGAAGTAAGGAATGTCCTCAGGTGCATAGTGAGGGGAAGGAGAACAGTTCTGTCCTGAGTCTCTCAGGCTTTTTAGTAAGGAATTCTGGCAGGCAACTGCAGGTGTGCCCACAAAGAGGGCTTGGCATGCCCTTTTTGGCACATGTGCGATAGGTTCACCATCACAGACTTAAAGCATCTTGGCAACAAAGATGAAATGATATATACGTTGGATTATATAGCTCTTTTTTCTGACAACAGGAAGCATCCTAATTCTCCTACAAAGATTCCCTTACTCACACCCTAGCAAGGGGTAAATTCAACTTACAATTTACAGAGTGCATTTTTATTTTTTTCAGGAAATAATAAAATACTACAGAAATATATATATATTAAACATTTAAGTTCATGAATTAAAATGAAAACAAATTATTTAAAATTACACTTATTAGATTAAATTTATATAATAATTATATTTTATTATATTAAATATTATATTAAAATTAATTAAAAGCAAATTTTATTTGGGGTTGTTCTATGCCAGCAATAAAATTGATGCTTGATAATGATTTATCTCATACTTCTTTGTTCCTAAGAACATGCTTATTGCAATCAATCACTGAATCTGAAATCATGCTGCCAATTTGCTTTTTAATATCTGCATACTGTACATTGATGCCAACACATCACTTACTGAATATTTTACTTATTCTGCAGGTTACAAAAAAAGAAAGTCATATTTTTATCTAGAAAATTAGTGAAGAAGCACCTTCTTCGTTTTTATACTTATTTCTGGATTTCTTCCAGGAAAGTTGGCCAGCATCTTATATCTGTTGTAATACAACTTAAAGATATGCCCTAACAGTTTATTGACTTTTTCTGATACACTAATGAAAAGAGACACCTCTCCCATAGCAATATAATTAGAGAGGACATGTATTGACATAAAAGGCATTTTCAGTGATGATATAATAGAATTCTCAAAATTTCAGTAGACATTAGAGTAATTGTTTTTCTCTATCATTTTGATATAGAATAATTGACAAATGTTTTAAGTAGAAAATGTTTCTAAATAATCAAGGAAGAGGGCACTACATCATTAATGTCTAATATAAATTAAGCCTGTTTCCTTGTCAAGTTCTTCATTAATTCATGTTAAATCTACTTCTCTAGTTCCTCAGAAAAAGAAGTAGACCACTAAAGCCATGTGAATATTTTCTAGGCTATGTAATGATGAAAAAAATATTTTCTAGTATTCATGGTAGATAAGGTTTATAGTCATGATGTAGTATATAAATTAGGTTAAATTAGCTCAATGTAGCTCTAACTAGAGTATTAGGGTTAAGCTACTACTCTCCTCTATGGTATTACAAAAAGTGGAAATTGAAATATTTGTAGTTATATAGAGAGTTCTTTCACATGTACTGTGCACTCTCAAGCTGGATTAATAAGAAAAGTTATCTTTCATCCTTCTTTATTCTATATGATCCAATGACAATTTTTTCATGTTTTCGTTTGGTTTTTATAGTTGTGCCTGCCTGACTTTTTTTGACTCCTTAGACGAGGGGTCGGCAACCTTTTTGGCTGTGAGAGCCATAAACGCCACATTTTTTAAAATGTAATTTTGTGAGAGCCGTACAGTGCTCACAGTGCATGCTCCTGTAACAGTGCCTGAAAAAAAATTGACTTTATGGCTCCTGCAGAAAGAGCCATATCTGGCCCTCAAAAGAGCCAGATATGGCTCAAGAGCCATACTTTGTTGACCCTTGCCTTAGACCATATTAAGCATAGGTTTTCTTGGCAAAGATACTAGAGTGGATTGCCATTTCCTTCTCCAGTTCATTTTACACATGAAAAAACTGCAGCAAATAAGATTAAGTGACTTGCCCAGGGGCACAAAGATATTAAGTTTCAGGCCTAATTTGAGGTCAGGAATTCCTGATTATAGATACAGGCCTCCTTTCAAGATTTTACCAGTACTAATTTTGATAACTGCTGCTTTATAGTATAATTTGAGGTCTGAAATTGTACTATGACAGTGGGATCAAAAATCCCATCTTTTCTATTTAAGCAACTAGATCCTTCTTGTTGAATTATTCTTTCTTTTTAGGGATAAATTCATTATTGTGGTAAAATATAAATTTACTAGCTGTTCGCTTTTTATACAGAGAGACCTCTAGCAGATATCTAGGGAATTGAAACCCAAAAGAAGTTCATAGCTTGTTGTTTGGTTTGTGAACTCACTAAATTTTTCCTTTTCTTCTGGTAAATTCCAGTATATGAGCACAATGGCATGAATTCTTTTTCCCCCTCAATTGATACCCACTGATTTCTCTATGCCATGTTCCTCTACTACTCAAATTGCTGCATTTCTTTTTGTAAACATATTCTTAACATACAATTCCAATCCATTGCCAATTTTGTTTCTGATATCTCTTTCATATAAAAGAACCTCTCCACAGTAATTTCAGTAATTGAAAGGGTATTTCATGCCACCAAATCTCCATAATACACAAAAGGCCAATTTCCTTTCTTCCATAAGGATCTCTTATTTGCCCTGTTAATAACACGGCTGCTTTCTGCCCACACATATAAACAGAAAAATTCTCCTATTACAGTTCGGCATTTAAGCACAACTAAGACAATACATTCTCCCACACATGAAGAGGAGATAATGAGGTTGAATGTGTTATCCTATGTTTCAACTGTATAATGAAAATTCAATGCCTATTTTTCTTATCTTCATTTTACCTAAAATTGCCTGGCTTTTTTGAAAATGATATCAACATTTTGGAACTGGTTAATCAATAGGTCATTAAAAGAAAATCATTAGAATGACTCTCAAATATATCCAATCTACTGTTGCCTGAAATGAAAGGTCATCATATAGTTTAATAAACCAATGTAATCTTTGAAATTCTTCTTAGCCCTTACTCACTTATACAGTACTTACATATAAAAATATATCCTCCAAAGCATTGATAAAGTAAACTCCATTAATTCTTATACCATACATGAAATGATTATTCTTTTACCATTCCTAAGAATACTCAACAATGCATAAATATTAAAGTTGTTATAACAAGCATAATAATGAAAGCTAGTATTTATACTGTTCTGTGAGATCTGCAAGGCTATTTACAAATAAATAATATCTCATTCATTCTTCACAACAACCCTGAGGCATGGTTACTGTCATTACTACAACATTACAGATGAGGAAACTAAGGCAGACAGAGATTAAATGAGGTCTATTAGGTCAGAGATTGCACAATGTTTGGCAAATAATAAATGTTTGTTATTGATTGACTTGCCCAGGGTCACAGAGCTTATAAGTGTCTGAGGATCAATTTGAATTCAGGTCTTCTGACTCTAGGTCTAAAACTCTATCCTCATTGCAATTTATCTGTCAAACAAGCAATTATGTTTTCTTTAATATAAAAATAACAGACTTACCTTTACAAGCACAAGTACATATAACAACCTTATCACTACCCAAAGTCTAACAATTTCTTTCAATATTATCTAATATTCATTACTTTCAGAGAGAAGTGATGTTTCAAGAAGTGAACTAAACTAATTGGTGTTGAATTTGGTTTGACTTTTAGTTCCTTATTGAGAAACAGAAACTTTTTATATTAAAATAAGCAAAGCTTCCTCATTATAAAAGAGAGGACAGATGGAAATTCCCAATGTCTCATTTGGAAAAGTTAAATATTTGAAAAATAAAGAGATTAAAAGTATCTTTAGGCATTTGGTCAACATATCATGTGTCCAGGTGGAGACTGGATGACTTGTTTGGAATTTTATAGAGATAATTCATTCACTGGACACTGTATAGAAGTAAATTCAAAGGTCTTCTTGCCCTAGGGCTTTTCAAAGAAACCCTCACTCAGCCTTAATTAGGTCAATTGCCTTGTTTCCTTTTTTTTCCAGAGACCCCACTTTGATTCCTGGGTCAGCACCAAATGAAAGCCACCTGCCTTTGGTCTCAGTCTTTGATTCAGAGCTTTTCCAGCAAGTTCTGCCTCTGTCTTAATTTAATGACATTTTCCCTACTCCTACTCATTTCCAAACCTTCCCAGAGAGCCCTGTAAAACAGTCCCTGATGCAGGCCACCCTCCTCTGGCTTTCCTGTTCTAAACATTTCTCCATTTATCGAAAGAGTTTGCTAGGACCTGTACAATTATAACGCAATATCATGCCTCCTGACCAGACACCCATAGACCATTCCTTCAATGACTCCTAAACTAGAGATATACCCACTATATACTCTGTGCTCTATGAAATCTCTTCTCAATAACAGACATATTTGTTTTCATCATAAACGTTTTATTTTTCACTCTGTCACTCATTGAGACCTTGTTTACTCCAGATGAAATGACATGGAAGGGAACTTTTTTAAATGGTTGCACTTTCACTTCTCCACGGCTCCCTAGTAATGGTAGAGGAGTAGACATTTTATTTGTAACCTATTGACATTTATGGACTCCATCTCAAACACCATAACTCTGCAATTTCTCCTTTAAAGATTATACAATCAAATATATTAATCAATGAAATACTTATTTATCAGTATGTATCACCCAGAAAGTTCTACTTCATTCCTCAATGAATTCAATACTTGGCATACAGTATTTCTCTTTTCTCCAATTTCTTCCTTCATAATAGGAGACTTAACTAGTAATATACATACTCTTTCAAAAACCCTAATGTCTTGGTTCCTCAATCTGCTCATCTGGCACTACTTACACCCACACTACACCTCAGTTACAGAGATGTGTTCATAGCTTTTTTTTAAAAAAACATTTATTAATATTCATTTTTAACCTGTTTACATGCTTCATGCCCCTACGTTCCCCTTCATGCCCCCACACATGGCTGACACATATTTCCACTGGTTGTAACATGTGATCTTGTTCAGGGCCTATTTCCATATTGTTGTTAGTTGTATTGGTGTGGTCTTTTTGAGTCTAAATCTCCAATCATGTCCGCATCAGCCCATGCATTCAAGCAATTGTTTATCTTCTATGTTTCCTCTCCTGCAGTTTTTCCTCTGAATGTGGGTAGCGTTCTTTGCCATAAATCCCTCATAGCTGTCTTGTGTCATTGCATTGTTGCCAGTAGAGAAGTCCATACATTTGATTTTACCATAGTATATCCGTCTCTTTGTACAGTGTTCTTCTGGCTCTGCTCCTTTCACTCTGCATCAGTTCCTGGAGGTCTTTCCAGTTCACCTGGAACTCCTCCAGTTTATTATTCCTTTTAGCACAATAGTATTCCATCACCAGCATATACCACAGTTTGTTCAGCCATTCCTCAATTTAAGGGCATGCCCTCCTTTTCCAGTTCTTTGCCACCACAAAAAGCGTAGCTATAAATATTTTCGTACAAGTCTGTTTATCTATGATCTCTTTGGGGTACAAACCCAGCAATGGTAAGGCTGGATCAAAGGGAAGGCATTCTTTTAAAGCCCTTTGAGCATAGTTCCAAATTGCCAGCCAGAAGGGTTGTATCATTTCAAAACTCCACCAGGAATGCATTAATGTCCTAATTTTGCCATATCCCTCCAGCATTCATTACTCTCCCCTTCTTTCATTTTAGCCAATCTGCGAAGTGTGAGGTGATACCTCAGAGTTGTTTTGATTTGCATTTCTCTAATTATTAGAGATTTAAAACACTTTCTCATGTGCTTATTGATACTTTTGATTTCTTTACCTGAAAATTGCCTATTCATGTCCCTTGCCCATTTTTCAATTGGGAAATGGCTTGATTTTTTATACAATTGATTTAACTCCTTGTATATTTGAGTAATTAGACCCCTGTCAGAGTTTTTTGTTATAAAGATTTTTTCCCAATTTGTTGTTTCCCTTCTGATTTTGACTACATTGTTTTTGTTTGTACAAAAGCTTTTTAGCTTGATATAATCAAAAGCATTTAATTTACATTTTGTAATTTTCTCTAACTCTTGCTTGGTTTTACAATTTTTCCTCTCCCAGAGATCTGACAGGTGTACTATTTTGAGTTCACTTAACTAATTTATAGTTCCCCTCTTTATATTCAAGTCATTCACCCATTCTGAATTTATCTTGGTGTAGGGTGTGAGATGTCGATCTAAACCTAATCTCTCCCATATTTTTTTCCAAATATCCCAGTAGTTTTTGTCAAATAGTGGATTCATGTCCCAAAAGTTGGGCTCTTTGGGTTTATCATACACTGTCTTCCTGTCATCATTAACCCCAAGTCTATTCCATTGATCCTCCCTTCTATCTCTTAGCCAGTACCATATTGTTTTGATGACTGCCTTATAGTATAGTTTAATATCTGGTACTGCTAGGCCCCCTCCCTTCACATTTTTTTCATTATTTCCCTTGATATTCTTGATCTTTTGTTGTTCCAAATGAATTTTGTTATAGTTTTTCCTAATTCAGTAAAAAAGTGTTTGGTTAATTTGATAGGTATGGCGCTAAATAGGTAAATTAATTTGGGTAGAATGGTCATTTTTATTATGTTAGCTCTTCCTACCCATGAACAATTAATGGCTTTCGAATTGTTGAGATACCGTTTTATTTGTTTGGAAAGTGTTTTGTTGTTCTTTTCGTATAATTCCTCTGTTTGTTTTGGTAGATAGATTCTCAAGTATTTTATATTGCCTAGGGTGATTTTAAATGGTGTTTCTCTCTCTACCTGTTGCTGCTTTAATGTATTGGAAATATATAGAAATGCTGATGATTTATGTGCATTTATTTTGTATCCTGCAACTTTGCTAAAGTTGTTGATTATTTCTACAAGCTTCTTAGTTGATTCTGAAGAATTTTTTTAAGTAGACCATCATATCATCTGCAAAGAGTGATAGCTTAGTCTCCTCATTGCCTATTTTGATAACTTCAATTTCTTTTTCTTCTCTAATTGCTACTGCTAGTGTTTCTAGTACTATGTTGAATAATAGAGGTGATAATGGACATCCTTGTTTCACTCCTGATCTTATTGGGAAGGCTTCTAATTTATCCCCATTGCATATAATGCTTGTTGATGGTTTTAGGTATATACTGTTTATTATTTTTAGGAAGAGTCCTTCTATTCCTATACTTTTCAATGTTTTCAATTGGAATGGATGTGTATTTTCTCAAAGGCTTTTTCAGCATCTATTGAGATAATCATGTGATTTTTGTTTGTTAGACTGTTGACATGGTCAATTACATGGATGGTTTTCCTAATGTTGAACCATCCTTGCATTCATGGTATAAATTCCACCTGATCACGGTGGATGATCTTCTTAATTACTTGCTGGAGTCTCTTTGCTAGTATTCTATTTAAGATTTTTGCATCTATGTTCATTAGGGAGACTGGTCTATAGTTTTCTTTCTCTGTTTTTGGTCTACCTGGCTTGGGATCAGTACCATATTTGTGTCATAAAAGGAATTTGGTAGGACTCCTTCTTTGCTTATCATATCAAATATTTTGTATAGTATTGGGATTAGTTGCTCTTTGAATGCCTTATAGAATTCACTTGTGAATCCATTAGGTCCTGGTGATTTTTTCTTAGGGAGTTCTTTGATGGCTTGTTCAATTTCTATTTCTGATATGGGATTATTTATGTATTCTATTTCTTCTGCTGTTAATCTAGGCAATTTATATTTTTGTAAATATTCATCCATATCTCCTAAATTGTTATATTTGTTGCCATATAATTGGGTGAAATAGTTATTAATTATTGCCTTAATTTCCCCTTTCTTAGAGGAAGGTCTCCCTTTTCATCTTTAATACTATCAATTTGGTTATTTTCTTTCCTTTTTCTTATTAGATTGACCAGTACTTTGTCTATTTTATCTGTTTTTTTCAAAATACCAGCTTCTAGGGTTATTTATTAATTCAATGGTTCTTTTACTTTTGATTTTATTAATTTCTCCCTTGATTTTTAGTATTCCTAACTTAGTTTTCATCTGGGGGTTTTTAATTTGCTTGCTTTCTAATTCTTTGAGTTACATACCCAATTCATTAATCTCTGCCCTCCTTAATTTGTTAATATATGCACTCAAGGATATAAATTTTCCCCTGAGTACTGCCTTGGCTGCATCCCACAGAGTTTGGTAGGATGTCTCATCATTGTCATTCTCTTCAATGAAATTGTTGATGGTTTCTATGATTTCTTCTTTGACAAATTGGTTTTGGAGAATCATATTGTGTGATTTCCAATTGGTTTTTGATTTTCCTGTCCAGGTGCCCTTACTAATTATTATTTTTATTGCATTATGATCTGAGAAGATTAAATTTATTACATCTGCTCTTTTGCATTTATTTGCAATGATTCTATGTCCTATTACATGGTTAATCTTTGTGAATGTACCATATGCAGCTGAAAAAAAGGTGTATTCCTTTTTGTCCTTATTTATTTTTCTCCACATATCAATTAAATCTAATTTTTCTAGGACTTCATTCACCTCTCTTACCTCTTTCTTATTTATTTTTTGGTTTGATTTATCTAGATCTGAAAGAGGAATATTTAGATCTCCCACTATTATGGTTTTACTGTCTATTTCCTTCTTGAGCTCTGCCAGTTTCTCCTTTATGAATTGGATGCTATACCACTTGGTGCATACATATTGAGCAGTGTTATTTCCTCATTGTTTATACTGCCTTTAATCAGGATGTAATGACCTGCCCTGTCTTTTTTAATCATATCTATTTTTACTTTGGCTTTGTCAGAGATCATAATAGCCATTCCTGCCTTCTTTTTCTCATTTGATGCCCAAAAGATTTTGCTCAATCCCTTAACCTTAAACTTCTGTATGTCTACCCACCTCATATGTGTTTCTTGTCGACAACATACGGTAGGATTTTGCTTTCTGATCCACTTTGCTATTTGCTTCCATTTTATGAGTGAGTTCATCCCATTCACATTCAGAGTTATAATTATCAGTTCTGCATTCACTGATATTTTTGTATCCTCCCCTAGACCCACCCCTTCTTCTTACACTATTTTCTTTTAAACCAGTGGTTTGCTTTGAGCCGGTATACCTCATCCCCTCCCTTGAGTGACTTCCCTTTTTGCCCCCTCCTTTGTTATTCCCCTATTTTTTTAAAGGCCTAATAAATTCCCTCCCCCTTCTTCTCCCCTCCCTTTTTTGACCTCCCTACTCCCCTGCTCCATTTGGTTTATCCCTTCTGACTTTCTCAGTAGGGTTAGATAGAGTTTTTTATCTGAATGTATAATAAAGCTACTCTTCCCTCTCCGGGTTGATTACATTGAGAGTAAGGTTTGATGATTACCTCTTAATGCTCTCTTCCTCTCCTTCTTATAATAGTATTTATCTCTTCCCCTTCCCATGCCCTCTTTGTGTGTAATAGAATATCCTATTTTTCTTATTTACTCAGATTTTTCTTGGTGTCCCCTATTATTCCGCCCCTCTTTCCCACTCCTCATGTCATCTTAGACCATATATTATTCCACCCTCTCCCTATGAATTATTCTTCTGGTTGCTATAATAGTGAATATTATAATAGTGAGTAGAGTTCACTACAGAGAATTATACATAGCATTTCTCCACATAGTAATACAGATAATTAGATCTTATTTTAGCCCTTAAAGAGTCAAATTAAAAAAAAAAAATTATGAGTGTTCTTTCTTTCCCCTCTGTTTCTTATTTACTTTTTCATGTTTCCCTTGATTTTTGTGGTTGGGTATTGAACTTTCCATTTAGTCCTGGTCTCTTTTGTGCAAAAACTTGGAAATCTTCAATTTTGTTGAATGTCCATACTTTCCCCTGGAAGTATATAGTAAGTTTCGATCGGTAGTTGATCCGTGGCTGAAGGCCCAGCTCTCTTGCCTTTCTGAATATCGTATTCGAAGGCTTGTGGAATTTTAGCGTTGAGGCTGCCAGATCCTGTGTGATCCTGATTGGTGCTCCTTGATATTTGAATTGTCTCTTTCTGGCTTCTTGTAAGATTTTTTCTTTTACTTAAAAGCTCTTGAATTTGGCTATTATATTCCTAGGTGTTGACTTATCTGGGTCCAGTGTAGAGGGTGATCTATGGATCCTTTCAATGTCTATATTGACCTCTTGTTGTAGGAATTCAGGGCAATTTTGCTAAATAATTTCTTTAAGTATGGAGTCCAAGTTTCTATTAATTTCTGCTTTTTCTGGAAGACCAAAGATTCTCAAACTGTCTCTTCTAGACCTGTTTTCTTGGTCTGTCACTTTCTCATTGAGATATTTCATGTTTCCTTCTATTTTATCAGTCTTTTGACTTTGTTTTATTTGTTCTTGTTGTCTTGAGAGATCATTGGCTTCTAATTGCTGAATTCTAGCCTTTAATTACTGGTTTTCCTTTTCAATCTGATCTTTTCTGGTCTTCAGTTGACTTGCCTCACTTTCCAATTGTGAAATTCTGCCTTTTAAGCTGTTATTTTCTTGCCAGATCTCTTCCATCTTCCTCAACATCTCATTTTTGAACTCGTGAATAGTTTGTGACCAGTTTTCATTGTTTTGGGAAGGTTTGGATACTTTTTTGTCCTCCTCTGTTGTCTGAATTTTCTCTGTGTAAAAGTTGTATAGTGTTCCACAGTTTTTCTTGATAATCTTTTTCTTCTGCAGTTCTCGCCTTGCCATTGTTAGCCCCGCTCCTTTTCAGCTTTGTCTTCACACTCAGGGTCTGCCTGCTCTTTCTAAGCTCCTGAGGTCTGTGGTCTCCTTGTCCTCTGGGTCAAGCCTCCTGGTAGTCCCTGGTCTGCCCCTCTGCCCAAGGCTTCTTCAGCAGTCTCAGGGGCTGCTTCCACAGTCGGTGCTCCAGTCTGCACCTGGTCCCCACTTGAGGTCCAAGCCTGTGCTAGAGATCTTTGTCCACGCTTAGGGCAATGTTTTCACCAACGCAGATGCTTGGGAAGTACCTGCTTTCGAGATCTTTGTCCTCGCACGGGGCAATGTCTTCACTTGGGCATACTCTCGGGAATGTCTGTGCGCACCCCCCAGCCACTTGGGGTCCCATGTCTTGCATCTCACAGGTACAAGCCGGAGGCTGCTAGTGATTTACTGGTTGCCCCAATCCTGTTTTCACTCTTGTGTGTTGGCCCTGGCACTGTGCGTATTGTGTGTGGGGGTGGGAGGGTGGAGAGGCTTCTTCCTCTCGCTTTTTAGTGAGAGCTGTTTCACCCCTTTATAGCATGGAAATGCCGCAATTCTGCATACCTTCAATGCTGCACCCTGTTGTGGGGTTCCTTCTTTCGTCTGGGTTCGTTTTTATGTCCCCTTGAAGAGTCCTGTATGTTTTGGTTAGGAGAGATCGAGCAACTGATCCTTACTCTGCCACCATCTTAACCGGAAGATGTGTTCATAGCTTTGATCATGCCATCATCCACAAGAAATCTCTGTGTTTATGAAATCTGAAAATTCTGCCTGGTCATAATCTTTTATCATTCCATCTTTTCCCTTGCCTTCAAAACCCTTACACTTTTCTCTGTCTACACTGTAAATTCCAAATTCTCTTTCCCTTAGTTCTTTACCATTCTGTCATCCCTATGGTGGCTATACTTTCATCTCTATCTTATTTTCTTGATGAGATCACTTTACTCTATTCTATATGCTCAAATTTCTTGCCTCTTTTTTCTATTGCTGATGTTCCAAACTATAAATGTATATATCTACTACCACTCAAAGTTCTCTCTATCTTGTTAGCATGTCACTAAACAGAGCTATGTAAAATCACAAAACATGCTGATTGGGGCCATTGCTGATTTTTGTTCCATAATCTAAACTCTCACATCAGTATAGAAATTATTTTATACTTCTTTAATTTGCTTTCCTAAATCCAAAGTGACTATTTCAGTGCTTCTCATCTGTTCTCAAACTTTCCATGGCACCTTACACTTTAATCCTCTCTCCTAAGGATTTTGCCTCACATTTCACTGAAAAAAGAAAATGGGAACAAAAAGAGCTCCCTCCTCTTATCTCCCCTTTTTCTCAAATTTCACAGATGGTATCCATTATTATCTCCTCCTTCATCACTGTTTCTCATCAGATGGAGAATGTTATAAATAAAAATTAATCTGGAGGCTTATTACTAGATTCATAAGCATTTATTAGTAAAGAGAAAGAGAGCAATAAGTTTCAGCCTTTCTAACTTTAGGTAAAAATCCAATCCTGCATTGCAGCTGACCTCCAAGCTACCACCTGTCAGAGATGGCCTGTGAGATAAGAGAGCAGAGATAGCAGAGCCAGCCCAGGAGTGAGTTAGTTAAAGAGTTGGGTCAAGAAAACAGAGCCCTGTGTGCTTCATGCACTAATTTTTCAACACTAAGATCCTCCCACCATAGACACATTATACCTTTGCTGCAAGTGCTGATGCTGACCTAGATGGGGGATGCTGGCTTTACCTGGGTAGGGACTAGAGACATCACTCTGATTCCTATGTCCCACCACTGGGTTGTGCAGGATCAAGGTCCCCTAAATGTTTTACTTCACACAGCAGGAAAAGAACCAGGGAGAAGAAGTAGCACTTCTCTTTTCAAAGCAAACCATACTACATGGATTCTTGATCCTACCCCTTTTTAATTTTTCCCTTACATGTTATTTCCTTTTACATATTGACTTTCTTCATCTCTTTTTCTATTATATCCTTCTCAACTGCTTATAAAGATGTCCTTTTCTCCCTCATCTTTAAAAACTCCTTACTTGAAACAAATGTTAAAAAATAAATCTCTTTACCTATATGCTTTTAAAAAATAGTAAGATGTTTAAAGATTTTTATATAAATCTAGTAAATAGAATGTCATTTATCATAACAGAAATTAGAACTCTTGTTAGGAAGAATGGAATATTTTTAAAAAGCCCTTTTTAAAAAATTAGTTTTTAGCCAATAAGTTTTTAATAATGCACATTTTTATCAATGACATGAGGGCTAGATTGTTATGATGTGGAAGAAACACACCCATTGTTAATTTACCTTTACGACAGAAACCTTTATTGTGGTGTGGTTTGAGGGAGTAGGGGACTGGAACATGGAGAGATTATGTTCCATATTTTTTCCCATTTTTAGACTTAAATCTGGAGAATAGGAATCATCTTCCAATCAAAGGAACCATTTTGTTGTCATCAAGTAAAAGGCATCCCTAACATTAATTAAACACAACTCCATCCCTAGAAGATAATACACTTTGACTAGCCAGGTTTTGCATTTTTTGTTGAATACGGGCCACCACTAAACTTCCTGGCTATCTCTACAACATGATCTATAGAGGAACACCCCCCCACACACACACCTACATATCCCTCTTACTGCTTTCCTACTTCTCTTTATGAATTATTTCCCCAATGGGAATGAAGACTCTTTGAAGTCAGCAATTGTCTTGCTTGTTTATACTTCTGTCTCTAGAGTTTATCATCCTGCTAGGGACATAGTAAGTTCATGGGACAATTTAAGTGCTCTGTGTTATTTATACCTCCCTCCCTCCCTCTCTATCTATCTTTTTCTATCAAATCAATTATCTATTAATATACTGTTTGTGTTTAAGGGTATTGTTTGAGAATCATCCAGCTGCACTGAATAATCTATACAACCTTATCTCAGATTATGCTTCCTTTCAGCTCTGATGAATGAGAATATATATATATATATATATATATATATATATATATATATATATACATAGA
>NC_058132.1:540298368-540335852 GCF_016433145.1 Gracilinanus agilis | reverse complement strand
AGAGAGAGAGAGAGAGAGAGAGAGAGAGAGAGAGAGAATATAGAGATGGTACATATTTTTTCCTCCTTTAGACTAAGAGATTCTAGAGAACAGAGATTGCTTTCTCTTTAATTCTTTTGTATCTCCAATGTTTAATAATTTTCCTGGCACACAGTAGAGGCATTCTAATGATAAGATTGTTGCCTTTGATAGAAAGAGTAATTAACTAAACTAGGACTCATATTTAGATCTAACTGAAAGTTCAGAGTTCTTTGTCTTCAGATTCCCTATCAGGTAGTCTTTTCATGTAAGTAAAAATCATAAGGTGGTAGAAAAGTAGGAAAGAGAAGCAGAAAATGTATTCCCTCTGTCCTCTGCTGGAACAGTATATCATTACAAATATGAATATGAAAGGTGAATGAAATTCATACCATCCATGCTATTGAGACATTCATAGATATGAAAGTTACATATATTGATGACTTATGATGATGATGGGAAAATACAAATTGATTTCCTTTAACTTCAGTTCAGCACTCAGTAGGAAGTATTATAGAAAAAAATTGTTTAAACAAATTATAGTTTTGTACATTTGCTATATAGAAGAAAATATATACTTGTATGATTCACTTCACTATAGAAGAAAGTTCTCATTAAAATGAAGGACCACAAAAATCTTTCCTACACATTATATAATTTTTCATTTTTCCTAAGTGAGGAGGAGACATATTTTTGTGATTTTTCAGTAGTTCAAGTTTGATGCTCAAATATGTATATTTTAACAAAATGACAATATGTGTACACTGGGATTACATAATATGGCTGCCATGTGGAAGATGCCAAGGATTTTCTTCTGGGAAAATATATTATGCATTCCACTACCTTGAGGGTGGGAACATCCTTTTTCATTTTCCAATATAACTGGAAGAAACTGTATCTTTAACATAGCAAAAGACTAGTGAAATCTCTCTCTCTTTTTGATGACTGTATTAGAGGAAGAGGATATGAAGGTCCTGTTTAAGCACAATATGGGCACCATTAACTGAGCTAAAGAAGAAGGGAAGGCAGATCCTTCATTTCAAAAATTCATTATATTTCACATATGTAGTGAATGGAAAGAAGGCTCCCACCACATAGCAAGAGAAGTCAGAATCCCATTTTGAATCAGCAGGTCCTTGGCATCAACCTTGTTGGCATTCCATGTTAAAGGACTTATATGCACAAAGCAAAATCCTGTTAACATTTGTAAAGCCAGGCCTTTCACAGCTTCTCATAAGTGTTGATGAATTTTGTTTCTTTGTTTTACCAATTGTGTCAGTGAGCAGCTTTGTCCACAGCCAATATCACTCCTAATAGTGCAATTACTGCCCTCCAGGGAGGTGCTATATTTCATGTACTTAAGACTAAGACTAAGATGGTTAATGTTATTTGTTAAAAATAGGGATTTGATTATGTTCCTGTCTACATTAAAGGGCTTTTTCAGATTGAGACCTTTATGATTGTTGCTGGCCAAAATCATTTCAGATAAAGGCTTTAATGATTCTAAAAGATCAGTATTTTGTTATTGGTAGTAATCCTTCTCCCCCACTCTTTTCTTTCTCTCTTTGTGAGGATTGCTCTGCCTAAATCTCCCCTTTTTTCACATGGCAAGTCCTTTCCCCTTCTGGAACTAATAATAATTAGGGGTAGGGGTGGGTCATCGCCTAGTAGTGACATGGTGACTAATAGAGAAATTAAAACCCTTCACAGCTGAAATAAAATCCAGGGTTAAAAAGCTGAGCTACTATAATATAAACATTCAGTTTCCCAACAAAAGAATTACATAATACAATCCCTTCATTAATTCTCTAAGTGTCCTACATTCAGTATGTTAAATGCATGTGCTCTTGAATTAGCAGCAGGGCATGGATGCTGGCTTAAAATGATTGCAAGGAAATGATCATTCTCTTACTATGTCCCATAGAGACTAAAACAACAAAACTGAGAGTCCAACAGTGTTACATGAATAGAAAATTATAATTATCCACTCCTCAACCCCATGGGATTTCTCCAATGACTTGGAGATTTTTTTCTGAAATATAAATTCTGTCAGGGATATGTAGCATGGGGTCCCCTGATTCAATTATTGGAGAACACCTTTTAACATGTTCTTGGAATCTAGTTGGAAGGCAAATCAGAAATATTTACATTTTGATCACTGAAAAACACAGACTAGCTCATATTCCTGGTGGTGATAAGCCCTTATAGTCCTTGCTTGATCCAGAGAAACATGAACCATTTCTTTTGAGACTCACAATGTCAGTAGAAAGGGCACATTGTCATTAATTAAGGCCTGTCATAGCTTAATGCTTTACTGGACATTGCCAAATATGAGAAGGGTCTTTTCTTTCTGAGAAATAATAAAATGGCCAATTATGCTCTCATCTGGAAATCTTTTCTGATCTAGTATATACTGAAGAAAGGGTTTGAGGGTCAGTGTTGTCTGCTTGCTATTTGTTTATGAGGAATGCTATTACTAACTGACTTTTGTGTTTTAGATACAACTTCTATACTTTATAAAAATATTTTTTTGCTACCTTTCCAACTTGGCCAAATTATGATCATATTTTATTTTTACTTGAAATGGATAATATTACTCAGACATATCTAATATAAGCATATTAAATACACACACATATATTTCATTCAGTCTTTCAAAAGTTTACTCTGTAATAGGCACTGTGCTAAGTGCTGGGAATACAAATACAAACAAAAAGAAAAATAGACTCTCTTTTCAGTTCATATTCTGAAGGAAGGAAAATAGTGCATAAAAAGAATCTGAAAAGAAGAGGCTGAGTGGAGGAATCAGCAATGGAACCAAGGTGGAGAGGAGTTTAGAACATAATAATCTGACTCATGTGTGAAGAGAGCATAATGCCTGTTGTGGAAGCTTCCTCACATATAGATTTAGAAAGAAATTCTCCACATGAAAGGAAAAGCAATAAAGGTTGAAAATTGCACTAGTTCTTTTATTCTGATGACATTTTCATAATCTTTTCCTTTCCTTTCTAAGTTAAATTGATACTGCAGGTCTATTGCCAAATATGAATTGGGCTAGAAATTTGTCTTTATCCAAAATCCTTGTCCATGAAGTGTAAGTAGTAAGGATAATATTTCCATGTAAGATCCTAAGGTCTTTGCCTTTCAGAAGTTGTGTGATAAAGTGCATGTGTTTGATATCTGGCCTAATCTATCACTTTTCATATTATGTATGTAAGCATCCAAGTTTAAGAGAGTATAACTATTGTTTATACTGCAATGGAAAATATTAAGTTAATCATGATCATGCCAAATTTAGTGGATTAGGTGCTAATATACTGGAGAATAACATCTTAATTTCCTATTACTTGTCAAAAGTATTTCCTTAAAAAAACACTTCCCATCCCTTCAATTGTAGAATCAATACTATGTATTAGTTCCAAGGCAGAAGAGTGGCAAGGGCTAGGCTTTGGGGATTCAGTGACTTTCCCAGGGTCATACAGCTAGGAAGTATCTGTAGCTAGATTTGAACCCAGGACATCTCATCTCCAGACCTGGCTCTCAATCCATTGAGCCATCTACCTACCTTTGCCTCCTTTATTTTAAAACATAAAAATCATAAATATATTATTTCATAAATCATAAAAATCATAACTATATTATTTCATCTTAGAGTTTATCTAGTCAAACTGTGTAATTTTATAGATGAGAAAACTAAGTCTCAGAATGGGTAGATGATTTGCCCAAGATCACTGAAGTAAAAAGAAAGTGAGTTAGGAGTTGATAATAGGTCTATTGATGCCAATTTCAGTGTAGTTAGATGGTTACTAGTTCACTGCTTTGGAAACCTTACTCCTTAATTATCCCTATGTGTGGAAAGTCAATATTAATTTGAATCTTTTAGCACTGCAAAACAATCTTTTGATTTTAAAGTAAAATAATTTTATGTCTGAACCTTTAAAATATATTTCTCTGAAGCTATGGGTAAAGTTCTTCCTCCTCTTGTTGCCCATGCTAGGAAATACTGTACCTGTGTTGTGCTGTAGTTCTAAATACAACATGGTTGCTCCTGTATCTGGAAGACCTATCTTTTGTCTGGATTGAGGTATGAGTCTAGAAATCAAAGCTTTTCAGGAAAAAAGGAAAATCACAAAAAATACAAATTAATGGAGAGGAGAGGAAGTGGTACTCTTCCTTTGGATTCATGTGACTTAGGAGGAATATTCTGGCTCTGAGCTGACTAATGTAAGAAATAAAATGAATATAAAAGGATAGTTTTAAAAATATTATAGTATTAAAAGATTTATTGGTAGTCATTAGAAAAATGAAGCCACGTGTCATGGTAGTTTAGGCTGTTTGAAAGATTTGCCATTACTTGCCACCACCATGCTGCTTCAGAAGGAAAAAGAGGAAGTGCCAGTCCAGCCACTTGATTTTATCCTGTCTACTTCATTATGTAACTGTTGTAATAATAAAGAAGCCAGTTAGGGATGTTTCATAGAGGAGAGAGCTAGAAGAGAGACTCACCACATAGACTATGTGAGGATCTTTCTTTGGAAACTGAAACTCTGATTCCCTGATCAAAGCCATTCCATCGCATCTCACCCATCAAGACTTCAACCATTGAGTCACCTAAGTTTTTGCACTCCATTTTGGTAGCAATCTCTTAATCTCCTTCTCCCATTACCCAACTTTTCTGAGAGACCCTTTTCGGTCAAAACCTACAATTATAGAAAAGGATAGAAACAGAAAACTAGAAATATAAACAGAAGGAGAAGTGGCAGGGAAAGAAGCTTAGGAGTGGGAACCCCAAAGGTTCCCTCCTAAATGACAGAACCCATAGAAATAGAGAAGAGGGCACCCCAAAATCCCTCTGCCCTTCACCCCTTTCCCCAATCCCTGAATTGCAAATAATAAAAGTCATTCATGAGTCAGAAAGCATTCTAGAATGCCTGAGAGACAACAAGGGAGAGGGGGACCACAGCTTGCTCTGGCTGCCTCCATCTTGAAGCAAGACCACCTGCTGTGAAATTAACTAATTGGGGGAGGTTTGTGTGAACCCCATCCTTATACAGGATCAGATTGGGGTACCACATACCTCGTCTTATAGGGAGGCCTCGCCCCCAGCTCCTGTGGCATGGCATGACCATCCAGGTCACCCAGTTTCAGGGTGACACCCCCTTAAAGTCTCCCAGGGTATATTCGGCCCCAATGGGAGAGCTGGAAAAGAGACTCACCATACGGACTTTATCTTCCTTCTATCAAACATTGGTTACTGGCGCTTTTTAGTTGTTACACTGTCTACATCATAATGCAAGACAGGAAGCCAGTGAGCTCATGGGAAATGTAGTTGAAAGACTTCTGAACTTCTACAGGAAGCCAGTGGACTCACAGGAAATTTAGTTCAGAAACCCCAAAATTTCAATAACACACTAAGACAATGGTCAGCATCATGTGACTCAGGTTTTTCTTTCTTTTCTGGTTCACTTATTATTTAATAAATAATGATAAAACAATAATACAGTCTTCAGATAATTTTAATTTTAACATATGAATGATTGGGGCAGATAGTACATTGAATAGAGTTAGTGCAGTTTTTATAGTGATTTGAATAAAAACACTATTTAACTTTCAAAATAAATAAAAAGTAGTGCTATATTTAGCTATTATATGGTATGTTCATGTGCTATACAAAGAAACTGGGCCATAACATTTGGTTCAAAAAAATTTTTGCTACCCATTACATCTTTATAGGCAGACAATATAACAGCCATAAAGAAGTAACTTTTTCATGTTATTCATGTAAATTCCACAAAATTGAATTGCTTGAATGTTTCAGTTAATCATATAGAGAAAAACAATCAGACAGTGGTTTAAATAGAAACTGAGAAGTAGAAAGATATTGAGCAAAATATCTACCACATAATGATGATAAATAGAACAATAAGGACCATGTCTTATGGATTTTATCTTTCTTTTCTGTAGTGTCCAGAAATAGTTATCATAGAATAGTAGAACTCAAAATGTTCCTTTAATGGAAATAATTTTTTTTATAAGCCTTTCAATTTGACTGCAAATCTCTCTGTCCCTAGAACCATTCATTCCTACTATTAAAGGTACCATAACTACATTTTACAATGGCATAGCTTTTCTAGGCAATTAAGAGTCATTAATATCAGAAATTTTATGATTTACTTTAAATCTCTTTTCCTTCTAGTTATTATATGGGGATTTTTGAACAATTTTTATTTTTCAATAGAAATGAATCCCATTAAGAATATTAAAAATATCTTAACTATTATTAGCAGTAGGTTGTAAACCAATTGCATAACATTTCTCACCTTGTTTTAAATTTATAGAGTCAAATAATATTCCCTGAGTGTTTACAATAGATTGTTTAGTGAAAGAAAGGATTTAGACTGAAGATACAATTGAGATTTGGATATGGAAACACACATACACACACGTAGACATAGATACACAAACATATATCATACTGATTATATCTAATTATAGGAACATGTACATGTTGGATTTAATTTCAAAAGAAAAGCTATGAAACTTATGTTAACCCTATACATTTAGTCCTTAAAGGAATGATCTTATAATTTTCACATTTTAAGAATCACAAAATTACAGAAGTAATTCTTTCTCAGTAAGTTGCTACATGGTAGTTCTATGTTTCAAATAGCTTTACTATTTGTTTGGTGTGTAAAACTGAGTAAGTCAATTATTTTCTGGGAGCAGGCAAAAGGCTCACAAACTAATTCAGATTTACTCAAACACCTTGAAATTTACACATGAAACAGTTTTTAAAACTCATTAACATGTAGAAGACATCCCTTTCTAGATGCTTCACACTGTGATAACATGCTGTTGAAGAAATGGAATTCAACCCAATAATTATCACCAATTTCATTAGCATACTTGCATGAACAATCAAATATAGGCTGCCTATCTTTTTAGAGTACTTTTGATGTCTTTTTTGCAGATGACTAAGAAAGAAATGCTGTATAGGTTTTACATGCTAACCAAAACAAATAGAAATCATTTTTGCATACTGGAGTCCTAAATGTTTTAATTTCTTCTTCATTTTGAAGGAACAGAAAATGTATTCACATTAAGAGGAGTGAACACAGCTGAAACTAGACCTAGAGAAATATGAAAGAACCAAACTTTTAAATTGAATGTCATTCACATGTTGTAGAAAATGTGTTTCTCAAAGAAGAACATTGAGCATACCTGTTGTATGATGGTCTATGTCCAAGAATACTTCAAGTTATCTACCAAAGAGTTGCAGAACTTGAGGCCTAGAACTACATTTTGACATTTTCTATCCTACCTTACTAGTAATTATCTATTAATGAATTAATTTTCCACCAATATGTGGAAACAACATATTTTAAGTAGTATTAATCCTTCAAAAGAAAATGCAAAATCAAAGAAATCACACATCTACAATATTGTATGTCTGATAAATTATGAAGATCTTATGTAAATCTGAAACCAGCATATCCATTAAATTTAATTCTCATTTAATACAATAAATCTGTATTAGATACTTGTTAAGTGTATAGTACTGGACTAGGTACTGGAAAAGTCACAAAGATAAATAAGAAATCATTTCTGTTCTAATAATCCTTATATCTGTTAGGAGTAAAGTAATTGAAGTGGTAAATAACTCTAAAGAATGTAAAATTGTAACATATACACTTTTGTGCATAGTAGATGACATCTATCAGGCTATCATTATTCACGGAAAAGCATTTTGTAAATCAGAACAGATACACACACACATATATATGTATATATATATATATATATATATATATATATATATATATATAGTTAAACCCCAAAAAAAGTTTAAAGAAAAACATATCTTGCTTTTTCCTATTGCTTATTAATAAACACACACACACANATATATATGTATATATATATATATATATAGTTAAACCCCAAAAAAAGTTTAAAGAAAAACATATCTTGCTTTTTCCTATTGCTTATTAATAAACACACACACACACAAATGTACATACACATATACACATTAGCTTCATGGAAAAGAATGCAGCTATGAAGACTGTCTTTAAATAAGATGTCTCCCATGTACGTTGAACTATAAAACATTTTGTGAAGAATGTCGAAAAAGAGAATTTTTTTCAATGACCTACTAAATACTCATATTCAAAAAGGAAAGGAAAATAATCACAAATGGGAATACTGTATTATAATAATAGACAAAATAGCAACATGATCTCAAGGGAATTAATGAAAAAATGTAGGGATAAAGGAATAAAATATTTATAGAACAAAAATTACATTATAGGGCAACAAGCATCAAAACAATATGGCATTGACTGAAAAAGTAGATCAACAGAAGAATCTGGAAATTGAGAATCAGAATATATTAAACATAGCAAGATAGTATCATGTAATCTCCCAAATAAAGCAACTTGAGGAAAATTCTTATTGATAAGAACTCCTGAAAACTGAAAAACAACTTGGAAGAAATTACATCTAGACAAACATCTTATACCAGATAACCTAATTTTCAAAATGGATATGAAAACTAAAAATGAAAGTTCACATCACAAAAAGAAGAAAATAAGATCAAATATCTTTCATAACTATGACTTAGGGGAAAGAGTCCTATACCAAAGAATAAAGAGAAGCAATCACAAAAGAAAAAAAATGCAAAGTTTGAATTACACAAAATTGAAAAGTATTTTTATGAATAAAATCAACATAGTTAGGATAAGAAAGGAAATAACTGATGAGAACAATGTTTGCACTAAATATCTCTTAAAATATACAAGGAGTTAAATCAATTGTATAAAAAATCAAGCCATTCCCCAATTGATAAATGGGCAAGGGACATGAATAAGCAATTTTCAGATAAAGAAATCAAAAGTATCAATAAGCATATGAGAAAGTGTTCTAAATCTCTAATAATTAGAGAAATGCAAATCAAAACAACTCTGAGGTATCACCTTACACCTAGCAGATTGGCTAAAATGATAGAAGAGGAAAATAATGAATGCTGGAGGGGATGTGGCAAAACTGGGACATTAATGCATTGTTGGTGAAGTTGTGAACTGATCCAACCATTCTGGATGGCAATTTGGAACTATGCTCAAAGGGCTTTAAAAGAATGCCTGCCCTTTGATCCAGCCATACCATTGTTGAGTTTGTACCCCAAAGAGATCATAGATAAACAGACTTGTATGAAAATATTTATAGCTGCGTTTTTTGTGGTGGCAAAAAACTAGAAAATGAGGGTATGCCCTTCAATTGGGGAATGGCTGAACAAATTGTGTTATATGCTGGTGATGGAATATTATTGTGCTCAAAGGAATAATAAACTGGAGGAATTCCATGTGAACTGGAAAGACCTCCAGGAATTGATGCAGAGCGAAAGGAGCAGAGCCAGAAGAACGTTGTACACAGAGACTGATACACTGTGGTAAAATAGAATGTAATGAACTTCTGTACTAGCAGAAATGCAATGACCCAGGACAATTCTGAGGGACTTATGGAAAAGAATGCTACCCACATTCAGAGGAGGAACTACGGGAGTGGAAACAAAGAAGAAAAACAACTGCTTGAACACATAGGTTGATGTGGACTTGATTGGGTATGTAGACTCAAAGCTACCACACCAATGTAACTATCAACAATTTGGAAATAGGTCTTGATCAATGACCCATGTTAAAACCAGGGGAAATGCACATCAGCTATGGGGGGGGAGTTAAGGGGTGAAAGTTAAAGTAAGAGCATGAATCATGTAACCATGTTAACTTTTTTAAAAAATAAATATTATTAAATGTTTAATAAATAAATATATACCTCTTAAAAGGTTCTGATATCCATGAATAAATACACAAGTTGTCAAAGTATGTGAGCAAATAGTCCTTAAAAAATAATTCACAAACTACTAGCAATCAAATGAATGATAGCTCCAGATTTCTAATAATATGAAAAATACAAATTCAGACAATAAGGAAGTCTTACCTACTAATACAGTGATGGGCAAACTTTTTAAAGAGGGGGCCAAAGGATAGGAAATGTTCATCTGCAGACTGTTTCTAAGGCATCTCTTTCAAAGTTTCTTTATATTGCATCCTCCTCATTGTATTTGTCAGATTAGGAATGATGTCGTGTGGCCAGATAGAACATTTCAGGGGGCAGCATCTGGCCCATGGGGCCAGAGTTTGCCCATCACTGTACCTAATATATAAACGTAATAAGAAAAAGAACAGATAAAATCCTTGTTAGAGGGTGCTAAAATACTGGTAAACAAAAATGCATTGGGTGGATTGTTTGTTAATCAAACCATTCTGGAAAGCAATTTAAAAATGTTTTAAAAGTGATTAGAATATCTATTCATCTTTCTGCTAGATAGACACTCTAAAAAAGGAAATAAAAATTCCTATAGTCATTAAAATATTCACAGAAACTGTTCTGTAGAAGTAAATATCCTGCAAACAACAAGAATTCCTAATGATTGGATAATTGCTACACAAATATATATTTTATATAAATGTCATGGAATGTTAGAGCACCATATGAAATTATAAATATGAAGGAGCTTAGAAAAATATAAACTGATAACATATGAAGAAGAATCACAGGAAAAATTCAAAAAGGATATACTATAAACAGAAAATAAAATGAAAGTGAAATGTAATACTAAGTAAATATGATAATTAAATGTGGTCTGTGGGCAGAAGCTAAAGGAATGAATTTCTAGGAATGTGCCTGGAGCCATCTCATAAAGAATAGGGAAAACAGATTGTCAATTTTGAGGTGGAAATATCTATACTCTAGAAATTCCCAAACACTAGAAAGTAGGGCCTGATTATTTTGCTGATTGTTTAGACTTAAAAAAATGATGAGTGCTGATTAAACTTTAAAGCATTTTGTACATCTGTTTTTCAACCCAGGGAGCTAGTTGTTAAACATTTATCAGAACACCAGTGCATACTTCTCTTTATTCTCTGAATATGCTGGTCATTGTTTGCAGGTAACTGAGAAATACCTATTAGATAAATAGATACATTTCATGGTATTGGCACCATACTGAACAAATTTCAGAGAACAGGTCTGCCCTCTGATGGCTGGCTGCTGAAGAATCAGCTTTTCCTCCATGTTTTATAAAAATAACTTACTTAGTGTCTCAATTTTTGCTGAGGAATTCTTCACCTTTACTCTGTGTGCTTTTTTATGGGGCACAGGATGAGACTAGGAAAATCCTTCCCTCCAATAATATACTAATATTTCCTAGAACCAACATGAACATTTGATGGTGATTTACAGAAGAAGCAAGTAGCTTGTAAATAACCTGACAGTAGAAATCCAGAGATAAGATATTCCCAGCCGAGGAGAGGTGAACCAGATAATTGCCAAAGTCCAGATATTTTTCCTTTAGAATAACATGGATAAATTGGATTTATGTGTTCCCATTCACAAGGAAAACATAGTCACACTTTTGGAAATTGCTTCATGAGAAAGGCAATGTTTAAGAGTTCTAAAATTTATAATTCCTTACTAGGAAGTCTTCTAGAAAGAGGAGATGAAGAGTATAGTTATCACTGTTCCTGTATAGTACAGTACTTAAAGAAAAAAGCCTTTGAATTGCTTGGTCAGTACAGGACTAACAATAAAATGATTTGCTTATTAAGTAGCCCTTTCCAGCAGTCATAGCCTCATGTGAATGCTAAGTAGCACCGTGTAATAATTGGCATGAGAAAATATGAGATAAAAGTCTAATTTTTCTACTTCTTAGTGTACTAGATTGTCTTCAAGATCTCTTCCAATTCTAGATCTATGATCCTTTAACCTTTTGGAAGTGTGGGATTTTACTGCAATGTCAGGTTATTGTTATTCCAGTTGTCTTTCAAAAGTGTAAAGAAACTAAGGTACTTAATTGGTCTTTTTCTTTATTTGTTCATGAATTCTTATTTATCTTTTATATAGTTTTCATTTTTTGTGGGCAGAACTAACTGATGTCCCATAAGTGATATTCATTTTATGTTTTATTTGGTATGGTATAAAGAGAACATAAACATGAATAATATCAAAGACAGTTAATTATTGTTGAACAGCACAAGAGAGCTGATGTTGGTGATAGTGTTGAACTATATAGTTAGAAATATCTTGAATCCCTAAAACTACATTACCCAAAATTCCTTTCTATATTATCTGGAATGCTTTTCCCTTTGTCCACATTTGTGTGCTCACATTTGTATAAATTCTGAGGCTCTAACACTCTCTTCCTCTCTTCTTTCCCGAGCTGGCTGGGTGGTTTAGGTAGATTTTTACTTTAGTTATTATTAATAAAAATTTTAAAATATAATACTTAGTTATTGAATATCAATTTTAATCTTCACAGAACCAAAGACAGAAATTAGCTTCTTGTCCTCAGATTCCTAAGATCAAATTTGATCAGTCTCAGTTCAGAGTCTTAGAGTCACTTTTGTATTAAGTTACAACTTAATCTTATTTAAGGAAATGAAAAAAAAGTGAGGAAATACAGAGCCAGATGTCATAGGGACTAGCATGGGGTGGTAGGGGAAAGCAGGTAGTATGGTTCAGAGAATGGGAAGTAGGACATTCACAGAAAATAACTCTCATAAACGTGAATAACATTTGGGAGTACTTGGCCACATTGACGTAAATGGAAATAGTAGAGTGCTTGGAGGCTAGAGTTGATGTCTCATTTCTGTAAGGTTTTGGTAAGGATCAGACTAACTCTTATCCTTGTCATCTTTGGGTTAGTTCATCAGCATATTAAAATCATATTAAAGATTTCACCAAAATTTTAAAGTTAACATATCTATGTAACCTCAAAGTTTCAGCACACATTTGGTGTTCTACTAGTCTTACTGGTCTGATGTCTGGAACCTAGCTGAGTTTATATATCAAAGGGGTTTATTGGCTAAACTAGGTTGAATGTAACTGACAGACCTCAAACTTATTGGTGAGCTTCTAGGTTAAGATGGCAGCAGAGTAAAAAGCAGCTACTTAACCTCTCCTAACCTACACATATAGGACTACTCAAAAACACATAAAAACAAATGCAGAACAAGGAAGGGACCCCACAACAGGGCACAGCATTGAAGGTATGTGGAATCAGGGCATTTCCATGCTATAAAGGGGTGAAACAGCTCTCACTAAAACACAAGCTGAGCAATCCCCTCCGCTCCCACACCACCTACTGAGCCAAAGCCAGCTAATAATAGTTAGAGCAAGTTTGGGGCACCCTTTAAGTACTTGGCAGCTACCTGGGATCACCAGGGCCTGCTCCTGAAAGCAGCAAGACTTAAGACCCCCGAAAGGCTAAAGAACGAGCAGACACTGAATATAGACCCTGAGCCCAGGCGAGGACACAGGTGCAGATGAGGATCCTGAGTGCAGGTGTGGACTTGGATCCTAAGAGCAGACACAGACCTTGGGTGGGGATCCAGTACAGAGGGGTGCACAACAGTGGAAGCAGCACCCTGAGACTGTTAAAGGAACTTCAGGCAGAGGAACAAGCAAGGGGACCACCAGGAGGCTTGACCCTGAGAACAACTAGACCTGAGACCTCAGGACCCTAAAGAGTGCAGACAGACCCTGGGTTTGAGTATAAACCTGAGAGGGCACACGGCTCACAATGGCAAGCCATCCAGAAGAACCCCAAAAGAGAAATATCAACAAGAAGAAATCTTTAACACTCAACAACTTTTACACAGAGAAAATCCAGACAACAGAGCAGAGGAGAACAAAAAAATAATATCCAAACCTTTCCAAAATAATGAAAACTGGTCACAACTATTAAAGATTTCAAACCTGAGATGATGAGAAAGATGAAAGAGATCTGCCAAGAAAATAATAGTTTAAGAGGCAGAATTTCATAATTTGAAAATGAGGCAAAAAATTGAAGACCAGAAATGACCAAATCAAAAAGGAATAACAGTCTCTAAAGGCTAGAATTGAGCAATTAGAAGCTAATTATCTTTCAAGACAGCAAGAACAAATAAAACAAAGTTGAAAAACTGATAAAATAGAAGGAAATATGAAATGTCTCAATGAGAAATTGACAGATCAAGAAAACAGGTCTAGAAGAGACATTTTTGAGAATCATTGGTCTTCCTGAAAAAGCAGAAATTAATAGAAATTTGAACTCCATAATAAAAGGAATTATTCAACAAAAGTGCCCTGAAGTTCTACAAGAGGGCAATATAGACACTGAAAGGATAAATAGATCACCCTCTACACTAGACCCTAAAAAGGCAACCCCCAGAAATACAATAGCCAAATTCAAGAGCTTCCAAGTAAAAGAAAAAATGTACAAAAAGCCAGAATGAGACAATTCAGATATCAAGGAGCACCAAACAGGATCACATAGGATCTGGCAGCCTCCACACTGAAAGACCACAAGGCTTGGAATATGATATTCAGAAAGGAACAAGAACTGGGTCTACAACCAATGATCACCTACTTTTAAAACTGATTATATACTTCCAGGGGAAAGTTTGGGAATTCAAGAAGATAGAAGATGTCCAAGTATTTGCACAGAAAAGACCAGGACTAAATGGAAAGTTCAATATACAACCACAAAAATCAAGAGAAACATGAAAAGGTAAATAAGAAACAGAGGGGAAAGAAAGAAAACCCTTATTTTTAAATTTGCCTCTTTAAGGGCTTCAATAAGACCTAATTATTTGCATTCCTATATGAAGAAATGTTATGTGTAATTCTCTGTAGTGAACTCTATTCACTATTATAGTATTCACTATTATAGTAATTAGAAGAATGATTCATAGGGAGAGGTTGGAGTACTAAATGATCTAAGAAGATATGGAGAGTGGTAAAAAGGGGGGGAATAGTTGAGTACACCAAGAGAAATTTGAATGAATAAGAAAAATAGGATATTCTATTACACACAAAGAGGGCATGGGAAAGGGAGTGAATGAATACTATTATAAGAAGGAGAGAAAAACAGCATTAGAGGTAATATTTAAACCTTACTCTCAGTGGAATTAACCCTGAGAGAGAAGAGTAGCTATATCCATTGGGATACAAAACTCTATATAGCCCTACTGAGAAAGTCAGAAGGGATAAACCAAGGAGAACAGGGGAGTGGGGAGGTCAAAAAAGGGAGGGGAGAAGAAGGGGGAGGGCATTCAGTAGTTCTTAAAAATAAAAAGAGGGGAATAATAAGGGAAGGGGTAGAAAAGGAAATAAATCAAGGGAGGGGACAAGGGTTACTAGCTTAAAGCAAACCACTGGTTTAAAAGAAAATACTGTAAGAAGAAGGAGTAGAACTAGGAGAGGATACCAAAATGTTGGAGAATACACAACTGATATTTATAACTCTGAAAGTGAATGGGATGACCTCACCCATAAAATGGAAGCAAGTAGCAGAGTGAATTAGAAACCAAAATCCTACCATATGTTATCTATAAGAAACACATATGATGCAGTTGGACATATACAGGTTTAAGGTAAAGGCTTGAGGAAAATCCTTTGGGCTTCAAATAAGAAAAAGAAGGCAGGAGTGGCAATCATGATTTCTGACAAAGGCAAAGTAAAAATTGATATGATTAAAAAAGACAGGGAAGATAATTACATCCTGATAAAATACAGCATAGACAATGAGGAAATAACAGTGCTCAATATGTATGCACCAAATGGCATAGCATTGGAATTCATAAAGGAGAAACTGGCAGAGCTCAAGAAGGAAATAGATAGTAAAACCATATTAGTGGGAGATTTAAGTATTCCTCTTTCAGATCTAGATAAATCAAACAAAAAAATAAATAAGAAAGAGATAAGAAAGGTGAATGAAGACCTAGAAAAATTAGATTTAATAGATATGTGGAGAAAAATAAATAGGGACAAAAAGGAATACACCTTCTTTTCAGCTGCACATGGTACATTCACAAAGATTGACCATGTAATAGGGCATAGAAACATTGCAAACAAGTGCAAAAGAGAAGAAATAATAATTGTAACATTCTCATATCTTAAGGCAATAAAAATAATAATTAGTAAGGGCACCTGGACAGGCAAATCAAAAACTAATTGGAAATTAAATAATATGATTCTCTAAAACCAGTTAGTCGAAGAAGAAATCATAGACACAATCAACAATTTCATTGAAGAGAATGACAATGATGAGAAATCCTACCAAACTCTGTGGGATGCAGCTAAGGAAGTACACAGGGGAAAATTTATATCCTCGAGTGCATATATTAATAAATTAGAGAGGGCAGAGATTAATAAATTGGCCATGCAACTTAAAAACCTAGAAAGCAATCATATTAAAAATCCAACAGGTGAAAACTAAATTAGAAACACTAAAATTCAAGGGAGAAATTAATAAAACCGAAAGTAAAAGAATTATTTAATTAATAAAAAAGACTGTCCCTTGACCCCCATTGCCCACCCTTACCAATCTTCCACCTATGAGACAATACACCGAAGTACAAGGGTTAAAAAAAAAAGACTAAAAGGTGGTATTTTAAAAAAAAACAGATAAAATAGACAAAATACTGGTCAATCTAATAAAAAAAGGAAAAAAGAAAACCAAATTGACAGTATCAAAGACGAAAAGGGAGACCTCACCTCTAATGAAGGGAAATTAAGGCAATTATTAAAAACTATATTGCCCAATTATATGGCAATAAATATAGCAATCTAGGTAATATGGATGAATATTTATAAAAATATAAATTGCCTAGGTTAACAGCAGAAGAAATAGAATGCCTAAATAATCCCATATCAGAAAAAGAAATTGAACAAGCCATCAAAGAACTCCCTAAGAAAAAATCTCCAGGGCCTGATGGATTCACAAGTGAATTCTATCAGACATTCAAAGAGCAACTAATCCCAATACTATACAAATTATTTGATATGATAAGCAAAGAAGGAGTCCTACCAAATTGCTTTTATGACACAAATATGGTACTCATTCCAAAGCAAGGAAGATAAAAAACAGAGAAAGAAAACTACAGACGAATCTCCCTAATGAACATAGAAGCAAAAATCTGAAATGGAATACTAGCAAAGAGACTCCAGCAAGTGGTCCAGTGGATTATCCACGATGATCAGGTGGGATTTATACCAGGAATGAAAGGATGATTCAACATTAGGAAAACCATTCACATAATTGACCATGTCAATAATATAACAAACAAAAATCACATGATTATCTCAATAGATGCTAAAAAATCTTTGACAAAATAAAGCACCAATTCCTATTTAAAACACTAGAAAGTATAGGAATAGAAGGACCTTTCCTAAAAATAATAAACAATATATACCTACAACCATCAAACAACCATCATATGCAATGCGGATAAATTAGAAGCCTTCCCAATAAGATTAGGAGTGAAACAAGGATGTCCATTATCTCCTGTATTATTTAACATTGTACTAGAAACACTAGCAGTAGCAATTAGAGAAGAAAAAGAAATTGAAGAACAAAGCTATCACTCTTTGCAGATGATATGATGGTCTACTTAAAAAATCCTAGTGAATCAACTAAGAAGCTTGTAGAAATAATCAACAACTTTATCAAAGTTGCAGGATACAAAATAAATGCATATAAATCATCAGCATTTCTATATTGTTCCAACACATTAGAGCAGCAAGAGGTAGAAAAATAAATACCATTTAAAATCACCCTAGACATTATAAAATACTTAGGAATCTATGTACCAAAACAAACACAGCAATTTTACGAATACAACTACAAAACACTTTCCAAACAATTAAAACTAGATCTAATCTATTGGAAAAGCATTGGTTGTTCATGGGTAGGATGAGCTATCATAATAAAAGTGACCATTCTACCCAAATTAATTTACTTATTTAGCACATACCTATCAAACTGCCAAAAAACTTTTTTACTGAATTAGAAAAAAACTATAACAAAGTTTATTTGGAATAACCAAAGATCAAGAATATCAAGGGAAATAATGAAAAAAATGTGAAAGATGGTGGCCTAGGAGTACCAGATATTAAACTATACTATAAAGCAGGTGCATCAAAATGGTATGTTACTGGCTAAGTGACAGAAGGGAGGATCAGTGGAATAGATATGGGGTAAGTGACGTCAGCAAGACAGTATATGATAACCCCAAAGAGCCCAACTTTTAGGACAATCCACTATTTGACAAAAACTGCTTGGAAATTTGGAAAACAATATGGGAGAGATTAGGTTTAGATCAACATCTCACACCCTACACCAAGATAAATTCAGAATGGGTGAATGACTTGAATATAAAGAGGGAAACTATAAATAAGTTAAGTGAACACAGAATAGTATACTTTTCAGATCTCTGGGAAAGGAAAGATTTTAAAACCAAGCAAGAGTTAGGTTAAATTAGAAAATTTAAAATAAATTATTTTGATTATATTAAATTAAAAAGCATTTGTACAAACAAAAGCAATGCAGCCAGAATCAGAAGGGAAACAACAAATTGGGAAAAAAATATTTATAAAGAAAAACTCTGACAGGGGTCTAATTACTCAAATATACAAGGAGTTAAAGCAATTGTATAAAAAATCAAGCCATTCCCCAATTGATAAATGGGCAAGAGACATGAATAGGCAATTTTCAGGTAAAGAAATCAAAAGTATCAATAAGCACATGAGAAAGTGTTCCAAATCTCTAATTATTAGAGAAATGCAAATCAAAACAACTCTGAGGTATCACCTCACACCTAGCAGATTGGCTAAAATGAAAGAAGGGGAAAGTAATGAATGTTGGAGGGGATGTGGCAAAACTGGTACCTTAATGCATTGCTGGTGGAGTTGTGAACTGATCCAAACATTCTGGATGGCAATTTGGAACTATGCTCAAAAGGCTATAAAAGAATGGCTGCCCTTTGATCCAGCCATACCAATGTTGGGTTTGTACCCCAAAGAGATCATAGATAAACAGATTTGTATCAAAATATTTATAGCTGTGCTTTTTGTGGTAGTAAAAAACTAGAAAATGAGGGAATACCATTCAATTGGGGAATGGCTTAACAAATTATGGTATATGCTGGTAATGGGATACTATTGTGCTCAAAGGAATAATAAACTGGAGGAATTCCATGTGAACTGGAAAGACCTTCAGGAATTGATTCAGACCAAAAGAACAGAGCCACAAGAACATTGTACACTGAGATCAATACACTGTGGTAAAATAGAATGCAATGGACTTCTGTACTAGCAGCAATGCAATGAACCAGGACAATTCTGAGGGATTTATTGAAAAGAACACTATCCACATTCAGAGGAAAAACTGCAGGAGTGGAAACAGAAGAAAATCAACTTTTTGAACGTATGGGTTGAGGAGGACATGATTGGGGAGGTAGACTCGAAACTACCACACCAATGCAACTATCAACAATTTGGAAATAGGTCCTAATCAATGACTCATGTTAAAACCAGTAGAAATGCACATTGGCTATGGGGGGTGGGAGGTTGGGGGTTGAAGGGGAAAGTAAGAGCATGAATCATGTAACCACGTTAACTTTTCTAAAAAAATAAATATTATTTAATGTTTAAAAAAAAGAAAAAAAAACTTATCGGTGACTTGGGGGAGTTCTGTACCCCAAGCATGTGAAGGCTTCTGCTGACAGAATGGATGGATATGAAAAATTTGTTCCAGTGTCCATCAAGGAGGCTAAAACAGATGGTGTGAAGCACTTAGAACTTGGTTAGAAGTTGAATATACCAGGTCATAATACTGTATCCTTTGCCGGTCTTTGTCACTTTTCTCTTACTACTGGACTTTGATGATTCTGGAAGAGGGAGTGAGCCAGATGACTTTGTGCAATTCTGGTCCACAAATCCAATTCAATCACAAGTCAAGATATCAAGCACCCTATGATGTTATTGGTTCTCCTTGAAAGCCAAGGATAAACAACAACAACATATCATCAGTCCAAAAAAGCCTTAACAGCAACATGTAGAGGGTCTCATCTGATTTACCATATAGTCTCTGTTTTGGATTAATATTTAAGAGTTAGGAAATTATACTCCTTTAATCTTTGGAACATACGTAATTGATAGTTTCCTCTTTTCAATCTTTCTTCCTAGTATTGTTACTTTTTATAGACTCCTTTTCTAGTTACTATACTAACTGGAATGGGGTTGTTTCTCAGGAGTACCAGAAAACATAGAATTTTAACATAAATATCCATAGTCCCTCTGATCAGTTAAGTAGTCAGCACAAACTTCCCTTTGGGAGTGGTAGTTGGGAGAGGGAATCTATAAGAACTGCTACAGATAAAAGAAGGACATTCTAGACTAGATAGATACTGAGATCTCTTCTAGTTCCAAATCTGTGATTATATATTCCAAATGTTGCATATAGCAAAATCTGTATTTTCTAAACTAATAAATCCCAATTTACCTTTGAAATATATGATTTTTCATCTTTGTGATCAACTGAGACAAATCCCATATTCACTGAATTGAAGGATTTACAAATTACTAAATACAGGGAGAAAACTGCAAAGTCTATGGCAAATTACTTAAGTAGTCAATCATTAATAACAAAAAAAAAAAAACTGAGAGTAGTGGAACAATTTTCTAATTTAGATCACAAAAGCAAACATCCTCAGGCAGCTAAAAAAAACATAGATAATAGATAAGATGTGTAAAGTATATTTATAATGCTTGTAGGTTTGCTGGCAGTAAATAATGTGCTTGATTCACACATCTTCTCTTTAAAATATCTTGATAATAATAGTGTACATTTAAAAAGTACCCTAAGGTTTACAAAACACTTTCCCAGAATAGTGCTGTGAGATAATGCAATAATTGCTATTTATATTTCCTAGATATGGAAATTGGTGTTAGGCAAGAACAAATGACTTAGCCAAGGTCACGCAAATTATCAATGAGAAGTAATATTTGAATGTAAGTGCTATAATTTAAATATTGGCATGCATTTTCCTGTACTACATTGACAAACTTGCCACCTGAGGATTTTTGGTATTTGTATTTTACAAGGCTTATCTAACTAACAAAAAATGAACAAAATTCATAACCATAACTCACACATGAACATTTGTCTCATTAGTTTTTCTTTATAATCTATGAATAGTTAATAAGTAGCACATAAAAACATATTCAGAATCTATTATCTCTTGTGATATTATAGCAAAAATGTGAAACTCCAGGTATTATCCTAATTTTAATCCCCAAAGTATACATTCTCTCATCTTTTGAGACTGGTATTATATATATATATATATATATATATATGTATATATATATATATATATATATATTTCCTTAATTGGCTGAGCAATGAAGGAAATCATAAACAACTTACCTCAATTACCTCTTTTTAGAGATGAGAAAATTAATACTGAGAAAGTTAAAAGGGCTTGACAAAATCACATATGAAAAACTGCAGAGAAGAAAAGTTGCAAGATAGAGGTTTAAACTTTGGTTTTCAATCTCCAAGTTTATCTCTCTGCTTCTTAGTTGATGGGTTTGGTGACATTTAATTGAGGACTATATCATATAAATTAATGTTTTTCCTTTTGTTTATTGTATTTGCATCCTCAGTAACTAGCACCTAGGAGATATGTAATAAATGCTAGCTGATTGAATGCTTGACTGAAGCACTCATGATAAATATAAGAAAAATAATTACTAAAAAGAGTATTGCTGTTGATGAAACATTATTTGATACTGAGAAATAGCATGAAAACTTCACAAGATGTCCTAAATAAATGAATATAGAGGTATATAGATATAGATATAGATTTATATATATTGATATATATACATATTGATATTTGCTTGGTGACTTCACTATGGAAGGGAACATAGAGATGCACAATAGAGTGGTGAAGAAGGAAATATGGCAAAAATATACTGCAAAATGTGTGTAACAATGGGATTCTATTTATTATCTCATCCATTTAAAGATAAAAATGAAATTCTTTTGTACGCAAGAAAGTTAATTGATTAAACCAACCTGAACCGAATGTGAAAAGAACTTGTAGAATTACTTGGATCAGTCATAGTCATTGTATAACTTACTTGGTCATTCCTTAAGGAATTTTTATAAAAGGAAGGAATTATTTCAGAACCAGATAAGGATTCTAGAGGGTCTGGATTTGAGAGGTTCTAGCTATAATTTTCAGCAAACCTCTGAGCAAAGATAAGCTTGATCAGTGGCATAAAAGATTCTGAAGTAGAGAACACAGATATATAAGCATTTCACAGTAGAAGATCTAGACTGGGAGAAGTTCTACACAAAAGTTGTTTCGTTATCAAACTTTCGTCTCAATTTATGTCAACCCATGGACATAATTGAATCTGCTCTTTTGTTACCTGAAGGTTTCCAGTAAACTGAATTTTGCTTTACCCACAAAAGGGCCATCTGTTAACCAGAGATGGATATAATTATAAAATTGGATGCAAAATAATCTCTGCCTAAATTTTAGGGATTTTCAAAACGAGGGCCTCAGAGTGGTTCATACTGAAATCATAACTTTTGTCTAAACTTAACTGAAGATAAAGAAGAATGAAACATATAGATCTTAGGTGCTATTAAATTATATCCTAGGCTGAAAATGAACTAATTATTGTAATAGAGTGTTATAAATAGTTTCAATTTACAAAACAAAAGAGAACTAAAGGTTATAAGCTACTCAGAGATTTTATATACATATAAAAATTATACATTTTTAAAATTATATAATATGTAATTATGTATGTGTGTATGAAGATTTTTTCCACAAAAGAATCAAAAAGTATTTGCCATTGCAAGTATCAAAAAATTCCGAAAAAATGAAGTTGACTCTGCAATAAAGAATAAAAAAAGAAGCTACTGATGTGGAAGTCAGGTCAGAATCATCTGTATTCAATCAGACCACTGACTAGTTAGAGCAAAGAAACAAAGATCAAAATCAGTATCAAATTAGATGAAATGATAAATATGAGAAGAAATTGTATATAGCTGTAAAAATTTCAACTTGATCCATTCAAACAAATCATTGATACTAAGATTTAAAATGGACTAAAGCAAATATGTAGACATAAATGTTGGTTTTTCATCAACATTTCTGGCAGAATCTTAAGTGATGTGAAATATTTTCTTCATTGAAGAGAGAAAAAGAACAGTGGCCAAACAGAAACATGAAAGCTGTGGTTTAAAAGTCAAACTGATGTATAAAATACTATTAAGAAGGGGGGCAAAAAGATTATTAGCAGAATTACAGTGTTAACATGATGGAGACAAGTCTCATGAAATTCTGGAAGTAAATATATTATTATAATTTTAATATTATTCATATATAAAACTGGAAAGAAGAAAAGAAATAGAAAGCATAATTTCTATTATTATCATTTTATCATCAATACCAATTGGACTCTAATATTGTACTTCACTATCCATATGTGATACATATATGGAAATAGAAATGGCACTTAAGAAACTGAAGTTAGAAGAAAGATGCTTAATATGTTCAGGGCAGCATTATCTTGAAATTATTGATAGACCAAACATTTGACAAGGTATCAAAAGGAAGAAGAATGCCCAAACAATATGAAAAGCATGAACAATTGCTATCCAAAATGTGACGGAGAGGACCTTAAAAATAATGCTTAAAGTACTTCATCATATATTTCTCATATTTCTCACAACATGTTTTATGATAATTTATATATAATGAAGGGTCTTAATGAAAATGAGAGAAGAAAATATTTAGGCTTTCATGTAATTTTCTATAGTGGACTATATTTTAGTCATCATATAAGATTTTATGAAATGTAGAGTACATAATATTCCATTTTGTTTGTTTAATCCAGAAAAGTATTTGGCTCAGTAAAATGAAACAGTGTCTTAAAGGTTCTCTAACAAGTACTTTCATTATCTGATAAATGAAATCATGGATGTAATTCTGGCCAATGGCTTTGCAGTTAATATCAAGTGAGATAAATTAAAGTAGATTTGTGTCCATCAAAGTATTTCTGTCACTATCATGGAGGATGCTCTGCATCTTTTTCTAAAGATGATAGGTCCCTAGATATATTCCTTTCTGTTCATGAATTTTGTCCATTATATTAAGCCCCAAAACTTTGAGCACTGAGTATCTTAAATATGATCCATGCTAACTCAAAACAGATTAGTTTAACAAACCATATAGGAAAGATCAAATAAAATAAAGTGCATTCATAATATGCTCAATCCCTGATGGTTTTTAATCAGTTTTCATGATTCTTGATCTCAATTCAACCTTTGGATTTTCATGACATTGAGGAGGCTTTGGACTCCTCCAAATAAGGTCAGAGTAGACTAGCTCTGGCATTTCTTGCCAAGTGAGAATGGTCAGATGTTAGCTGCCTGAGGTTTGTCAAGAAAGGATTATCTTCAAACTGACTTCCAGTGATAAATATTTCAGCCACAGCAATTCTACTAAACTAACAATTAATATAAAGCTTTAAAGTTTTTGAACATCTTTGCATTTATGTATTCTTTACTTTGAGACTTGCAATAACATTATGTTGTAATTAGTTATAATTATTATAGTCCTCATTTTATAGATGAAAAAATAAAAGCTCAAAGAGATTAACTGCTTTGGCCATGAAAATTCCATAGCTTTGCACTACAAGACAGGATTTGAACACAGATTTTTTTGTTTATACCTACAGCACAGCATTGTGAAATCACAGGTCCTTGAAGCATCAAAATAATGTTTCATTAACTCCTGTTAATTTTTATATTACTAATTTTGTTCTCAGCATTCATGTATTCTGGTTCTATCATGTTAAAGATGCCATCTTTCTTGGTTTTGTATGGATGATATTCTTTATAGATAAGGTTCCATCTCCCATCACTTTGCCTCTGCATACTCTGTCTCCCATATCTTCAATGCATTTCTGCCTCAATTCATCTTACAATCCCCAGCTCCATGCAAAACTGAGCTTATGTCAACTCTTACATGAGACTTTTCCCTATGCCTCCAGGAAAAGTGTCCCCTGAAATTCCTTTGTATTTATATACTTTATATTCTCTTTTATGTGTACATGTAGTTTCCCTAGATAAAATAGGTTTCCTGATTTCAGAGCTTATTTCATATTTGCCTTTTGTACCTCAGTCTCTAGCATAAAATAAATGTTTAATAAAGATTTGTTGGCAGATTAAATCCCTGAATTTGTCTTGGGATTCCTCATTATATTTTAGGATCATTTTGCTGTTTTGTGTCATCCATTATCTAAAAAACGCAGCCATACTATCTCTATTCCAGACCATACAAAAGAGGAATCAATTTTAGAAACAAACAAAATAGTTTAGATAGAATAATAAAGTTAAAATACAGTGAAATCATTCACATAATCATAGATCTAGAGTTGGAAAATATGTTAGAGGTAATCTTCTACAATCTCCTCATTTTATAGATGGGAAAATTAAGGCACATAGAGCTTACATGAATTGCCCTAAGTTACTGAGGTTTTATGTGGAAGATTTATGATTGAACTCAAATCATGTTACTCAAATTCCAATACTCTTGTTGCTGCGTGACATCTTGTATTCACCAAGTGTTAAATGTATACTATAAACCAAAATCTGCAGACCATTTCCTTCGAGCTCAAACAATGCCCTATTTAAACTATATTGATTAAAATACCTCTGCCAATACAGCATGGAACTCTGGGCAACAAAGACTAGGAGGACAACCAACAGGAATAATAGAAGAGGAGAGGATAGTCAAATTCTCCTTTAACACATCTGCTTTTCTTTTATGTTAGGGAACAAATGAAGTCATATCCTTAAAACTAGTGCTGAAGTTTAGTGTTTTGTAGTTTTTGCAACTCTAAATTTATTTTCATTTAATTTCATTGATGCTTCAGAAATCAGTCTCATTGACGCCTTTGAAATGCTTTCTTTTCTACCATGTCCCTGGAATCATCACTCAATACTCAGGTACCAGAGAGGCCCCCAGGTGACAGGGAGTATTCTAAGAGGACTAGCACCTCTGACGTGAGGGCTTGCTGAGCCCTTTTCAGAGCTGCTCATTCACTTTTGGCATCTACTCAACTCTCATCTGTGACTCCAAGAAGTTGTAGCATGTGCAGTGGCCACACCCCAATAAATCCATATTCATAGATAGGCTGAACCAGCCTGAGACTAATGGATAGGGATTAAGCCTGTTAGTGAGGTAGTGGGGATGTCTACCCCAAGTGTGAGGGAACTATTCCCAGTAGAAAAGGTACATGAGGACAATTTTTTCTAAAGGCTATGAAGAAGACTAAAGGAGGTCCCATGGATCGCTTAGAGCTTGGTCAGGTATCAAAGAAACCAAAGTCATACAGTGCATCTGGACCATCTCCAACAATCCTGACATTTGTTTTGCCCCTTTACTTTGATGACTCTGGAACAAAGAGAGAGCCTGATATCTTTAGGTAACTTTGCCTCACTTAAATCCAGTTTATGCATAACTTAAGACATGACTTCCTGATCACCTTTGAAAGGAAGGATGAATGACAGATATAAAAGCCTACCATTTTTTTGGTTTTATTTTGTTATTACTCTAGGCTCATTGCCTATGCTCTGATACTACTCCGTTCTAATTTTTTTTTCTTTCCAACTCCAAAGAATTACTCCATTCTGAATTATACCACTGCTGTATAATTAAAACAAAACTAACAAAAAGAAACATCAAGATCGACTTCCCTTTCTCTTTTCTCCCTAAACCAACTGACTGCTATCTTTTTTCCCATCTGTGTTTGAAGACTGTGGCTCTCCATTTCTTCCAAGTTTGAAGCACGTGATCTCTATCATATACCTGTTCTCTTCTTCCTCCTATGGTTACTATATCTTTCCCCCTAATCTAGCACCTATAAAACATAATCCTGTGTTTGAGAATATTACTTTGGTCCTCAGATAGTCATTAAAGATCAGAGAGAATCTTCATCTGTGTTAATGTCCCATCTGTATTTTCCAACAAACTTTCTTAAAAACCATAAAAGAGTGTATAGTACTAGTAGAGACCTCCCTCTAGTTTGAAATTGATCCATTAATCAATGTAAGGTTGTTCAACATTCCAAGCATTCATCTAAGCTATCATCTACTGCATATCTTTCTCTTGTCCACAAGGTTAACACAAGTGATTTTTTCCTTGAAAAAAATTAAATATCCCATAACATTTATAATTATAATTTTATTTTATATATATATGTATAATATATATAATAAATATAATTACATAAATATTTATAATATTTATGTAATTGGTAACACATCGTAGAATTAGTAATTTGTGTTTTTAGTTGTTTTAACTGTGTAGAATAGCACAATTGAATTCGCTGATTGATTATCCAAATGATGGATAAAATTAATGGGTCAAATCCATGTAGTCAAAGACATATATATAAATATATGTCTACATATATATATATATATACACACACACATATATATATATATATGGAGAGAGAGAGAAGTAGTTTTCAAAAATGACAGGTATTCCAATAAAACCTTAACATGTATCTACCAGAAAAAACGAAATGTGGTTGCAAAATCATCTTTTCATTAATGTCCCACAAATATTTAAAGACAGCCAACCATTACATCATTATACAATAAATAAAGATAAGATCACTTGCAATTGTTTTATTCAGAGCACAATTTTATATGGTCATTTCTAGTCTCTGAATGGGTATTTAAAATGATTTTGGTAACTGTAAGATCTATCATTGGTTCAAAGCAAAACATGCAGTGTTTTCACTGATGCAAATTAAAATGTTATTCTGCTTCCAGGTGTACCAAAAAAAAAGACTTTTGATTTTTGTATGTTCACTATTACCCTTGGAAATGAGATATTTGCTCTCAAGTTTATTCTTCCTCTTAAAATAAATTACATAAATGACTTCTCATCTCTACTGTCTAGCCCCATGTGAAGCAGATAGTTTCCTTTTTTATAAGTCTTTGCATTAATGTCAATCAGATGAAAAACCCATTTCCACTTGACATTAATTTCATACTCACTGCATAATACTTGACCTTGTCATTAGGTCAACAATAAACTGCCATGAACAAATGTAATTTTCTTTGCTACAATCACATCTGTCCTTCTCTCGTTTTTCACTCTGAGGACTACAGGTGCCTTCTATTGTACCTCCTGCCCCCCCTGCCTTTCTCTTATTATTTAATGATGGATAAAATTATTCCTAGCATTTCAATGCTGCATTTCTTTTGCCTCTACTATTTCAAATAAATAGTTTGAATAGTTAAAATAAGACCAATGCTTAGTCCAGGTTGGTATCACCTTAATCTTCAATACAACTATACTTAAGTAATTTACACAAGATAATTTCAAGCACAGCTTTACTTAATTAAGATTAAATATTGAACTGTTCTTTTGTGATTCATAAGATATTTTTAAATTTAATTTTTATTTTGTGTGTGTGTGTTTGTTTTATTTTTACAATACATTTAGCGATTACTCTCATACTCTCAGAGGTCTTTAGAACAAATTAAAACTAACAATATAGGAATGTCATATGAAAGTACATGAAACATTTCATGTAAATAGTCCCCCACTTCTCTATTAAAAATAATTGAAAATAAGGGAATCTGTTAATAAAATTAATAGAAAGTTTACTCCATGCCCACCTTATGAAAAAATAATAATTTCTTCTAGCAATTATGTAGTCAAGCAAATCTATTATAGTTTAAAATATATGTATATGTATCTATATGGTCATATTGTGTAAATAGAAATTGGTCCCTAGGCCTACATTCTCCTGAATTCCTTTAGTATATGCCAGAATTCCTTTCCTTTCTCGCCCACATTGCATCCTCACATTTTCTTTATAAGTTGATTGTAGCCCTGCCTTTTTGCTCTCTTCTCTTGCGACCATGGCTGGGTTAGCTCCCTCTTTACTCTAGTTTTTTTTTTTTTAATTTTCCTTTACTTCAAGTTATCACTAATAAATTTCATTAAATATAATACTTAGAGATATGATAGATTATTTGTTATGCTTACAGTATCCATGTAATGTAGTCTTTCTATACTTTTAACTTTACAAAACACTTTTCATAATCTAGTGAGATAGTTGCATATTATTTTCTTATTTTGTAGCTATATAAAGAAAATTACAGAGTGATAAAGTAACTCATATGTACATACAATGAGACCACATTTGAAATGTAAGACTTTTGACTTTGTGATTCGATATCCACTTCCCACAATCTTAATTTGTTTCTCATTGTTAAATGTTGCATAACATTAGCAAGTATCACTATAAATTTTAGTGTAATTATAGTACTTTATTATAAGGGGTTTCTTTTTACTTTATTTTCTTGAAACAGATACCTGACAACCTTAGGGGTATACAGATTATTTACATTTGCTTCATCTGTTCTAATAACAGAGAAAGGAACTTCCTTTAAGAAGTGACAGCCTTCTGGGTCAGACACATATACTGAGGTCTTACTACTCTGTAGGGCATATCTATTTTGGGAAACAAAATGCAGAAGTGAAGTGTATATGTGATTAGGGAAGAAAACAAGAAGTAGAGAAGCCCCTAGTTTGTGTCTATATTCATTTGCAACTACTTGAATCTATAACAGGATCCAGGTCATTTTGTCACTTTTCTTTTGATAAAGGTGGGGAGATAAGGGGAAGAATAAAACTCTTAGGAATCCTTTTTCTCTTTCATTTCTTTTAAAATTTTATTGATATAGTTAAGTATCATTTTAAAAAAATTTCCACATTAACCCAACTTGGGGTGGGGAGAGCTTTCTTATAGAAAAAAAGTTATTAAAAATTTTAAAAATAGTGATTTCATCTGAAATTGATAACAACCTTCCAGACTGGTACCATCCCTAAACTCTGTATTTTAGGAATTGATTTAAATTTACAAAAATATCATTTCTTTCTCTCTCACCCACTGAAAGAGAGAAAGAGAGAGTAAGAGAGAAAGAGAGAAACATAATATTCCTTTTACCAATTATTGGCAGTATATAACTTTGCATGCAGAATTATTTGTATGTATATATAGATATAGATATAGGGGAATATCTAACTATTATTTATCTACCTATATCTATATCAATCTAATATCTATATAATACTATACCTTAAATAAATTACCTTCCTATCAGGAGGAGAATAATATGTAACCCTATCAGTCCTCTGGATCTTGGATACTCATTTTATTGATCATAGTACTTATAGCTTTCAAATTGTTTATTTTCACAGTATGGTTTTATTATATAAATAATTGTCCGTCTGCTTATTTTATTCTTTTTCAGTTTAAAAAATTCTTCCAAATTGCTCATTTTTATAATATTGATATTATAGTGTAATTTTTTTCTGGTTTTAATTATGTTGTTGCATATCAGATCTCATAACTGTTCTGCATCTCATTTACAATCTATTTCCTTAGTTTCATAGTATAATAGTATTTTATTACATATATATATAAATATATATATATAACATAATTTATTTAGCTATTCTTCAATTAATGGCCATATCTTTTGTTTCCAATTTATATATTCATATATCTTCATCTATCTATAGTTCTTTCTCGCTCTCGCTCTCTCTCTCTCTCTCTCTCTCTCTCTCTCTCTCTCTCTCTCTCTCATTAACTATTCATCTCTTTTGGCTCTAGGCTTAGATATAATGCAGGTTCATAAAAGACCATATTGTTTTATCTTAACGTCAAGGACATTTTAAGGAAAATGGTTAAGAATGCCAAAATATCATTGCTAAAGTTTTAGAAACAGTCTTTAAGTCAGAAGTTGAGAATTAGAGGTTTTATTATTATATATTCAGAGTGAGTAGTGGCAGCCACAATTCTTTAGGTCAATCTCTAGTTATCCCTTGAGTTAAATCAGGTTGCCCATTAATCATATTTGGTTTTCCTAGTTAAATTTGCCTACATTTGAACAAATGCACATTAACACAACCATTTAGAAATGAGTCCTAAGTGTTTTATGCAGCAAGTGAGATGAAGTCCAACTTTGACCTTTTCATGTTCTTTATTCCTTTTGCTCTAGGGACCTCTTAGCTGTCACAACTAAAGATCCAAAGTCATTCCAAGAAGTTCTTTCTCAATCTCTCCTGCCCTACACCTAGGTCAATAACTCCTTCAAGTAATTGCCAGTGCTATTTGCATCTCAAAACCTGTCTAGTCATTCTTGGTTATTCCTGACTTTTATGCTATCCAACCTATTTTCTTTAACTCTTCTATGAATACCCTTGGTGTATTATGGATTACTGCTACCACATATTCTTGTCAGTTATAAATAAATCTAATACACATTTATGGAATGTCTATTGGGAAAATAAAATTGTGACATGTACTGAAGGTGATTCCTTTTTTTTCGGGAAAAAAGTCCAGTTTGACCCATAATTGCTAGTATCCAAAATTTTTCAACCTTTCAGAGATTATAAATTCTTGCCTGACAACCCATTGTCATATCTTATGATTCAGGAATCTCTGCACTCCTATAGCCCCTAGCCTATAGCCCACCAAAATTATAAAATTGGGAGATTGGCTTAGTTTATTTTTTTTCGTTCTTTCAAGCAATTTACCTCAGAGTGCATAACAGGATATATAGAGTATTTAATTAAGAAAACTAACAAGAATAAACTAAGAATATCTGGCTGATTTATTGCTTTTCTTCTGAGTCTTACTGGTATGATTGGCAGGGATGGGGTATGAATGTGTGTAGCTATATGAGTGTATTTGTATATGTATGTGTTTTGTATTCTAAAGGTCCAGTTATATCAGGACACTCTGAGGGCCATTCTATTATAATTAGACATGGGTCATGATTATCATCTGAGGTAGTGAAGTATAGAAAGGGATACCAAAGGCACTCAGCAGACTGGTATAGTGAGGAAAAAATAATATTTAACTGCATTATTTATTGTAATATTTATCTATGAAGCCCTTATTAAACATAATTTTTGAGGGTCAGTCTGTGTCCAAACTAAAGGAATTTATTCCAGACCTAAAACACCTAAGGCTGGGACATTTTGCCTTTTATTAAGGCTTTGAAATAACTGAGTCATTATTTATTTGTAAATGAGTACACTCTTAAAAGCACTGAAAGTATGGTGGGTAGATATTTCCCAATTTTGGTAAAGATCACCCTCCTCTGTGATGAAGTAATGAGGGAAGATTGGAAATCTCTAAGTCTGCTTTTTCAAAATATCCACCAATGGGGAGTGCCTTGGGAGACTTGAAGGATGAATTGTGAGACTCTTCAGGATACATATCCCTATAAAAGAAACATTAAGGAGTCATTGAGAGTCTTTTGCATCAGAAACAGAGACAAGTTCCCATTCTTTGTTAATGGATGGCATTCCCCATTAGTAAATGATGTTATTTCTTTTTTTAATGATTTTATTTCTCAGAGAAATGGCTCCATATTATTTTTGGTTAAAATTCTGGGCACTACATAGTTGAGATAGAGATGGAAAAAAATAGAATATTTTAAACATAAAAAATAATTCTCAAAGTGGAATATTCTCAAATGTTCTACTTTTGAACCTGGAAATTCTGTAATCCAGGCCTAAACTTGATGTGTTCAATAATAACTAATCTACAAGGATAGTTATTCATATAACATGGGTAATAATTTTATCCAACTAGGTCAATCATTTGAACTCATTGGGTCCCTTAAAAATAGTTTTGTATTTTCCCCCTTTCTTTATTACCATTTGGTGATTCTCTTGAATTCTGTCTTTGAACATCAAATTTTCTGTTTAAGTCGGATCTTTTCTTTAAGAATGACCACACTTTCCCCTATAAGAATATATTCAATTTTACTGGGTAATTGATTCTTGTTTGTAGACCCAGTCCCCTTGCTTTCCAAAATATCACATTCCATGCCTTCTTATCCTTCAGTGTGGATGTAGCCTGGTCCTGTGTTATCCTAACTATGGCTCCATAATATCTGAATTGTTTCTTTTTAGCAGTTTGTAGTATCTTTTCTTTGGTTTGGTAGTTCTTGAACTTGGCTATAACATTCCTGGGCATTGTCAATAGGAGATTGAATGCAGGAGGTGATCAGTGGATTCTTTCAATCTCCACTTTTCCCTCTTATTCAAGAATGTTGGGCAGTTTTCTTCAATAATTTCCTTTAGTATGATGTGCAGGTTTTTTCTTTTGTCATGATTTTCTAGTAGTCCAGTAATTCTCAAATTATCTCTCCTGGATCTGTTTCCAAGGTCTGTAGTTTTGTCAATGAGGTGTTTCATATTTTCCTCAATTTTTCATTCTTTTAATTTTGTTTTATAGTCTTGCTGCCTTATGAAGTCATTTACTTCTATTTTTTGGATTCTTATATTTTAAGACTGAATTCCATCCCTGGATTTTTGGTTATCCTTCTCCTTCTGATCTGATTTTCTTTGTAGTTCATCCTTCACCTTCTTTGCCTCATTTTCAAGCTGTTCAGTTCTGGCTTTCAAGACACTATTTTCTTGTTTTAGTTCATCTTCCTCTGTTTCCAGATGACTTATTTTGCTTTTTAAGTTATTTTCCCAATTGTATTCAGCCTCTCTTAATTGTTTTTTGAATTGTGCTTTGAGTTCTTCTAAAGCCTATGTCCAATTCACTGGAGTTTCTGTGTCTTTTCTTGGTGTTCCTTGGTCCTCCTCTCTTTCATTTGCTCTTTGTTCATTACCTAGATAGAAGCTGTTGATTGTAATTCATTTTTTCTTTTAATTTTTTTACTCATATTTTTTTTCCTTCTGTCCCCTGTTATAGGCTGTAATCTTACTTCTCAGTTTATTTGCTGGATCTGTTAGTTTGGGCTCCTCTGTCCTGAAGGGGCTCCTTATCTTCTCTGATGATTAAATGGATTAGACTGATGAATCTCACCTGTTGTATTAATGAGCCCTGAGGCCAGATTTTCCCCAGTTGACAGCAGAAGCTGAAGGTGAAGGTAAAAGTGAAGGTGTGGAAGCAGAAGGTAATTACCTTTGTCCTCCTCTCTCTTTCTTTCTGCTTGCCAACTCCCTACCAGCAGTCAGGTCAGAGCCCTGAACTTCCCACCATCTTAACCAATGTATTCTGTCACAGTTAAAGCCTTCATCCTAAGATTCCAGTCAGCTGGATTCTTACTGTGGGTCTTAGTGCTGTAGGTGTTGGACACTGAGCTTCTCTGCCCTCTGAAGGCTTCTTATCTGTCCTATTGACAGATGGGATTAAGCCAGGTGGAGGTGATCTGCAGAGCTGAATGTGCCCTGAGGCCAAAACCTCCAGAGGTAGAGGCCCAAGATGGAGAGTGGTAGCTGAAAGCTGTAATCAGGCTGCCATCCTCTCTGCCTCTCTCCTCTAGCTGTCTTCCTGTCAGCTAGGGTCAGAGCCCTGAGCCTTGAGTAGCTGTGGTAGCAAGGCACTACCTCCAGGCTTGAGCTCTTACTCCAAGATCCCACCAACTGCCCATTCTCATCACAGTAGATGGGGGGGAGGGTCCTGGGACTTTCCTTTTTTTCTTTCCTTAGACCCAAGAATTTAGCCTTCTCTGCATACCTTTTAAGTTGAATTGAGCAGAAGTGTCCCCAGCTCTGTCCTGTGGTTAAATTTGGTTTTCTCTCCCCCTTAAACTACTTTGTTTTTGATTCGTGTGAAAGCGTTTTCACAGAGGAATCAACTTTTTCTGCTTGTAAGATTCCCTTATTAGCCATTTTAAGGAAATACAATTCTATATACTTATATTCTTAAGATGGTTCTGGAATAAAGATAAGTTCAGAATTGTAAGTGGTATACTTTGCTGCGTATTTGGCTGTGATGTCTGCAAATTTTTTCCCTAATTCCACTGGCCCTTGGATTTTGGTATGAGCTTTGCAATGAATGACTGACACTTGGGTTTGTAATTGGATTGCATCCAACAACTAATTGATTAAATTGCCATACACTATTTGTTTGCCACTGGATGTAATGTCCAGATTTCAGCAGAATGATACACAACTGAAAAAGCATAATGCGAATTGGTAAAAATGTTTGCTTTGCAATTTCCTGCCAGTTTCAGAGCGTGTATCAAACCAACTAATTCTGCTCCTTGAACACTCATGGTAGATGGTGATGATGAGTACCAAAGGGTCTCAGAGACTGTCACTACAGCTGCTCTAGTATATCTTTGATTTTCTAATATATATGATTCTCCATCTGTGAATAAGGTTATATCGGGGTCTTTCATGGGCTTATTGTCTAAATCAGGTCTTGTTTTATGCACGATGTTAAGTGCATCTTCACAGATATGTACACTTTCTTCTTCCAGAGATAAATCTGGAATCAGAGTCTCAGGATTTAAGTTTCTGCACCAGTGAAAAGTTATATTTTCATTAGCCAACAAGATTGCTTGGTATTGTGATAGTCTTTGAGAGGTGAATGCTTGTAATTTGGTGTTTCTCAAAGTAGATTCCACTTGGTGTGGGGAAAATATTTACAATTCACTCCCTAATACCAAGGATGAAGACTTTCTAATCATGATAGCTACAGTAGCTATGGCTTTTAGACAACTAGGCATACCACAAATCACTGAATCTAATTTTGAGCTGTAGAAAGCAACTGGTCTAAGTCTATTCCCGAATGATTGTGTAAGAACACTAGAGGCTATCCCTTTATCTTCCCGTACATAAAGTAGGAATGGTTTGTCATGATCAGGGATACCTAGGGCTGGAGCTGATAGAGTAAGTGATTTTAATTTCTCTAATGCATGGATATGATCTTTATTCAGCTTTAATGGTTCTGGAACTTCCTTCCTGGTTAGCTCTATCAGAGGTCTTGTCATGTGAGCATAACCTGAAATCCAGTTTCTAAAGAAGCTTGTTATTCCTATGATTGCCTTGAGTTGCTTTTTGGTTTTAGGCAAACTCAAATTTTGTATATCCTGTGTTCTCTTTTGGGAAATTCTTCTGGATCCTTTCTCTAGGATGAATCCTAAATAATTTACATTTTCCTTCGCAAATTGAAGTTTTGATTTGGAAATTTTATGGCCCCTTTTGCCTAGCTAGTCTTGCCTCTTTCTATCTTGAATTGTGGTAATCATGAATATGAGCTATTATGATATGTTAGAAATATATCTATCCTATTGGGAAGAAGCCTAAAGGGACAGAGGTTCTAGGAAATACTTTGGTATTTAGATTTTTGAAAAATATATCCCTTTTAATATACAGTCATCCCTCACTATAACATAGTTCACTTATCATGGCTTCACTGTGTCACAGGTTTAAATATATATATATACATATAATTCTATTTCATGGAGTTTTTGCTATATTGTGTGATTTTGTGGATAAATTCTATACTGTACACAATGAAAATGTAGTACACTACTAACGCTTGTGCAAGTTTATCAACATCATATTATACATGCACACTATTGGCTGATGGAAGGTGTAAGCTTGAAAAGGGGGTATTATGGGTTCACTATATTAAAGATGGTTGCCAGAGGATTAAACTATTATCAATCCTCAATTAAGAATAATCTCAAATTCACTGTGTTTGGTATCCTGGGCACTGATTGGCTCAGTGACTGTAGCATCAATCTCTTTGATCTCTCACACTGTGACCGTACATTCAGCATCTCTCCTTGTTCACTTCACATCAACGTTTGATCATCACGCATAGTGTTGTTCTGTGGTATTGTGTTATTGTGAAGTTTTCATAATAGTTTGAATTAGTTTCAAGCCTTATGCCACCCAAACATTCTGTGCCTTCTAAAGCTTCTGGCAGTGAACCCAAGTGCCAGAGGAAGCTGCTTACCATCAAAGAAGAATAAAATAAATGCAATGCTCCTACTTCATGGATTTTCACCTATCATTGGGATCTCTGGAATATAACTCCTGGGATAGGTGAGGAATTACTGTATTACTTTTTTCATCATCGGCCTATTTCTCATAAATATTGAGGTGTTCTCTTCTACATTATTACTTGAGTAAAGAAAAGCTTTGCTTTTCTGAAAAATTAATGAACGACCACATACCTATGTAAATATAAAAACATTTCTTTACAAATGTTTTATTTAACCTGAATAAGATTATCTACATTGCTATTGTTAGGATCATTTAATTTGTTATCTCTATTCTTAATATAACCTATGGTTTCTGTGGCATAGACAGCATGGAAAGAGAAGCATTATGCAACCATAGGTTAGAGTGCTGGCTTTGAAATCAGAAAGACAGATTCATGTTTTGCCTCTGACTCATAATAAATATGTAAATATGGACAAGTAATTAATTCATGTACCCTCTTAGTGCCTCCAGGTAACTCTAAGATTCACAGTTACAGAGGAATTATGGTGTAGGAGGATTAAACGCAAAGATTTTTCTAAACCAGTAAGTCAGAATACTAATCAATAAAGAAAAAGTCATGGTTTATGATCACCTCTTCATCAAGTTGTCTTTTCTATTTTTATCACTTTAATTGTTGGATATTTGCATAAGAAAGAAAATTATCCTTTGCCATTTAAACTCATTATTATCTATCTAAGTATATATATATAT
>NC_058132.1:540285500-540295376 GCF_016433145.1 Gracilinanus agilis | reverse complement strand
AAAAATATATATATATATATTTGTATATTTACATATACTTCCTCCTATATCAGTGTAAGGAGATGACATTTCACAAAGCATAGGAATAGAAAACAATAATAAAATTGTCTCTACTTCTATTTCCTCTATATTGTTTTTCATTTAATAGAAGTAGTAAAATAAGGAATATTAAGACTTACACCCTGAATATGCTAATGAAAAGAAAAATATTAATATAAATCCATAATCATTAGTTAACTGTCTAATAGCGTCTACTCTTTGAAAACCAAAAATAATGACAGTAAAAATAGTTTTAAGTAATGCCATCATCCAGTAAATACAATGAATCACTGAGGAATACTAGAAGTCAGAGAAATGTTAAATTATATTGCCTAGTATTAACCTTACCTCTTCAGGGTGATCTCTAATTGTCTTGTAATCAAATAGTTTTGTTATCCTCAGATAAGCCTATGGTTTTTGAAATTTTGCTTTAGTAAAAGTACAAAAGGGTTATAGAACTAGTCAAAAAAATGTTTTTGTTCTTTCATGCCTGAACTTAGTCTTGGTGAACAAAAGGTAAACATCCAAGACCCTTAAAAATTTTGGATGATGAATTTTTCCTATCACTGTAGGTTTTTTTGTGGGGATTTCCCCCCCTCACTTCTTGTAGCATTTTCTCATTGTCTTGGGAATTCTGGAATTTGGCTGTGACAGCCCTGAGATTAAAACAACAATTGGGGTTGTCTTTCAGGAGCTGATTTCTGAGTTGCTTCATTTTCTATTTTCCCCTCTTGTTCAAGAACATAAGAATAGTTTTACTTTATAGTTTATTTCAATATACTGTGCAGGCTATGTTTTTGTTATTATTCATGTCTTTCAGACAATCAAATTATTTTCAGAATCTCTCTCCTGTATTTACTTTCCAGACCAGTTGTTTTCCTGTGAGAAATTTCAAATTCATTTCTATTTTTTTTCATTCTTTTGCATTTGTTTTAATGCTTCCTGCTATCTCATATTCATTAGCTCCAATTTGTCCAATTGTAAATTTTTGAGAACATTTTCTTCTTTGAGGCTTTGTACTTCCTTTCTTAGGTTGCTCTTTTCCTTTTCAAGGTACTAGATTTCCTTTTTCATGGAAATGTTTTCTTAAAAAAATTTCCCCTAAGCTCTTGATTTTTTCTAACATTTTATTTTAATTTTTTTTTCTTCTAAGCTTTTTTCATTTCATTTTCTCTCCTTCTTGGACCTCTTTTGGGGTTCATCTTGAATGTGATTTCCTTAACATTTTCTTTTAGGAAAAAAAAATTCCTTTACGCTTCATGTATTTTCCTTTTTTTATTTCTGTCCTTTTCTGAGCTTATATTTAGGTCACCTCTCACTGAGTTATTTTTCTAGGGTTCAGCCACTTATTTGTCTTTTGCTCATTTAGGCATAATTTTTCTCCTTGATGTTGTCTATATAATGAAGCTTAGATTCTGGGTTGGAGGGAGTACTGTCCCATGCTTCTATGATACCTGTGCTTGACTAAGCTGTCTGATTGAGCACTATGAGAAAGCATCCAGGTTGGTGTGCTGTATAGACCCTTGAAGGTATTTAGATCAAGTGGCTCTAGATGGCTTCTGTTCAATCCCAGTAAAGCTGGACCTTTTTGGGCTGAGTTCCCCACACTGCTGCCTGCTCTACATCTGGGTCAGGCTGTGTCTCTGTTCTGGCTGGACAATGCAGAGCCCTTTTTCTCCCACTGCTGCTTTTTCTGTATTGTGTTGATTTATACTCTTACACTGCTGAGGCTATGCTATTTCCCCTGCTGCTTGTGTTATATTGTGTCCTAGTTCCACTGAGGATTGTTCAGTGCTCTCTCCTAGCCTTGGTGAGCTGAGTCCTCCTTGCTCTCTCAGAGCTGCTCAGAGATTAAACACTGCTTCATTTCTTCTTCTGTTGGTTCTGCTGCTCCAGTATTCATTTTGAGACATTTTTGTTCTGTAGTCTTTGGGAGGGTGGTTGGGGGCTTTAAGTGTCTCTTACATTACAATCTTGGCCTGATTATTTCAGTATTCCCCAATTCAGTCAGTGTTCCATAGGTCTAGTCTTCTAACCATTTTTGGGGGGTGGGTAGGACTTGGGGCTATGTAATTAGCATTTTATTTTTATTCAGCTCAAACCTGAGAATACCTGATTTAGCAGCAATTATTAGAATAAAATTTAGTGAGCTCCTAAAATAGGCCATTTTCACCAGCATTGTATATTGGTACAAAGAATATAGACTAAATAGGAGCATAACTTTTACATATCTGGCACAGGGTGAGTTTATTAAATGGAGTTATTTCATACTCAATCTATTAATCAACAACTATTTATTAAGTAGTTAATATGTGAAAGATTGTGCAAAGTCCTAGAGAAAAACAGAAAAATTAAAATGTTCATGCCCTCAAGAACTTTATATTTTAAGTAGATAATATGTACATATATGTATGAATATATATTTTTATATATATTGTGCAATTTAAAATGTTCTAAATCCTGGCAGACTACATCTCCCAGGACTCCCTACCACAACTTCCTCAGACACATCCCACTTCCTTTGTGGGAGGTATCTGAGAAAGTATAAGAGAGAGAGGCTCCAGGATTTTTGACACCTTTTTTGGAGAACCAAGGAGGGCCTTAATCCCCTGGAAGATCTAACTCCTAGCCTTTTCCATTACCTAACTTTTTCCAATCTAAATAAACACAGCTATTCTATCCCTGAAGTTGTAACCTGATTTTTGTTGATCTTCAAAGAGTTCAGGTCAATTTCCAACCGGGACTGGGGTCTACCAACTCAGCTACCTTCCTCCTATTCCCTTTCCCTTCCTTTCCCTTCTATATCCTCCTACATTCCTCCCTTCACCCTTTCACAATATATAAAATACATATATTTATTATATATATTACAAGTATATAGGCATACATGCAAATATATTTGTATGTATAAAGAGAAAGACATACAGAGAAATGTATGAGATCTCTTTAAGCAATGGCAGAAATGAGATGAACCTATAGATATCTAAAAACAAAATAGATATGGACACAAAATTGATATACATCTTAGGCACTCAATGATAGGATAGAGTTGAAGACAGGCTGGAAAAAAAGTTTTGAAGAGAAGGTAGCAATTGAACATGCGTAAAGTAGCCAGAGATAAGAGGTGGAGGTGAGGAGGCAGAGCATTCCAGGAATGGGATACAGTCAGCTCAAAGGTTAGAAAGATAGGTGATAGAAAAGCATCAAAAACCATGAGACAAGAAAATCAGTGAAGATATGATAGTGAAAAAGTAGACTAGCCAATGAAGACCTAGTTCTTATAACGTGTTCAATACTCTGCCTGATAGACACTCAAATGTTTGGTTTATGAAACAACTCAAATAGGATCTTCATAGTCAGTTTCTGGCATTGCATAACAAAGGAAATCCAATAGCTCCCATTGGTGTGCATTCATAAAGAATGTCTTACTATTTTCTATCAGCTTGTAATGTGAAGATTAATTCATCTTGACTGGGATTCATGGGCCAACTTGTCTCAAGTCCTTCCCCACTACAAGCCATGCTCCATTCAGCTCTCAAAGGGACTTTCTCAAATTGAAGATCTGATCATATCAACCTTCTACTCAATAAAATCCAGGGACTCATTATCATACTCGAATTAAATACAAAATTTTCTATTAGGAGATGAAATCCCTTCATAAAATATACTGTTTATCTTTCCAGTGTTCTTACTCCTCTCTTCCTGCCACATCCCCCTTGATTGGATGGCATTGATCTTCTTGCTGCTTCATAAAGAATACATTCCATCTTTCAACTCAAAGCATTTTCTTCATGTCTAGAATTCTCTCTCAACTCATAGTAACCTCCTTTATGAAATTACTAACTAAATCTCATCCTTTACAGGGAACATTTCCCAACCAATCTTAATTTTAATTCTTTCTCTTTTAAAATTATTTGCTATCCCTACCGTATAGAGCTTGTCTGAGCATATTTGTTGTCTCCTCCTCCTCCACCCTCTTTTCGTCTTCCTTTCCCTCCTCCTCCTCCTTCTTCTTTCTTCCTTTTTCTTCTTCAGTTAATGATTTCTATAGGTGGACAGTTTAGATGACAACAGTTTTGAGTTTGGGATAGTAAAAGCCAACAAAGATTCAGCAATTGGTGTTTGTAGAAAAAGTTCCTGGAAGATGCAACAAAGTCAATGAACAGCCAGTCATGAGGAATGTACTTCTTTTTTTTTAAAACATTTAATAATGTTTATTTTTTGAAAAGTTAACATGGTTACATAATTCATGCTCTTACTTTCCCCTTCACCCCCTGACTTCCCCCTACCCCCATGGCTGATGTGTATTTCCACTGGTTTTAACATGTGTCATTGATCAAGATTTATTTCCAAATTGTTGATAGTTGCATTGGCGTGGTAGTTCCAGTCTACATACCAATCATGTCTGCCTCAACCCATGTGTTCAAGCAGTTGTTTTTCTTCTGTTTCAACTCCTGTAGTTCTTCCTCTGAATGTGGGTAGGTTTCTTTTCCATAAATCCCTCAGAATTGTCCAGGGTAATTACATTGCTGTAGTACAGAAGTCCATTACATTCTATTTTACCACAGTGTATTGGTCTCTGTGTACAATGTTCTCCTGGCTCTGCTCCTTTCACTCTGTAAGATAATATAAGTAATGGGGTCACCAGGGATATTAAAAATCAACTATGGGGTTTGTGGGAACACTCTCTGGGATGTAAGAGAGACTAAAACTGAACACTGAAGTCTTGTACAGCTACACTACTCCCAACAGAAAAAATAACAGCCAACTGTCACTCTGGCCAGAGGCTTTGAGTTAACTGACAAGGTAACAAGGTGAAATTGGGTTTTAATTAGAAACAACTAAAAGGAGGGATAGGAATGACTACTCTAAAATCTTAACACCTAATAACAAAACCCAAAGGGACAGGGAAGGACTTATTCAACTACACTAATCTAAGCTATCTAACTAACAGGGCCCAAGGAGCTATACTGGAGTCTCTGGGTTTCTGCCTCAAACCTGGAACCTGCCAGGCTTGAGTACAGCTGGGGCTTTTGTGGCTTTGGGATTTCTCACTGCAATCCACTGATGATGTCTGGATGCCAGGAGCTACAGTTGTCTCAGGAACCAAGCAGTAAGGGGTTTGCTTGAAGCACTGTCCTCTTCTCTTGTTCTTTCCTTAAATGCCACACCACACAGGATCCCAGGGGAAAACAGGATGCAAGGTGTCCTTTGCTCTGAGGTCTCCCGGGCTGGCAACAGTTTTTGCCTACCACTAATGGAGTCCACACACAGAACACACATAGACTTCCTCCTCCTTCATTCCAACCTGGAATTCCCAGCTCCAGCTCCTTCCTGCTAGGTACTTCCTAATCAATATATAATCAATACCTAATAACTAGCTAATCTAATCTTACTCATAACAGTTCTGCATCAATTCCTGGAGTTCTTTCCAGTTCACATGGAATTCCTGCAGTTTATTATTCGTTTGAGCACAATAGTATTCCATTACCAGCATATAGCACAATTTGTTCAGCCATTCCCCAATTGAAGGTCATACCATCATTTTCCAGTTTTTGCCACCACAAAAAGCACAGCTACAAATATTTTCATACAAGTCTGTTTAACCAATGGTATGGCTGGATCAAAGGGCAGGCATTCTTTTATAGCCCTTTGAACATAGTTCCAAATTGCCATCCAGAATGGTTGGATGGTTTCACAACTCCACCAGGAATGCATTAATGTCCAAGTTTGACCACATCCCCTCCAGCTTTCATTACTCTCCCCTTCTTTGATTTTAGCCAATCTGCTATGTGTGAGGTGATACCTCAGAGTTATGTTGATTTGCATTATTCTAATTATTAGATATTTAGAACACTTTCTCATGTGCTTATTGATACTTTTGATTTCTTTACCTGAAAATTGCCTATTCATGTCTCTTGCCCATTTATCAATTGGGGAATGGCTTGATTTTTTTTTATATAATTGATTTAACTCATTTTATTTTTGAGTAATTCGAGCCCTGTTAGTGTTCTTTTGTTATAAAGATTTTTTTCCCCAATTTGATGTTTCCCTTCTGATTTTGCCTACATTGCCTTTGTTTGTACAAAAGCTTTTTAGTTTGATATCATCAAAATCATTTATTTTACATTTTGAAATTTTCTCTAACTTTTCCTTTGTTTTAAAATCTTTCCTTTCCCAGAGATCTGACAAGTAAACTACTCTATGTTCACTTAACTTATTTATAGTTTCCTCTTTATATTCAAGTCATTCACTCATTCTGAATGTATTTTGGGGTAGGTTGTGAGATGTTGATCTAAACCTATTCTCTCCCATATTGTTTTCCAAATTTTCCAACAGTTTTTGTCAAATAATGGATTTTTATTCCAAAAGTTGGGCTCTTTGGATTTATCATACACTGCCTTGCTGATGTCACTTAGCCCAAGACTATTCCACTGATCCTCCCTTCTGTCTCTTAGTCAGTACCATATCATTTTGATGACTGCTGCTTTATAGTATAATTTAATATCTGGTACTGCTAGGCTCCCCCTTCCTTCACATTTTTTTTTCATTATTTCCATTGATATTCTTGATCTTTTGATATTCCAAATGAACTTCGTTATAATTTTTCCTAATTCATTAAAGAAGTTTTTTTTTTGGTTTTTTGATAGGTATGGTGCTAAATAGGTAAATTAATTTGGGTAGAATTTTCATTTTTATTATATTATATTATATTAGCTCATCCTACCCATGACCAAACAATATTTTTCCAATTGTTTAGATTTAGTTTTGTTTGGAAAGTGTTTGGTAGTTGTTTTTATATAATTCCTGTGTTTGTTTTGGTAGATAGATTCCCAAGTATTTTATATTGTTTAGGGTGATTTTAAATGGTGTTTCACTTTCTACCTCCTGCTGCTGTGATGTGTTAGAAATATATAAAAATGCTGATGATTTATGTGCATCATATCATCTGCAAAGAGACCTTAGTCTCCTCATTGCCTATTTTGATACCATCTATTGCTTTTTCTTCTCTAATTGCTACTGCTAGTGTTTCTAGTACAATGTTAAATAATAGAGGAGATAATGGGCATCCTTGTTTCACTCGTGATCTTATTGGGAAGGCTTATAATTTATTCCCATTGCTTGTGATGCTTGTTGATGGTTTTAGATATATACTGTTTATTATTTTTAGGAACGGTCCTTCTATTCCTATACTTTCCGTTGTTTACAATAGGAATGGATGTTGTATTTTGTCAAAGGCTTTTTCAGCATCTATTGAGATAATCATGTGATTTTTGTGTGTTAGATTGTTGATATATTCGATTATGTGTATGGTTTTCCTAATGTTGAACCATCCTTGCAATCCTGGTATGAATCCAACCTGATCATGGTGGATGATCCTTTTGATCACTTGCTGGAGTCTGTTTGCTAATATTCTATTCAAAATTTTTGCATCTATGTTCATTAGGGAGATTGGTCTGTAGTTTTCTTTCTCTGTTTTTGATCTCCCTGGCTTTGGAATCAGCACCATATTTGTGGCATGAAAGGAATTTGGTAGGACTCCTTCTTTGCTTATTATATCAAATAATTTGTATAGTATTGGGACTAGGTGCTCTTTGAATGTCTGATAGAATTCACTTGGGAATCCATCAGGCCCTGGAGATTTTTTTCTTAGGGAGTTCTTTGATGGCTTGTTCAATTTCTTTTTCTGATATGGGATTAGTCAGGTATTCTATTTCTTCTGCTCTTAATCTAAGCAATTTATATTTTTATAAATATGCATCCATATATCCTAGATTGCAATATTTATTGCCAAATAATTGGGCAAAATAGTTGTTTTATGATTGCCTTAATTTCCCCTTCATTAGAGGTGAGGTCTCCCTTTTTATCTTTGATACTGTCAATTTGGTTTTCTTCTACCTTTTTTTTTATTAGATTGACCAGTACTTTGTCTATTTTATCTGTTTTTTTCAAAATACCAGCTTCAAGCCTCATTTATTAATTCAATAGTTTTTTACTTTCAATTTTATTAATTTCTCCCTTGATTTTTAGTATTTCTAATTTAGTTTTCCTTTTGGGATTTTTAATTTTCTCCCTTTCTAATTTTTTATGTTACATGCCCATTTCATTAATCTCTGCCCTCCCTAATTTGTTAATATATGCACTCAAGGATATAAATTTCCCCCTGAGTACTGCCTTGGCTGCATCCCACAGAGTTTGGTAGGATGTCTCATCATTGTCATTCTTTTCAATGAAATTGTTGATTGTTTCTATGATTTCTTCTTTGACTAACTGGTTTTGGAGAATCATATTATTTAATTTCCAATTAGTTTTTGATTTGCCTGTCTGTGTGCCCTTACTAATTATTATTTTTATTGCATTATGATCTGAGAAGGTTACATTGATTATTTCTGCTCTTTTGCATTTGTTTGCAATGTTTCTCTGCCCTATTACATGGTTAATCTTTGTGAATGTACCATGTGCAGCTGAAAAGAAGGTGTATTCCTTTTTGTCCCTATTTATTTTTCTCCACATATCTATTAAATCTAATTTTTCTAGGACTTCATTCATCTCTCTTACCTCTTTCTTATTTATTTGTTGGTTTGATTTATCTAGATCTGAAAGAGGTATATTTAGATCTCCCACTACTATGGTTTTACTATGTTTCATTCTTGAACTTTGCCAGTTTCTCCTTTATGAATTTAGATGCTATGCCATTTGGTGTATATATATATATATATATATATATATATATAGAGAGAGAGAGAGAGAGAGAGAGAGAGAGAGAGAGCAACATTTTTCCTCATTGTCTATACTGCCTTTAATTAGGATGTAATGACCTTCCCTGTCTTTTTTAATCAGATCTATTTTTACTTTGGCTTTGTCAGAAATCATAATTACCACTCCTTCCTTCTTTTTCTCATTTGATGCCCAAAGGAATTTGCTCAAGCCCTTTACCTTGAACCTGAGTATGTCCCCCCACCTCATATGTGTTTCTTGTAGACAACATATGGTAGGATTTTGGTTTCTAATACACTCTGCTATTTGCTTCCTTTTTATGGACAAGTTTATCCCATTCACATTCAGAGTTATAATTATCAGTTGTGTATTAGCTGACATTTTGGCAACTTCTCCTAGTTCTACACCTTCTTCTTACACTATTTCCTTTTAAACAAGTAGTTTGCTTTATGCCAGTAACCCTTGTCCCCTCCTTTGATTTACTACCCTTTCTACCCCCTTCCTTATTATTCCTCTCTATTTATTTTCAAGGCCTAATGAATTTCCTTCCTCTTCTTCTACCCTCCCTTTTATGACATCCCCACTCCCCTGCTCCCCTTGGTTTTTCCCTTCTGACTTTCTCAATAGGGTTGGATAGAGTTTTATATCCCAATGGATAAAGCTACTCTTCTCTCTCTTGGTTAATTACACTGAAAATAAGGTTTAACTATTACCTCTTAATGCTCACTTCCTCTCCTTCTTATAATATTATTCACCCCTTCCCCTTCCCATGTCCTCCTTTGTGTAATAGAATATCCTATTTTCTTTTCATTCAAGTTTCTCTTGGTGTCCTCTACTATTCACCTCCCTCTTTCCCACCCCCATATCATCTTAGACCATTTAGTATTCCAACCTCTCCCTATGAATAATTCTTCTAATTACTATAATAGTGAATACTATAATAATGAATAGAATTCCTTACAGAGAATTATACATAGCATTTCTCCACATAAGAATATCAATAATTAGATCATATTGAAGCCCTTAAAGAGGCAAACTTAAAAAATACAAGTTTTCTTTCTTTGCCCTCTGTTTCTTATTTACCTTTTCATGTTTCTCTTGATTTTTGTGGTTGGATAT
>NC_058132.1:540079836-540283619 GCF_016433145.1 Gracilinanus agilis | reverse complement strand
ATATATATATATATATATATATATTGAGCAACATTTTTCCTCATTGTCTATACTGCCTTTAATTAGGATGTAATGACCTTCCCTGTCTTTTTTAATCAGATCTATTTTTACTTTGGCTTTGTCAGAAATCATAATTACCACTCCTTCCTTCTTTTTCTCATTTGATGCCCAAAGGAATTTGCTCAAGCCCTTTACCTTGAACCTGAGTATGTCCCCCCACCTCATATGTGTTTCTTGTAGACAACATATGGTAGGATTTTGGTTTCTAATACACTCTGCTATTTGCTTCCTTTTTATGGACAAGTTTATCCCATTCACATTCAGAGTTATAATTATCAGTTGTGTATTAGCTGACATTTTGGCAACTTCTCCTAGTTCTACACCTTCTTCTTACACTATTTCCTTTTAAACAAGTAGTTTGCTTTATGCCAGTAACCCTTGTCCCCTCCTTTGATTTACTACCCTTTCTACCCCCTTCCTTATTATTCCTCTCTATTTATTTTCAAGGCCTAATGAATTTCCTTCCTCTTCTTCTACCCTCCCTTTTATGACATCCCCACTCCCCTGCTCCCCTTGGTTTTTCCCCTCTGACTTTCTCAATAGGTTTGGATAGAGTTTTATATCCCAATGGATAAAGCTACTCTTCTCTCTCTTGGTTAATTACACTGAAAATAAGGTTTAACTATTACCTCTTAATGCTCACTTCCTCTCCTTCTTATAATATTATTCACCCCTTCCCCTTCCCATGTCCTCCTTTGTGTAATAGAATATCCTATTTTCTTTTCATTCAAGTTTCTCTTGGTGTCCTCTACTATTCACCTCCCTCTTTCCCACCCCCATATCATCTTAGACCATTTAGTATTCCAACCTCTCCCTATGAATAATTCTTCTAATTACTATAATAGTGAATACTATAATAATGAATAGAATTCCTTACAGAGAATTATACATAGCATTTCTCCACATAAGAATATCAAAAATTAGATCATATTGAAGCCCTTAAAGAGGCAAACTTAAAAAATACAAGTTTTCTTTCTTTGCCCTCTGTTTCTTATTTACCTTTTCATGTTTCTCTTGATTTTTGTGGTTGGATATAGAACTTTCCATTTAGTCCTTGTCTTTTCTGTGCAAATACTTGGAAATCTTCTGTCTTGTTGAATGCCCAAACTTTCCCTTGGAAGTATATGATCAGTTTTGATTGGTAAGTGATCCTTGGTTGTAGACCCAGTTCTCTTGCCTTTCTGAATATCATATTGCAAGCCTTGCGGTCTTTTAGTGTGGAGGCTGCCAGATCCTGTGTGATCCTGATTGGTGCTCCTTAATATTTGAATTGTCTCTTTCTGACTTCTTGTAAGATTTTTTCTTTTGCTTGGAAGGTCTTGAATTTGGCTATTGTATTCCTGGGGGTTGTCTTTTCTGGGTCTAGTATAGAGGGTGATCTATGGATCCTTTCAATGTCTATATTGCCCTCTTGTTTTTTAAAATTTCAGGGCAATTTTGCTGAATAATTTCTTTTAGTATGGAGTCGAAATTTCTATTAATTTCTGCTTTTTCAGGAAGACCAATGATTCTCAGATTCTTGGTCTGTCACTTTCTCATTGAAATATTTCATGTTTCCTTCTATTTTATCAATCTTTTGACTTTGTTTTATTTGTTCTTGCTGTCTTGAGAGATCATTAGCTTCTAAATTCTCAATTATAGCCATTAGGGACTCGTTTTCAGCTAAAATCTTTTGGTTTTCCTTTTCAATCTGGTCATTTCTGGTGTTCAATTTGCTTATCAGTTCATTTGATTTCTGAGCCTCACTTTCCAATTGCAAAATTCTGCCTTTTAAACTGTTATTTTCTTGCCCGATTTTGGTTTCCAATTTGCTTACTATTTCTTTGATTTTGGGGCATCTGTCTCCAATTGAGAGTTTCTGTCTTCTAACCTGTTTATTTCCTTTTGTGCTATTTCCCACTTCTCTTGCGAAATCTCTTCCATCTTTCTCATCATCTCAGATTTGAACACTTCAATAGCTCGTGGCCAGTTTTCATTATTTTGGGAAGATTTGGATATGATTATTTGTTTGTTCTCCTCTGCTGTTTGTTCTTTTGTCTGGATTTTGTCTTTGTAAAAGTTGTCGAGTGTTACAGATTTCTTCTTAATGATCTCTCTCCTTTGGGGTTCTTGTCTCTGGTTTGCCATTGTTAACCCTGTGGTCTCTCAGGTTTATCCTCACACTCAGATCTGTGTGCTCTCTTTAGGCTCCTGATGTCTCAGTTGTTCTCAGGGTCAAGCCTCCTGGTGGTCCTCTTACTTGTTCCTCTGCCTGTGGCAACTTTAACAGTCTCAGGGTGTTGCTTCCACAGTTGTGAACCCCTTTTGCACTGGGCCCCCACTCAAGGTCTTCCCCTGAGCTCAAGATCCGAGTCCTTGTCTGAGGTCAGGTTTCATGCCTGGGCTTGTGTCCTCGTCCGCACTTGTGCCTGCACTCAGGGTCTGCCTTCAATGTCCACTCGTTTTCCTTAGCCTCTTGGGGTATTAAGTCTTGCTGCTCTCAGGAGCAGGCCCTGGTGACCCTAGGTAGCTGCCAAGGACTTAATCCGTGCCCCAAACTTGCAAACTTGCTCTAACTCTTTTGAGCTGGCTTTGGCACTGTAGATGGTGAGGGGTTGGGGAGGGGGTTGCTCAGCTTGTGTTTTAGTGAGACCTGTTTCACCCCTTTACCACTTGGAAGTGCCCTATTACACGTATCTCCAATGATGCACCATGTTGTGGAGTCCCTTTGTTCCTCTGGATTTGTTTTTATGTCTTCTTGAGGAGTCCTATATGTTTCGGTTAGGAGAGCTTAAGCAGCTGCTTTTTACTCTGCTGCCATCTTAACCAGGAAGTCTATAATAATGAGGAATAAACTTCTTTATCCAATATATAATCCCCCAAATAAATTTGGAAGAATGGTGTGGTATGGTATTTTATTTTATTTTTTATATTTTATTTTTGAATTGATTAGTAAAGAAAAATTTTCCATGGTTACAGGATTCATTTTTTCCCCTTCCCTCCCATAGCCAATGCACAATTTCAGTGGGTTTTACATGTGTCATTGATTAAGATCTATTTCCATATTATTGATATTTATACTAGGTTGATTGTTTAGAGCAGTGGTTCCCAATCTTTTTTGGCCTATTGCCCCCTTTCCAGAAAAAAATATTACTTAGCCCCCTGGAAATTAATTTTAAAAAAAATTAATAGCAATTAATAGGAAAGATAAATGCACCTATGGCCATCACTGCTCCCCTGGATTGCTGCAGCACTCAAAAGGGGGTGGCAGTGCCCACTTTGAGAATCACTGATTTAGAGTCTACATCCCCCGTTATATCCCCATCGAACCATGTGATATAGAAATTGTTTTTTCTTCTGTGTTTCTGCTTCCACAGTTCCTTCTCTGGATGTGGAAAGTGTTCTTTCTCATAGTTCCCTCAGAAATGTCTTGGAGCATTGCATTGCTGTGAGTAAAGAAATCTATTACATTCGATTATGCCACAGCATATCCATTTCTTTGTATAGGATTCTCCTGGTTCTGCTCCTTTCACTCTGCATCAATTCCTGGTGGTCATTCCAGTTCACATGGAATTTCTCCAGTTCATTCCTCCTTTTAGCACAATAGTATTCCATCAAACTAGAAACACCATCAATAACAATAAGAGAAGAAAAATAAATTGAAGGTATTAAAATAGGTAATGAGAAGACCAAACTATCACTCTTTGTATATGATATAATGGTCTTCCTAAAGAATCCTATAGAATCAACTAAAAAGCTAGTTGAAATAATCAATAACTTTAGCAAAGTTTCAGGATACAAAATAAACCCACATAACTCATCAGCATTTCTATATATCTCCAATACATCTCAGCAGCAAGAGTTAGAAAAAGAAATTCAATTTAAAATCACCATACACAATATAAAATACTTAGGAGTCTATCTCTGTTTGCCAAGACAAACAGAAAATTATGTAAAGACAACTACAAAATACTTTTCACACAATTAAAACTACATCTAAACAATTAAAAAACATTAATTTCTCATGGATAGGATGATCTAACGTAATAAAAATGACAATCCTACCCAAAGTAATTTTCTTAATTAGTGCCATACCTATCAAACTACCAAGATACTTTTTTACTGAATTAGAAAACAATATAACAAAGTTCATTTGGAATAACAAAAGATCAAGAATATCAAGGGAAATAATGAGAAAAAAATGTAAATGAAGGAGGCTTAGCTATACCAGATCTTAACCGGTACTATAAAGCACTGGTCACCAAAACAATAAGGTACTGGCTAAGAGACAGACTGGAATATCAGTGGAATACAGTTGGGGTAAGTGACATCAGCAAAACAGTGTATGATAAACCTAAAGAATCAAACTTTTGGAACAAAAATACACTATTTGACAAAAACTGCTGGGAAAATTGGAAAACAGCATGAGAGAGATTAGGTTTAGATGAACATCTCACACCCTACACCAAGATAAGCTCAGAATGGGTGAATGAATTGAATATAAAGAAGGAATCTATAAGTAAATTAGGTGAATGCAGAATAGTATACTTGTCAGATCTTAGGAAAAGGACCAAGAAAGAGTTAGAAAAAATTTCAAAATATAAAATATATAATTTTGATCACATTAAATTAAAAAGGTTTTGTACAAACCAGACCAATGCAACCAAAATTAACAGGGAAGCAACAAATAGGGAAAAAATTCTTTATAACAAAAACCTCCAACTAAGGTTTAATTACTCATATTTATAAGGACCTAAATTACTTGTACAAAAAAGCAAACCATTCCTCAGTTGATATATGGGCAAGGGACATGAATAGGCAATTTTCAGATAAAGAAATCAAAACTATCAATAAACACATGAAAATGTGTTCAAAATCTCTTAGAATTAGAGAATTGCAAATCAAAACAACTCTGAGGTGCTACCTCACACCTGGCTGATTAGCTAAAATGACAGCTAAGGAAAGTAATAAATGTTGGAGGGGATGTTGCAAAATTGGGACATTAATGCATTGCTGGTGGAGTTGTGAATTGATCCCATCATTTTGGATGGCAATTTGGAACTATGCTCAAAGGGCTTTAAAAGACTATTTGCCTTTTGATCCAGCCATACCACTGCTGGATTTATAACCCAAAGAGATAATGGAGATAATAAAGAAAAAGACTTGTACCAAAATATTTATAACTGTGCTCTTTATGGTCACAAAAAAATGGAAAATGATGGTATGACCTTCAATTGGGGAATGGCTGAACAAATTGTGGTTTCTGTTGGTGATGGAATATTGTTGTGCTCAAAGGGATATCAAACTTGAGGAATTCCATGTGAACTAAAATGACCTGAAGGAATTGATGCAGAGTGAAAGGAGCAGAACCAGTAGAACATTATACACAGAGACTGATACAGTGTGGTACAATCCAATATAATGGATTTCTCTACTAGCAGCATTGCAATGATCCAGGACATTTCTGAGAGACTTATGAGAAAGAACACTGGGAGTAAAAATACAGAAGAAAAACAACTGCTTGATCACATGGGTTGATGGAGACATGATTGGGATGTAGACTCTAAACAATCACCCTAGTGCAAATATCAAGAATATGGAAATAGGTCTTGATAAATGGCACATATAAAACTCAGTGGAATTGAGCATTAGCTATTGGAGGGGGTTGTGTAAGGGGTAAAAAGGGGTTTTGAGGTAAATATTAAAAGGGTAGGTCACCAGGGAATTGAATAATTATCAATCATGAATTAAAGAATAACCTCAAGTCAAAATGACTTTTATGGAAGTTTATTTACAAATGAGAAGAGAGAGTGAAATTAAGAAATTTAGAGAGAGGATAAGGTAAGATAATTAACCTGACAAACTAAATAATTCGCTTAGGTCCCTGGTTTAACCCAAACAGATCTAACTAGTCCTCAATTGGAAAAGGCCCAAAGGCCCCAGAGACAAATGAAGCAAAAGCTTCAGTCACAAAGTCTCCTTTGAAAGGGAAGTTCCTTAAGGGAAGTTCAGGAAGAGTTAGTCTTTACACTCACCACGTAGAATTCCAAGGTCTTAGGGTCCAAGCCTCCTCCACTTCCAAGAAAGAACCAGAAGAGACCCTGGCTCACTCAACTCTCTCTTTTTAAAGGGCCTATTTTGCATCACTTCCTGTGCCTTCCTCTCAGTTTGCATGTCTAATCACAACAGACACTTTTCTTAGGACTGCCCAGTAGGCAGTCTGTAAATTCTGATTTGTTACTCACTCTAGCACTGGTGGGTTACAGACCTCCCAAATTGTGAGCTAAGTGAAGATGTTTTCACGTTTGGTGATTAAATCTATAGATAAGCGTGGTAGATTTAATCTTATTATCATACTAGGGAGAGTCACATGAATCTTGTAACCATGGGAAAATATTCTCAATTAATTAATTAATTAATTAAAATTTCCAAAAAATTAAATAATAGTATTCCATCAATAACAACACAATTCAATTTGTTTAGGCATTCTCCAATTGAAGGGCATCCCCTCATTTTCTAATTTTTTTGCCATGTGGTACAGTATTTTAGATGTGGATTTGATGGCAGTAGCTAATTCATGTTCAATAATGAGATGAAATTGGGTTATTTTAAGGCAATTGATTTTTTTAATATTGATTTTACCCTAACAAACAGAGGATCTAAAACATGGATTCAGTAGCACTCAGCTTTAATAAATATGGCCTCCCCTTTCTTTTAGATGGAAATAAATCTGTTAAGTTAAGGAAAAAGTGACCTGTATGTCTTTCTGGCATCCACCAAATCTGAAGGATATTGACCCCATTGGGATGGAACTTTTTGTTCCCCTACATTACCACAGAGCTAGGGCAATAAAATTAGGAAGTTACAACAAAGAAGCACAATTTAAATTTTGCCCCCTAAGCTGAGCCAATCAAAATCATCTTTCTCACCATTTAGAGTCTAAAGTATCTGGATAGGAAAAAGTGAACTTTGTTATAGATTAATCCTTTCACAATGGGAATGGTGAAATCTGAATATTTTCTCCCTAAGGACTGAAGAATTATAGAAGGGTTGACCCATGATTTTATTTTATGCCCTATCCTTTCAGAGAATATTCCTTTATAAAAGCTAATTGATATTGAGGAGAGATAGACTGTTCAAAATCATATTGTGGCAATCATAATTGGCTAATACTTGAGGAATAATTAATACTAGAGGAAACTCCCCAAACCTTCAGAGTTACCTTGGATGGGAACTAGTAGCTTTGTTTTAATGAGCCTATATACTATTTGAACTGCAGATAGAAAAAAAGGAATTAGAATATATATTTACTAAAATAAGACTAATAAGAATAATAATAAATATTAGAGGATCACAGTTGTTTATTTAAGGTAAAATGATAGGAAAGGCTGAATTACACTATTGGCATTGTAAGAATAGGGAAGAAGGTATATGCATGATATGTTGAAGAGGTATAAATGTTGCAATTTACCAACTGAATGAATATGTGAGGTAAGTGATAATGAATAATCAAAGTTGCATTAAACTTATCAATGAAGTTAGAAACATAGTTTGAATTTAAGGATCTCAAAATCTTTGGTAATTAGAAAAAGGGAGGATATTAGAGAAATATAATGAATTCTGATATTAGTATATTAATCATGAAATGTCCAAAAGGCATAAAGAACAATGGTATTAGAGAAGACCTGGGTTTGAAAACCACTTTTAAAATACCAGCAAGATACAGGATTATAAGATTTCAGATTGTTAGTTATATGTATATACATATACATAGTCTTCAAATTGTTGTTTCAAATATATTACTTAATCAAACATCATTTAAAAATGAGGAAACTGGTACAGTAAGTAAAAAAGGATTTAATATCATGCAAATAGTAAATAGCATAACAGAATTATAATTTAGTTACACAATACAATGTCTATCAAGTCACTTTATTGTATGTCTCAATTTACTGATTAAATGGTGACAATATTTGTGCAAATTAGTCACAATAGTATTGTGTGGAAAATTTTTGTAAATGTTATTATATATTTATATAAATACTAAACATTACTAAAGCTAGGCCTTTCAGAATTTATTTCATATGCACATATAAAAGAATGGAAAGAGATGTCAGAGGACATCTAAACCAATCACTTCATTTTTTTATATCAAGAACATGGAGATAATAGAACAAAAGATCAAGAATATCAAGGAAAATAATGAAAAAAAAATGTGAAGGAAGGTGTCCTAGCAGTAACAGATGTTAAACTATACTATAAAGCAGTAATCATCAAAACAATATGGTACAGGCTAAGAGACAGAATGGAGTATCAGTGTAATACACTTGGGGTAAGTGATGTCAGCAAGACAGTCTATGATAAATCTAAGGAACCCAACTTTTGGGAAAAAAATCCACTATTTGAAAAAAAACTGCTAGGAAAATTGGAAAACAATATGGGAGAGATTAGGTTTAGATTAACATCTCACACCCTACACCAAGATAAACTCAGAATGGGTGAATGAATTGAATATAAAGAAGGAAACTATAAGACCATTAGGCAAACACTGAATACTATACTTGTCAAATCTCTGGGAAAGGAAAGATTTTAAAACCAAGCAAGAGTTAGAAAAAATTACAAAATGTAAAATAAATAATTCTGATTACATTAAATTAAAAAAATTTGTACAAACAAAAACAATGCAACTAAAATCAGAAGGGAAACAACAAACTGGGAAAAAATCTTTATAACAAAAAACTCTGACAGAGGTCTAATTACTCAAATAAACAAGAAGCTAAACCAATCATACAAAAAAATCAAGCTGTTCTCAATTGGAAAAATGGGCAGGGGGCATGAATAGTCAATTTTCAAATTATAAAATCAAAACTATCAATAGCACATGAGAAAGTGTTCTAAATATCTAATAATTAGAGAAATGCTAATCAAAACAACTAGGAGGTATCACCTCACACTCAGCAGACTGGCTAAAATGGCAGCAGGGGTGAGTAATGAATGTTGGAGGGGATGTGGCAAAATTAGGACATTAATGCATTGCTGGTAGAGTTGTGAACTGATCCAACCATTCTGGATGGCAATTTGGAACTATGACCAAAGAGTGCTAAAAGAATGCCTGCCCTTTGATCCAGCCATACCATTGCTGGGTTTGTACCCCAAAGAGATCATAGATAAAAAGACTTGTACAAAAATATTCATAGCCTCACTCTTTGTGGTGGCAAAAAACTGGAAAACGAGGGTATGCCCTTCAATTAGGGAATGGCTAAACAAATTGTGTTATATGCTGGTGATGGAACACTATTGTTCTCAAAGGAATAATAAATTGGAGGAATTCCATGTGAACTGGAATAACCTGTAGGAATTGATATAGAGTGAAAGGAGGAGAACCAAGAGAATATTGTACACAGAGACTGTGCACTGTGGTACAATTAAATCGAACATAATGGAATTTTCTACTAGCAGCAATGCAATGACCCAGGACAATTTTGAGGGATTTATGGAAAAGAATGCTTCCCACATTCAGAGGAAGAAATATAGGAGTGGAAGCACAAAAGAAAAGCAGCTGCTTGAACACGCGGGTTGATGAGGACTCGATTAGGATGTAGAATCTTAATGACCACCCTAGAACAATTATCAATAATATGGAAATAGATCTTGGTGGATGACACATAAAGAAACCATTGGAAATATGCTTCAGCTACTTGGGACAGGGAGGTTTGAGGTGGAGAGAGAGAGAGCAAGAATGTGAATCATGTAACCATGGGAAAATTTTTTTCTAAAAAAGTTTTAAAATTTAAAAAAAAGTTGTGACTTAGTCAAGATCACAAGGTAACCTGCAGAGGTTAAAGAACCAATTCTTTTGGTTCCACCTCAGATTTCTTTTTTCTTTGCCAAACTGCATAATCCTTTTTAAAAAGGCTTTTTAAAAGGCTTTTTAAAAAGATGTGATAGTTCTATATCTTCATATTATTCTGCAACCTTCTGGCTATTTTATTTGACTTTTAAATGTTCTTATGCTTTAAAAATATAGGAACAAAAGAGATTTGTTATTTTGTTAATCTGTTATAATTTTCACTGTGAGGAACAATTAATTGTAGAAATAGAAGACTTTTGGAGAAAGAAATCACTCAAGTTTAGAATTTGTGATAAAGAAAGTAAAGTTGAGCATAGACTGAAAAAAGACCCTGAAATCTGGTGGAGAATATTTAAAAGGGTTAGAAAAAAGGATTGGCAACATTCCTTATATTCTACAGAGGAATTTGATCTGTTGAAAATGGGAAGGTGTTAAAAAATCTGTAGCTATTGTAACAATAAAGAGAGCCAGTAACCAAGGTTTAATAGTGGGGAGGTAGAGAGACAGTCTATGTAAGGTAAGGCTCTCTTCCAGCTCTTCCCTGGGGCCAAATATACACTGGGAGACTTTAAGAGGGTGTCGCTCTGAAACTGGATGACTTGGATGGTCCTGCTGCCCCTCAGGAGATGGGGGTGAAGCTTATCTATAAGACGAGGTATGTGGTACCCCAATCAGACCCTGAATAAGGACAGGATTCAAACAAACATCCCCCATCAGTTTAATTCATAGTAGATGATCCAGCTTCAAGATGGAGACAGCCAGACCAAGCTGTGGTTCCCCTTCCCCTTGTAGTCTCTCAGGCACTCTGGAATGCTATCTCACTGAGGAATTACTTTTATTATTTGCAAATCAGGGAATGGGGAAAGGGGTGAAAGGCAAAGGGATTTTGGGGTACCCTCTTTGCTATTGCTATGGGGTCCATCACTTGGGTATGAACCCCCATGGTTCCCACACCTAAGATCCTTCCCTCCCTCCTTCTCCTTCTCTTACTCTATTTCTGTCCTTTCCTATAATTATAAGTTTTGACTGAAAGGGGAACTCTAAACAAGGTTGGTTAATAAGATGAAGGAGACTAAGAGATTGCTCCCAAAAGTGGAGTCCAAAAACTCAGCTGACTCTAATGTCGAAGTCTTGATGGGTGAGATACAATGGAATGGCTTTAACCAGGGAATCAGGGTTTCAGCTTCCACTAGAAGATCCTTAGGAAGCCCCCAGGACTGAATCCAAGCTAGGTTGTCCTCCTCTTCTCTCTTCCCAGATCTCTCCTCCCCCTGCTCCTCTCAACTGTCAGCAACTGTCAGCAACTCCTTCTCTGGCTCCTTTTGTCCCATCCCCCTTCCACAAATCCCATCCTTACACTACACAAATAAGTTCAAATGGAAAAGAGGAAAGTTGAAAGGATACAGACGTAAATAAAAAGAAATATCCAATTTAGATTTTTAAAGATATATAAAGAATATAGAAATAAATACAACTAATGAAAGATAAATAGAAAAGAGTAGCATGGCTATATAGGAGTGTCTAAGTTCTGAAACGCAGAATCAACTGAGGCAAATAAGAGATGTTGAAGACAAGAAAAAATTATTTTCTGAGATGTATTTGAAGATAGAAGATTATGTGAGACACATGAAATAGAGTAATTTTAATAATAATGGCAATTCATAAAAAGATAATTTTGCTTAATTTTAATGTTTTATTTATTTTGCCCATCATTGTAATTTGCACTGGAAAATAGAGAAAAGGGGGATGATAACAAGCAAAATATATTAGGAAATTGTAAGTGAGGTCATAGTGTATAAATTCAAGTTGCCACACTCAGTTAAACTAAATTCTAACATCCTTTCAAAACAAAATAAATAAATCCAAGACCCTTAGAAAGTGGTTAATGTGATTGCTGAAATTTTGTAAACAGACTTTAATAGATCCTAATGAGGTTGATAATACTGAAGTATTAGAGAAGGAAAAAATATTCTCAAAATAGAAAAAAGCAGGAAAATTGAAAATTAGACATCATCTTGATTGACTTTACAACAAAATTTTAGAATATTGTATATTTTAATGAGTTTGTTCAGGAAGATTAAAAAAAGTACAAATGAGTTTATTTTCATCTAGAAAATTTTTGCACAATATTCCTTTCTTAAATAGACTTTTCACCTTTCAGTAAGTTGCCAATTTTGTTAATTACATTTTTAACATAGATCACACATTTGTCCACTTCTCTCATTGTCATACCTTTCACTCTATGTCTTATCCTTATCATCTGCCTTCTGATCCATGACAATATATTCCTGAATATTTTCTCTGTGTCCTGGCTCTCCTTTCTCCAAAGCATTCTCCACACAGTTATCAAATTGTTATTTCAAAAAGATCATTCTGTGTCATTTTCCTACTCAAGAAACTCTAGAGATTTCCTCTTTCCTCTAGAATATAAAACAAATTTTATCTGCTCTGGGTCTTTAAATATTTTTAACCTATCCGGGTTCACTTAAAAATTCAATTAACTCTGTACCAATAACTTTATCTCCCTAGACTTAAGATTCCTCATCTCTAAAGAGAGGAGTTGGGAAAAGTGTTTTTTATTGCTTTTTTTACCCTATTAGAGAAGTGGAAAATTGATTCTAATTTATATTTTTATTTGAAATTTTAATTTAAATAATTAATTTAGAATATTTTTCCATGCTTCCTCCAGTTCATTATTCCTTTCAGCCACACTAGTATTCCATCATCAACAGATACCACAATTTGGTCAAGCATTCCCCAGTTGAAGGGCATGCCCTCATTTTCCAAATTTGGGGCACCACAAAGAGCTAGGCTATAAATATTTTGGTACAAGTCTTTTTCCTTATTATTTCTTTGGAGTATAAACACTGCAGTGGTATGGTTGAATCAAAAGGCAGATAGTCTTTTAAAGCCCTTGGGCATAGTTCCAAATTACCATCCAGAATTATCAGATCAATTCACAACTCTATTAGAAATGCATTAATGTCCCAATTTTGCCACATCCCCTCCAACATTTATTACTTTCCTTTACTTTCATTTTAGCCAGTCTGCTAGGTGTGAGATGATACCTCAGAGTTGTTTTGATTTACATTTCTCTTATTTTAAAAGATTTAGAAAGCTTTTCCATGTGCTTATTGATAGTTTTGATTTCTTTATCTGAAAATTGCCTATTCCTGCCCTTTGCCCATTTATCAATTGGGGAATGGCTTGCTTTTTTGTACAACTGATTTAGTTCCTCATAAATTTGAGTAATTAAATCTTTGTCAGTTTTCTTATGAAGATTGTTTTCCCAATTGGTTGCTTCCCTTCTAATTTTGATAGCATGGGTTTTGATTTGTATAATACCTTTTTAAATTAATGTAATCAAAATAATTTATTTTACATTTTCTAACATTTTTTAACTCTGTCATGGTCTTAAAATCTTCCATTTCCCATAGGTCTGACAGGTATACTATTCTGTGTTCACCTAATATACTTATAGTTTCCTTCTTTATATTCAAATCATTTACTCATTCTAAATTTATCATGGTGTAGGTCTGCTTTTTTGCATTTGTTTCCCATGTTTTTATGCCCTAGTACATGCTTAATACTTGTGAATGTACCATATGTTGGTGAATAGAAGGTTCATTCCTTTTTGTCCCTATTTATTGTTCTCCATACAGCTATTAACTTCAATTTTTCTAAGATTTCATTCACATCTTTTACTTCTTTCTCATTTATTTTTCGTTTTATTTTTTTACTATCTATTTCCTTCTTAAGCTCCAACATTTTCTCCTTTAAAAGTTTGAATGCTATACCATTTGGTGCATACATATTGATTACTGATGTCTATGCTACTTTTTATGAGGATGTAATTACCTTCCCTATCTCTTTTAATCAGATCTATTTTTCTTTGGCTTTGTCAGATATCATGGTTGCTACTCCTGCCCTTTTTTTCTCAGTTGATGCTCAGTAGATTTTACTCCTGCATTTTACCTTTACCCTGTGTATTTTTATGATGGAAGAACAGAAATGGGTTGCAAACAAGTATACATTTGCAAAGAGAGTGGTGTGCTATATTAGACTGCATGCTGTGGAACTGGTGATGTGAATTCTGGAAAGCAGGGAACAGATAAAGGTGGACACCAGAAGTTGCTGTGGGGTTTTTGGACTTACTGTTGGGGAAATGGCCTGAAGCTAAAACTTCCTGCTCTCTTTCTCTGTCAGCTGAAGAGGCTGGGTTTGTTCCTATTCCCTGGAACCAAAACTACCCTCTTTTGGTGTTCCTACTTGGAGATATCCTTCAGTCATCTATATTCAAAAGTGTTTCCTGCCTAATGAGTGTTCTCAGCTGATTTGAAGATCTTTACCAGCAAGCCAGTATACTTGTCTATGGTGGGAAGGCCTGAAACCACCTTAGGCCTAACCCTGCTAGGGTTGAACCCTACCATAAAGGGTTCAACCTAAACTACTCTGAAGAACTGTATATCTTAAGAAAATAACTTCAGATAATTAATATAGAGAGCCTACTCTATAAACCAGAGATTTTCTGAGTGGCCTAGGGTGGTTGTTGGATGTAAAGAATGAAACAGATTGGAATCACTACTTATTAGCTCAAAGTGCTCCAAGGTACAATGGAGTCACAGGTTTATTATATATGAAGTTAAAGATCCATTTCCCTCAAAAGCACAAGGAAAGTTTCCCACAATTACACAGAGTAGTATTTTTAACACAGACAAAACAAAAGCCTTAGAAGTTTCAAGGTGTAGATAAAAACCTATGCTAAACTATCAGCTACATTTGTTATCATTAAGTGAAATCTGTGAACATTTTGGTAGGATGGAAAGCCCCTGAATTTCTCAGCTTTGATGGTATTAAACAACTTTTTTGAGACCATTAGTTTATTCTAAATCTGGTCAAAATGCCCCTGCTAAGGGTTTGGCCCTGGCTGTACCTGGCAGCTGTATTCCTGGCCAAAGGGGAAGAATGTTAACCGCTTTACTGTTGGTTTGTTGAGAGCTCAAAGCTTTTTCAGTAAGACTATATTGGTTTTTTAAAGAAAGGTGTGAATCATGAAAAGGAGTCAAAAGAGGAATCTCAGATTTTTTATCTTAAATAACTCAGTCCTGTCTAACCCTGATAAGGATAGTGGCTTCAACACACAGCTCTGCAGGCAGTGTTGACCTTTTGATGGGGTCCAGATAAAAATATCTATTTGAGATTCTAATTTCTCTTAATGTCTTCCCCCAGATTAATACTCAGGTAGTCAGATAAAGAAAATTTAGAAAGACAGTTTAAGGCCTAGGTTTGTAGAAGTGAGAGATTTAGCTAGATCCCTTAGTGTTAGGGGATCCTATGTCTTTAATCCTCCCCTCCCTCATACCACATTTAAAATAAACTTTTGTCCTGTTTTGAACTCTGTCTGGTGGTCTTAGCACACTGGTCACTGGGACAAGCCCTTCTCTGTGGGTTACCAAGGAACCAACTAACCTTGGAATCATACCATTACTAATACAAACCATCAAGAATTTGTCCACTTATTTCAGTGTGAATACCTGCCTCATGTGTGTTTCTTGTAGACAACATATGGTGGGATTTTAGTTTCTAATCCTCTCTGCTGTTTACTTCCATTTTATGTGTGATTTCATCATATTCAGTGATATGATTACCACCTGTGTATTCAACATCATTTTGATTTCTTCCCCCAATCCCACCCTTTCTTTTTTCACTATTTCCTTCTACACTAGTGGTTTGCTTTTAATCAGTCCCCCTATTCCCCACTCTTATTTTGCTTCCCTTTTACCTCTTTCCTTTTCATTCCTCTCTTATTTTTCTTTAGGGCCTATTAAATTCCATCCTCCCTCTTTCCCTCCCTTTTTATATTCCCTGCCCCACTGCCCCCACCCTTGGTTTTTCCCTCTCAACTTTTCTATAGGGTGGGATAGATTTTGATAACCCAATGTGTCTAGATGTTCTTCCCTCTCAGGATTGATTCCACTGAGAGTAAGATTTATGTATTACCTACTAGCACTCTATTTCTCTACTTCTTATAATAGCATTCTTACCCTCCTCTCATGTGATCTTTATATGGTATAAATTATCCTATTTTTCATATTCATTCAGTTTTCTCTTAATGTCATCTTCTATTCCCCTCTTTTTCTTTGTATAGCATCTTAAACCACTTAATACCCCAAACTCTACCTGTGAATTATTCTTCTATCTCCTATAATAGTAAACACACTTTTTGACAGTTTAAAAAAACATTTTTTCCATATGATAATATAAACAATTTGATCTTATTGAAGCCCTTAAAAAATTCCCCTCTCTTTCTTATTTATCTTTTCATGTTTCTCTTCATTTTTGTATTTGGACAAAAAAATTTTCCATTTAGTTCTGGTCTTTTCTGTACAAATACTTGGACCTCTTCTATTTTGTTAAATGCCCATACTTTACCCTGGAAGTGTATAGTTAATTTTGATGGGTATGTGATCCTTTTTTTGTAGACCCAATTCCCTTCCCTTTCTAAATATCATATTCTAAGCCTTGCAGTCCTTTAGTGTGGAGGATGCCAGATCCTGTGTAATCCTGATAGGTCATCTTTGATGGCTGAATTGTCTCCTTCAGGTTTCTTGTAATATTTTCTCTTTAGCTTGGAAGCTCTTGAATATGCAAATTACTTTCCTCAAGGTTGTCTTTTGAGGATTTAATGTAGAAGTTGATCTATAAATTCTTTCTACATCTATTTTGCTCTCCTGTTGAAGAATATCAGGGAAGTTATTTTGGATGATTTCTTGTAGTATACTGTTAAGATTTCTATTCATTTCTAGGTTTTCAAGTCTACCTATGATTCTCAAATTGTCTCTTCTGACTGGTTTCCCAGGTCAGTTGTTTTTTCAATGAGATATTTCATGTTTCCTTCTACTTTTTCATTCTTTTGTCTTTGCTTAATTAATTCCTTTTTCTTTAATTCTTTTTTAATATATATATATATTTTTAGAAAAGTTAACATGGTTAAATGATTCATGATCTTAATTTCCCCATCACCCCCAACCTTCTCCCCCCCCACATAGCCGATGTGCATTTCCACTGATTTTAACATGTGTCATACATCAAGACCTTTTTCCAAATTGTTGATCAAACACTGTCTTGCTGAAGTTACTTACCCCAAGTCTATTCCACTGATCCTCCCTTCTGTCACTTAGCCAGTAACATACCATTTTGATGCACCTGCTTTATAGTATAGTTTAATGTCTGATCCTGCTAGGCCACCTTCCTTCACATTTTTTTCATTATTTCCCTTGATATTCTTGATCTTTTGTTATTCCAAATGAATTTTGTTATAGTTTTTTCTAATTCAGTAAAAAAGTTTTTAGTAGATTGATAGGTATAGTGCTAAATAGGTAAATTAATTTGGGTAGAATGGTCATTTTTATTATGTTAGCTCATCCTACCCATGAGCAATCAATGTTTTTCCAATTGTTTAGATCTAGTTTTAATTGTTTGGAAAGTGTTTTGTAGTTGTATTCGTATAATTGCTGTGTTTGTTTTGGTAGATAGATTCCTAAGTATTTCATATTGCCTAGGGAAATTTTAAATGGTTTTTCTCTTTCTATCTCTTGCTGCTGTTATGTATTGGAAATATATAGAAATGCTGATGATTTATGTGCATTTATTTTGTATCCTGCAACTTTGCATCATTGCCTATTTTGATACCTTCAATTTCTTTTTCTTCTCTAATTGCTATTGCTAGTGTTTCTAGTACTATGTTGAATAATAGAGGTCTGTAGTTTTCTTTTTCTCTTCATTAGAGGTGAGGTCTCCCTTTTCATCTTTGATACTGTCAATTTGGTTTTCTTCTTTCCTTTTTTTATTAGATTGACCAGTACTTTGTCTATTTTATCTGTTTTTTCAAAGTACCAGCTTCTAGTCTTATTTATTAATTCAATAGTTCTTTTATTTTTGATTTTATTAATTTCTCCCTTGATTTTTAGTATTTCTAATTTAGTTTTCCTCTGGGGATTTTAATTTGCTCACTTTCTAGGTTTTTAAGTTGCATGCCCAATTCATTAATCTCTGCCCTCTCTAATTTGTTAATACATGCACTGAAGGATATAATTTTCCCCCTGAATACTGCCTTAACTACATCCCATAGAGTTTGGCAGGATGTCTCATCATTGTCATTCTCTTCAATGAAATTGTTGATTGTTTCTATGATTTCTTCTTTGACTAGCTTTTTTTGGAGAATCATATTATTTAATTTTCAATTAGTTTTTGATTTGCCTGTCCAGGTGTCCTTACTAATTATTATTTTTATTGCATTATGATCTGAGAAGTTTACATTGATTATTTCTGCTCTTTTGCATTTGTTTGCAATGTTTCTATGCCTTATTACATGGTCAATCTTTGTGAATGTACCATGTGCAGCTGAAAAGAAGGTGTATTCCTTTTTGTCCCTATTTATTTTTCTCCACATATCTATTAAATCTAATTTTTCTAGGACTTCATTCACCTCTCTTACCTCTTTCTTATTTATTTTTTGGTTTGATTTATCTAGATCTGAAAGAGGAATATTAGATCTCCCACTAGTATGGTTTTACTATCTTTTTCCTTCTTGAACTTTGCCAGTTTCTCCTTCATGAAATTAGATGCTATGCCATTTGGTGCACACATAGTGAGCACTGATATTTCCTCGTTGTCTATGCTGTCTTTTATCAGGATGTAATGACCTTCCCTGTCTTTTTTAATCATATCTATTTTTACTTTGGCTTTGTCAGAAATCATAATTGCTACTCCTTCCTTCTTTTTCTCATTTCCTTTTAAACCGGTGGTTTGCTTTAAGGGTTACTGGCCCCCTGAAATGTTTTATCTGACCATGCAAAATTATTCCTACTCTGATGAATACCATGAATTGGATATAATACAATGAAACTTTGAAAGAGTTGCCTTAGAAACAGACTGATATATGAGCATTTCCTTTCCTTTGGTCCCCTCTTTACAAAGTTTGCCCAACATTGAACTAGGGTTAAGATTTTTTCCTTGTTTTTGTTTGTCTATTTATTTGTTTTTTAATAATGGATTGTAGTTCTTGGTTGTTAGTGGTCATTGGTTTGTTTCTTCCATGTCAGAAGACTGAGTGAGGAAGGTGGGTGATCTTTGTACTGAGCTAAAGAGAGGTTTTTGCCCTGAGGTTATTTTTTGATTCTCCTGAGGCTTCTGCTGTTTGCCACCCCTCTCTGCCCAATCTCCATGCCTAACCTCCATGTTTCCTCAGCCTCCTGTGGTCCCAAATCTTCCTGTTCTCAGGGCTAAGTCTGAGGTTTCATTCAGCTTCTCTAAGAATCTAGACTCTGGAGTCTTAGGTGGAGTGAGGATAGGTAATGTGCTCAAGCTTTGGTAGAAGTACCTTTGACCCCTTTTAGGGTGAAATGTCCAAACTCTGCCTACTTTCAATGCTGTGCCCTACACTAGAGACTCTTCGTTCATCTGAGCTTGGTTATTGTTCTTTTGAGGCACTTTATATCTGTTGGTGGTGAAGAGAGGGATAGACTATCTTATATTCCAGGGCCATCTTAACCTGGATGTCTGGAAAAGTGTTTTTTTAAGATCATTTGGAACACTGCAACTATGATCCTACCTTTATAGGTTTCATATTATTATAAATATTCTCTTTATTCTGTTAAACTTTCCTGGTTTAATTTTTGGTCCTAACATATGACATTCCCTGTTCCATTTCTGTGGCTTTTTATGATTAATGTTTTCTTCTTTGTCAAGGATATACATTTACCTCCACTGAAGGATTCCTTGAAATTGCTATATTCCTTGGAATCTCAAGTATCACATTCTATGTAAAGCCTCTTTCAATATCTCTTCTTCTCAACTACCATTCCTTCTCTCTGCCAAATTACCTTTTAGTTTGCATAAACTTAGATACTCACTCATGCAAACTAATATGACATGGTGGATAGGATTGGGCTTCAGAGTCAGGAAGACTTTGGTTAAAATGTTTTTCTAACACATACTGACTGTCACACTGGGCAAGTAATAAAACTTTCCAGTGCTAAAGGGAAATCTCTAAATATGTAAGTCTCAGAAAAGATGCCATAATTTGTTAATTTTTCTCATCCAAAAATTCTAGTTACCATGGAATCACAGATCCAACCTCTTTTTAATTATCTGTTTACATGTTGTCTCACCAAAATGAAATTTAACTCCTTGAAGACATAGAATAATTCATTTTTGTCTTTCTATTTCAAGGCCTAGTATAAAAAAAGGTACATAGTAGGCACTTAATAAATCCTTGAAGTTCTTTTTCTTATTTAAAATCCCTGTATTCTTTCAGTGTTTACCTCAAATGGTACCTCATATCCAAAATCTAATCTCAATTCCCCCATTGCTAATGTTCTCTCATTTAAAAAAATCTTAATGAAATCTTCTTTCTACTTAATTTTCCATGTCCATGTAGTTTTCTTCCCAAAAGGAAGTAAGCACCTTTAGGGCTGATACTGTTACATGTTTTGCTTTCTATCACTTTTGCCTAGCACTGTGCTTAGAATGTTGTATGTGTTTAATAAATACTTACTGAATTAAATAAATTAATTAGGAAAATATTGTGACTATAGTTTGCTTAAATTTTAAAAGAATAATTGAAATATTCTTTAGTGTTATTCTATTGGCATTGTTGATGAGTGAAAAGTTATTTATTAGTATATTTAAGTGTATTCAAAATTTGTTAAATGGCTGCATTCAAAGCTGATGTGGATATTATTAAAGCCGTTTCAATATTAACTTGAATGCCCTGTTAAGCTTAACATTTTATCAGTAATTTTGTTAAAAGTATGTACCATACATTTGTTACATTTTAAAAACTGGGAAGGAGAGTTAATAAGTTGGATAATAAGTAAAAATGAATGAATATTTTTAAAAGCTAGAACATTGCACCTTATCTAATAAAATAAACTTTGATATGAATAAACCTAAAGTCTTAAATTTAGGTTAAAAATAAACTTAATAAATATAAATTGGGGAAGAATGACTATGTCAATTTTCTGAAAATTGCAGGTGATTTTGTTTCTTTCAAGCTGATATAATATTGTGGTAAATAATAAAACAAAACAAACAAAAATCACAAACTATTGTGATCTTGGCCTACCTTAAAAGGATCATTATATCCACATTTTTCATTCTATTATACATTCCATGTTCTGAGAACATATAGAGTATTGTGTTCAGTTTTAGGCATCAGATTGTGGGAAGGACATTGATAATCTGGTAAACAATCTACGAAGTTAAATCAGTTTGAAAAAATTGCTCATGCTATGTGAAATGAATTTATTTCTCCAAAAGAAACAGACATCAGTGGGCACGTGTTAATAAATATTTAATGATAAATTTTCCAGGGGAAAATGTACAAGAGAAACATTTTTACATTTAATCTGCATTATTCATATTTATCCATAATTTTCTTAAGTCTAAACAATTAACAGCAATAAAATAAATGAATTCTTTATTCATATATTTGCTGATTTCTGAGGTGTAACTGCTCAGATGGTAAATTTAGGAATCATGATATGAAGCAAAACTGAGAAAACTTTAGCACATAAACTCAATGTGTAATATTTTCAGTATTCAATGGATTGTTATATGAAAGAAAAGTCCTACTTGCTCTGTGTGCCCCCAGAAAGCAAAACAGAGAGTAAAAATAAAAGGTAAATTTAGGTGACAGGTTAAGAAAAAATTTTCAATATTTAGTAATATCTTGAAATATAATGGCTTGCCTTAGGAATTCATGATGAATTCTTCACCTTCACCACTGATATTCAAGCAAAGGTTAGATAATAACTTGGGTGTATTGTAAATGGGGATTTTAATTAAAATATGGGTTGAACTAGATCATCTTTCAGATTTTTCTAACTTATATCCAGGGATTTTGAAATTTGTGGGGTTACCTAGGCAGTATGCATAGCCTATTAATTTGAATTTATTCATGGAAATAAGTTTATTCTTTTAATTAACAAGGAGGACTTTTGATCTTTTAACCAGAGAACTTTAAGTATCTATAGGTAGAGTGCTTTCTACACCTAACAGTTTTCTTTGTTGGATATACGCTACTTAATAATATTACAATAGGTTTGCTCAAATGATCTCTATAATAGTTAGAAATTGAGATAAATACAAGACAACTAGCAAGAACTGATGAAGGGCTTTCTCCCAGGTGGGTGATCTGGGGAAATAAGATGAGTCTTAATGCAAGAAACCATTTGGAAAATGGGATCATATAGTGACTGAGTGCTCTACCTTCTCTACTTGGACTTCTATCTCAATTTGACAGAAGCTCCAGGTCTAAGTGGGTCCAAATCTTTTGTAAATTCATATGTTTACTCTATTCTGTTTCTGCTTTTCATAACTCTGGGGGTCAAAGGACCATTTTTCATCACTCAACAAGTTGATAACATTGCTTAAGAATTCTACCTTAGTTCTACAATTGTTTTTCCTGTAATTTATTACATTTAGAGATATTATCTGGCAACAACTCTAATGCTGAGGTTAACCTGTAACTACCTTTTCCCTGGCTAAAAAGTTGTTTTTCAAAATCACACTGCCAGGAATTCTTCCACTTCAATAAGCCCGAGGCACTTGCATTTAGGATTTCTTAACATTTCTCCAGAAAGTTAGGATTTCTAACCCCACCCACCTCCATGGCTGCTAACACTTTGGTGACATTCTTACAGCAGGAATATTGTCAGAATAGACCACTGAGATGAAAACCTAGAAAACTTCCCTGTTTCTGTTTTTATACACAAACATAGATAGTTCCTTGGTTGGATCTTATGGGATCTCTATCAAGAATGTAGAAAAGGATGGGGTGGTATGGCTTTATCTATGTCATTTCATCAACAACAGAAAAAAGTCACTTCAAACTAAAACTTTCTTTGTCTAAAATCTTTTAGTATCTCTCTTGTCTTTGGGAGTCCTTGATTCATATTATCTCTCTATCCTGATTTCCTGTTGAGTGCAGGCTATTTATACTTGGCAGACATCTGGTCTACTGGTCTACTGACCAGTAATGATAATTTATGGAAGATGGGAGGGCTATCTATTTAGGCTAAGTGGTTCCCTGTTGAATATTAATTTTTACATTATGGCTAAATTATACATACTTTGTTAATTTTTGAATGACCAACAAATATATCTCTAGGTTCTAATATTCAACTAAAACCTATCAGGAGATAGGTCCAAGTCAGTTTTCACACATTCATAATAATTGAGAGGGACCTAGGTTTCTTTTATAATTCTAAAAAGAGGACGAGTCAAAAATAATTTTACATTTTTATCTTAAGAAACTCTATGTGATTTAGATGTCCTTGAAATTCTCAATTGCTTTGACAATATTTTTATATATTAAATAAAATTTATGCTTATATTTTCTGAACAAATGCTCATGTGTTGATTGAAAGTGGCAGGCCAGAATTATAATATGTGGAAGGATAGTTGTAAATTGGTTTAAAAAATCTATACTATATAACAAAAATAGATGAGATAACTTTTAATAATCAAATTATTATGCATGCATATATGACCATAGGCCAAAATATACTGATTTTCATGATGTAAAATAAAATATATTGACAACTGATGAAAAACTATTTCCCCCCAAATATAGAGAGAATGCAGAAGCATGATTTTATTGATATTGATAATCCAATCCACATGAAGATGATAGGAGAAATGCTTTATTCTGTACTGAGGGATGTATTACAAAGTGTCTCTTTCAGAATTGCTTTACAAATATTAAAAATATATTAATTTTGTCACCAAAAAATACCCATATCATTCAGTACTTGTTATTCAGTTCATAGTCTTGGTAAATTTTTTGAGGAACTGAGAGCTTATTAAAAAATAAGGACACTATATGGCACAGGAAGAATTTGAACCCATTTCTTCTTGGTCACAAAGCTGGCTCTCTAGTTATTGCTATGTATGTATATGCAAATGCATATATATATGCATAAATATACATAAATATACATATGTAATATTATACACATATATTTTAGGTTAATAGGAAATTAAGGAATTCCAGCTTTATGGAGAAGTATACACTATACACATATACTGCATGTGTTCATTTACATATACATATAATATATATGTATTATGTCTTATATACAATATGTGTAAATCATATATTGTTTCTTTCATATATTAACTTCCACACAAGATAATACGACTACTTATCAAAACAAAGTCAATGTGGAAAGCTCTAATTAAATGCTCAGAAATTGCTCACAAAATAGGATATTTCTTCAGTTCATTTTTATTTGTTTATTTCTAAAGGTGCAATGATGCCATCTTGGGATTTGTGTAATAGATTGGAGGCTTAGTTTGAAAAGTTTCATAGTTTTGTTCTTTGGAAGAAAATGATTTCAAAAGCCCAGAGGAAACCTAAGCATTATCTCTCAAGATTGAAGAGCAGGGTAGAAGTGTAAATCTACTTTTATCTTTCATAGAAAAAAATACTTCATAATACAGTAGTATTTGGAGGAAGAAGTACACATTGCCTTTTATCTGCTGGGAGGTAAATATGCAGGTATTAATTTTGCCTGTTTCTTACCTTCTGTTATATATGCTTTATTCTATTTTCATTTTTCCACTTCAATTTTTCTGCCTTTCTGTCCTTCACTCCCACCCTCATTCCCATATTTTTCATTTCATATTCAAAACTTTTTTCTTCCAATATTTGCCACTTTTTTCTTCATCTGTCTTGTCTTATTCTCATTTCATTTGTTGTCATTACTTGTCAAATCTGTAAACACTTCACTTTCAATACTTTCCCTCACAAGTTTTATATGTTCAATTTTTTTGCTCCTTATGACTCTTCGGAAGTAGATGTAACTGTGATTTAGGTAACAATCACTCAACTCTCCCTCCAAGAATACTCTTTTATATTCTTTTAAAGGTTTAACTCACACCGCATCTACAAGAAACCTCTCTGGCTTCACTCTATTCTGCTTTAAATTTCCATACATTGCTGGCCATTTCCCTCTAAAATTATCTCCCATTTGCACCACATATATGATGCACATACATAGTTATTTTCATGTTGTTTCCTTCATTAAAATAAAACCTCCTGGAGAACAGGCAATGTTTATTTTTTCCTTTTACTTTCCATTGGATTCATAGTGTTTAGCATAGAGAAAGATTTAAATGCTTGATGTCTCACTCAATATTTTAATTTTTTCCTTCAATTTCTATTATTATATTATCTCTCTTTCAATTTCTTCAGTGCCAGGAAACTCATCATTCCACAAGATATTTTTGGAAAGTATGTTTACTCAGAGAACTTGAAAGATATTTGTAAGGACATCTAGTTCAATCTGTTCATTCTGTTAATGAGGAAATTGAGATTCCCTCCAAGTAATTGTTACATTTCTAAGGTAATGGGGCTGAGGAATCATTCGGTTTCAGAAATTCTTGCTCAAAATCTAGAGCTCTTTCTCCTTTAAGTGTCCCTTCAAACTCTTAGGAAAGTTTTTGAGCTTAAATTATGCAACTTTTGGTTTTATTTCCCTTTTTTGGAGTTATACATGGTTTCATTTAAAGAAATAATCCATTCTTCCAAATTACAATATATCAAATGTTTGGAGAAATTTTTTTTAAATGGTACTGATTTCATCTACTACAAATTTATGTTATGTTATCTCAATTCATTTCTCCATTATTGATTCCATATATGACTCTCCACAGAGGCTTCTCCAAATTTTCTCATTTTTTCTCAAGCTTCCTACAACATCCTTTCTAACACCTCTTAACTAAGGACATTGACTCAAATTTTTCTGAAAAACACTGAGTTATATTTCATAAGTAAGGATTATTTTCTAAATTTTTTATTTCTCTTTCTATTTTTTTTATTTCTATCATGTCCACTTCATTTACTCTCTCCTCAAAATGGTCCTTCTTGTCAAGGGAAGCTCTTCAATATGTACATTTGCTCCCTTGCCTTCCTGATTTTTCCAGCAATTTCTGTCTCTAAAAATAAATCAAAAACCCTCATTTGATTAGATTATTCCTTCTCACTATCACCTTAAATCTATGCTACCTTTCATGAATAAAGTTGAAAAAAAACTTTCTATAATTTGTGTCTCTCCTTCCTCTCACTGACTTCTAAACCTTAAATATGATCTCTGACCTTCTAATTCAACTGAAGTTGTCTGCTCCCAAGTCTTTTAATTAGTAAACATAATGGAATTTTTTCAAACCTCAGTCTTCTTGACCTTTCTGTAACTTTGTTCTTTTCTTGGATATATACTTCTATTTAAGTTTTCATAATATTGCTTTTCCTGGTACTCCTCTTACTTGTCAGATCCCCTTCTGATCTTTTGTGCTCAATCTCCATATCAGACCCAAGTCATATCCACTATCAGTTGTTAGTGATATCTCTGAAGGCTCTGTTCTTAGTCCTCTTCACAATTTAACTTTCCATCTGCTTAACTATAGTCACACATCTCCCAATGCAACTTGGACATCAAAACCTGTATTTCTCATAGGCCTTTCAAACTCAACATTTATAAAACAGAACTCATTATACATATAAGACTCCCTTCTTCTCAGTTTTGTTGTCAAGAGCAGCTAGGTGGCTTGGTGGATTGGGAGCCCGACCAAGAAACAGGAGGTCCTGAATTTAAATCTGTTCCCAGACATTTCTTAGCTGTGTAACCCTGAGCAAATCACTTACCCCTCATTTCCTAGCCCTTATTGCTCTTCTGACTTGGAACCAATACACAGTATTGAATCCAAGATGAAAAGTAAGGGTTTTAGGGGGGAAAAAGAATATCACTAACCTCACAATGACCTAGATTCCCATGTCATCATTTAATGTTATCATTACATCATCATGATATTCATCCAACAAGCCTAATCCAAACAACAATCTTCTTGTTTCTACTTTTATATCTATACCATATATCTCCTTCTTTCTATTCCCAGAGTCAGCATACTAGTTCTGGTTTTCATCAACTCTTGGAATATTGCTACATAGCACCCCTGTTGGATTCTTCTTACTCATACCCCCACCCCCTCTGATTTAAATCTCTACTAATTTGCCAAAATGATTTCCTGTTAGGCAGGTTTGAAAATTTTACCCCTTTCTCACAAACTCAGTAATCTTCAATAGCCTCCTAATACCTCCAGGATGAAATATAAAACCCTTTACTCTCTACTATCCCACTTATCTTCTCTCCACATAACCCTACTTTCTGTTCATCACACATTACATTTTACCTTATGTATCTGTGCTCATTCTTATTCCTAGAGTACTCTTCTTCCTTAATACTGCCTTCTAAATTCCTTAATTTCCTTCAAGGAACATCTGAAATTCCACTTTCTCAGGTAGTCCTTCCTCATTTCCCCCAAGTGTCAATATATTTCTGCCCAATATTGTATTGTGTCTTTTCTTCATATATCTAAATATATTCATGGTCTTTTGCTTCTTTATGGCAATGTATGCTTTAAACTTTCTCTATATCTCAGTTCTTAGTATAGTACCTGATACATAACAAATGTTTAATAAATGCATGTTACCTGCTTGCCTATGAGTGAATTATTTTTCTCCATCAAATTTATCAACTATTCTAATATCAGTAAATTTTTCCTTATTCCCTTATTACATAATAAATCATTACCAATGGCCCAAGAACTTTGCTATTATAATGAATGCATTATTTATAAAATAAAGAAGAAAATATGTTTCTATATAGTTCCATTCATTATTTTACCTATTTTCAGAATTTTCAAGAATAATGCTTTCCCCTCTATTTTATGTTCAATTACCATTATTTTTAGAGGATTTATTTTGATTTTTATATGCCCTTTTTGAATGATATTGATCATCAAATAAATTAAGCAATACATTATTCGTCTATTAGTTAGAACTCTTTTGTAATTTGTGCTTTGTGCCCAATATTATTTTTAGGGATAATGCTAAAGTGACATTTTTTATATTTGGATATCTAATCCTTAAATTTCAACACCCTCATTTCTGACATTCTGATATTTGACAAAACATGTTTATCTTCTGACCTCTAACCTCATATGTGAAAGATGTTTCCATTCAAAATTGAACAGACAATTTTTTCAACCAGTTCTAAACTTATTAAAGTCTTTGCACACACATAGTAAACAAGGAAAGCATAGCAGCTTCCTATGGCAATAACCACTAAGAATCCCTGTTCTCTCTGTTGATATTGACAGCAAAACTTATATCTAAACCTTCATTCATCCTTTGCTTTCCATTTGTCTGCTAAGATAGTGGACAATAGTAGGTTTTTGTCTGGCCAGTGAGATTCACTCTAAAACCTCTAATTCCAGAGTCTTGCTTTCCTCTATTTTCATGTCTTCAGTTCTGGGAGGGAGAGAATAACAATTAACACTCTCCTATGAGGAGGAATTTTGGGAAGAAAGACAGGTTTGCAGCTAAAGGAAATGGAATTTGATGAAGCTACGGACACAGGGGTAAATCTGGAAGAGGAGGGGCTGGAGGTTCTAACTGGCAGCCTGAGGGGAGTTGGTGTAAGGCTGTGAAGCTGAGGCCAGCTCTGAGATTTGTCTCTGACCTCTTATGGATCTCTAACCTTGCCCAAACTATTCCTGAGACCTGTTTTTTTCATCTCCTGGAAGCTGCTGTATGATTTATCTGTCAACTTTATAAAGAAGATCTAACCGGTGAAGAGAAGCAGATTAAACTTTTTAAGTTGCCTCAAGGGGGATTTCCTCTTGAGGTGGACCAAATTGCTTTGAACTCCACTTATTCAAGCTACTTCGTCTCTATTTCTTTTTTCCTTTTAATTTAAAAAAATTAAAATTAAAAAAAATTTAAACCCTTACCTTCCATCTTGGAGTCAATACACAGTATTAACTCGAAGGTAGAAGAGTGGTAAGGGCTAAGCAATGGAGGTTAAGTGACTTGCCTAGGGTCCCAGAGCTGATGAGTGCTTGAGGCTAGATTTGAACCTAGGACCTCCTATCTCTAGGCATGGCTCCCAATCAACTGAGCTACCCAGCTACCTAGCTACCCCCTCCATCTCTATTTCTAAAAGACTCTGAAACCTGTGTGGATTTAGTTAGAATCTAGGTAGATAAAAATGGATTTACAGAGAGAGCAGAGAGAGTAGAGCCCTCATGGCTGGCCACAGAAGAGACTTTACTGCTAAGTCAATTTGGGGGATCTCAAGGTAGACATTGTTAGTGACAGGGACTGACCTACAATCCACCTTCCTAATTACCCTTCTTGATATTTTTGTTAAATAAACCCTCTGTCTTTAATACGCAATCAGATACAATTTATACTGGCCTTAGGACTGAGAGTGATACCATCTTTGCTCTTAGTCTTGAAGGGAAGGCCCGGTCAGGCTATGTCTTTCAAATCCTAGCCATTCATTACAACTATAGTTACAGGGTCTTTCTTCATATAACATTCCTACTTCATGCTGAGGTCCCCTCAAAAATATTCTCCATAATTACAGTACTAATCCACATTTTGGCATAAAAGTTATTTTTTTCTGCTACTTTCTTTTTCTTCTTTAAAAGTATCATGGAAGGACCACTTTAAGAAATCAGACAATTGCTATGTGATATTGTTATTCTCCTCATTTCATCCCATCCAATCCATCAAGAAACCAATCAATCAAAAAATTATTAACTGTATATTATGTGTCAGTCTTTGTGCTATGTTTTGGCAGTACAGAGATTAAACTGAAACAAGTCCTGCCTTCAAGGAACTTGTATCCTAGTTAGGTGGATGAACACTTATATTTCCTATATATATAATATAAGCGTTCATCCACCTAACTAGCTTGTACTAAGGCCTCTAACTTATGAATGAGAGTGTGGACAAAAGGAGTCAAGAGTGTGACAGCATATATTAAAACTATAAGAACTATGTAATATTAGGACCCAGCCCCAAAATAAAAATAAAACTTAAAACAATCTCTTCGGAATTAAAACATGCTCTGAGAGAAAGACAAAAAGAAAGACTTAGCAATATTTGATAAAGGTATAGACTGATGATATAACTTTTTTTTCTAGGAATAAGAACAATATAAAATCCAAAATGATGAACTTTTATTGCTCTTGCAAAAGCCAATTTCATTATGGATGCCTAGATTGTACCACACATTCTTTCCTATTTTTTAATCGAATTATAATATTAAAAATTAATTTTATAAAAAATCATTCTTATATTTTTAAAATCATTTTTGTCTAACTATACTGAAACTTGAAACTGAGGAAAGAGCACATATTTTTAACATGATCTTTATGTCTTAATATATTTAGTGGTTTTTACAAATAAAATAAGGTTATTCTTTGATACTGTTTCTATGTTTGCTTTTAATTGGCAGTTTATACTATTTCAGTTATGTGTTGGCCTAGATAAACTTTTGAGAGATTGCCTGAACTACTACATATAATACTGTTTTTATGGCAAAATATGTTCTGAGTTGAAAACAAATAATTTACAAAAGTTTTTTTTGGGGGAGAGGAAATCATTTTATAGTGTAAGAGGCATAAGTTTAAAAGTAGGTGTGTAAGCAGGCTAGGAAAAACCTTAGCTGGAGCTCATGGACATTCTGAATGGAATGCATGGGAAGGAGGAAGTGGCTTGTGCCTGAGAAGGACTCCATGATGGTCAGCACAAACTGTTGCTGACCCTGGGAGATCTCAGAGCTAGGGAAGTTGTATCCAGATTCCATGGGATCCTGAGAGTGGTGAAGGCTTACAGTAGAGGACATCAGACCTGCAGAGCAGCACTGAGTAGGGAAGTGGTTTGAGATCTGGTGGACAGCATTGCAAACTATCTCTCCCTACCTGCATACTTTGGATCACCTGTTCTGGTGGAATTGGCTCCTGGCATCCTGAAACCATCCCTGGATTAGCTGTGAGATCCCAAGTAAAGGCACCCTCAGGTGCTTAGATAAGCTGACCAAACCTGGCTGGAACCAGGTTGGGAGGAACTTTTCCTTGTTACTCCAGTACAGTTTTCTTTGGGTCCTGTCTTGCTTATATCATAGGAGAGTGTAGTCAAGTCCTTCCCCTGTCCCTGTGGTTTACCCTTAGCTTGAAGTGTAGTAAACCCTATTCCCATCCTTAATCTTAGTTTGTCCTTGATTAAATGTGTTGCCTTAACTTATAAATTCCTGCCTTTACTTTGCTGATTACCATAGGCCTAGTCTTGGTGCTTCAGAGTGGCAGTTGGACCTAACAGCCAATTCAGTAACAGACACCCCTTTGCTGTTAAACTTTAGTCTCCCTACTTGTTGGGCCCCTTCTTGTCATTCCTGTCTCTCACATCCACCTGGACCTTTCCTTGTTTCTCCCTTAACAGTAGTCAGGGACTGTTTGTGTCAGATCAGGTTGTTTGAAAAGCAGTATGGAGGAGAGAAGACACATTGTAGTAAGTCTCAAAGAAAACCTCTATTTGAATCCCAATTTTCTTCTCTACTACTTATGATTTTGGAAAAGAGATCTCCTTATTGTTATCAGATTCTTCATCTTTAAAATGAGAGGCTTAGAGAAGAACCTCTAAAGATACTATTACTTCCACATATAATATCCTATGAGCACCTATAACATATAACCTAAAATAATTAATCATAATTGGCATATTGCTGAAACCATTTCAGTTGAGGAATTAAATTTAGGTTGGACCAGTTTTATGAATTTATTATTGGATTCCCTCAAAACCATAACTGATGTTTGCATGCAACTTAAAAATTTTGCTCATTAATTCATTTAAATGTCACAATAATCTTGGCTTTATCTTGTAATATCATCTGGTTAATATTATTCCATTTTGTAAATGAGGAAACTGAGGCTTGGTGTTATTAAAAATGTCTATAATCATACAATGTACCAGTCAGTCAACACATTTATTAAATATTTTAATTCATGCTGAAGATGTAAAGAAATGAAGAAACAAATTTTCTCTCTCAATGACCTTACATTCAACTGGTAGAATACATAAGTAAATAGCTAGGTACATATAGCAGAAAGAAGGGAATAATCATTTACATCATTCCTACTCTGTGCTAGGCAATGTGCTGAGTACATTTTACAAATATCCCATTACTTTCTCCCAACAAGTGTGGTTGGTATTTCCTATTATTATTTACACATTACAGTTGAGGAAACTGAAACAAAGAGATTAATGACTTCCTACGGCTCACATAAAATAAATGTTTGAAGACAGATTTTTTCCTCAGATATTCCTGTTTCCAGGCCCAGCATTCTGTCTGCTAACAGCTTTAAGAAGTTAGAAAGGACTCTGAAAAGAGGGTGAAATTTGAAAGTCGGTTTGAAGGAACAATGGAAAACTAAGAATCAGAATGATTGAAAGCAGAATATTTAAACATAGGAAAATAAGGAGGTGATGGCAATTAGCTAGACAGGAAGTGAGGAAGGCTGGACCTAGAGCATTGGCTTTCTGCATAGAAAGAAAGGGACAGATGAAAGAGTTGCTGAGATGTTAGATATGTGTAGTCAGTGAGAGTGAGGAATGAAGAATGATTTCAAGGTCACAAGACTAGGTAACTGAGAAGGTGGTATTACCCTTTATAGTAATGAGGAAGTTGGGAAGAGAGAAAGATTAGGAGACGGCATGGAGAGAATTACATCCTGTTTTGAAATGATGACTCTGAGATGCTTATGAGACATTCAATTTGAGATGTTCAAAAGGTAGTTGGTGATGTGGCACTAAAGACGAGGAATGAGGTTAACTGCTGAATTTATAGCTCTCAGAATCATCCGATTAAATATTATAATTGAACTCTTTGAACCTGATGAGATTACAATGTCAGATAATATATAAGGAAAAGAGAAAAAAAAAGTCCAGGTCAGAGACTTGGAAGGTACCCCACAGTGAGTGACCATGGTATGGATAAAGAATCATGAAATACAAGTGTGAAGGGATCACACAAGTAGAAGAAGAGCAATGTAACAAACTCCTAAAGAGGAAAGAATATTCCAAAGGTAATAAGCAGGATGAAATGATGAAGAAATGTAAAAAAAAAGTGAAGATTAGTGCCAGGAAACAGGGGACATCCCCTGGACTGCCTTGCTAGGTGGCCCAGGCAAAATAGAAAGCCATAGTTGGCTCCCAAGATATGATGTATGAGAGTTAGTGGGTGTAGAAAAAGTTAGGTAAACTGAGGCAAGAGTAGATTTTCCTCTATTCTCTTCTGGGTTTGCTGCTGGCTGGGCTTCCCTGTAAGCATGATTAAAGACCCTAATGGTGGCCATAGAATAACAAGCTAAATGGAGCAGTAAGGATAGTAACCTTTGTATCACTTTTCCTATTTTTCCATCTTTTTCCCTATAACTTTCATTTAATAAAATTCTTAATTTACACCCAGTCTCATAATTTTCCACTCTTAAAAGGGAATGGTCATTCAATTTGGAAATTAAGAGATCACAGGTGACTTTGGGGAAGGCCATTTCAGTTGAAGAATGAGGTCTGAAGCCAAATAGAAGAGATTTTGAGTTTCAGAGATGGCATTTAACATAAGATCTTCTTAACCTTAATCTTCTAACCCTGGTACTGAGTCAACTAAGTTGCAAAGTCACACTGCTTCTCAACATCAAAATGTTCTCAAAGTATATGTCCAATATTGGTTGGTCAGTAGTTTAATTATGTATTTTAAAATAACAAAAATGAAATAATTGTAAAATAAGACATTCATAAGCAAACTATGGAGTGGTCTCTGCTCTTCAAAAGTTTTCAGTCTTCTTGGGGTTGGTGTGTTCAAGGACAACATGTATGAAAGAACTAGAAGAGAACAAGATAATAAATAAAATAAGAGCCTAAAAATGCCAAAAATGATGACTTTTGTAGATGGTTAGAAAGTGAAGAAATCAAGATGGTACTAGTGTTATTAAATTAAATAATTAATGGAGGAATTGGGACAAGATCTTGAGCCAAAATTATGGATAGGCAGAGAGAAAGGGGAGAAATATTTCAGGTGTACATAACTGTATAAACATATTATCCCTGGAGAAGAGGAAGGAAACATCTGGGTTGGAACAAAAGATACTTGTTGAAAATTGAAGTATGTTACTATTTTTATTTAAATAGCATGAAGCCAAATCCTCCTACTTATGGATATAGATGTGATATGAGAAAGAAAAAACAGTTTTACCTTTCTTACTTTCTCACTAGCCTAGTGACAACATCGAACATGTCCACATGAGATATTTTCCATATATGCCTAGAGGGAGTATGGATATAAACATCTCATCCAATAAAACAAACATTTACTGAGTAGCTAATATGTACAAGAAATGTTCTCTGTAGTTTTCTCTTATTCATCTATACTTCACTTAGAAATCTCATCAGTTCCCATTGATTTAGTTACATCTCTTTGTTGATAATTCTCAAATCTACCTATTCTACCTTAATCTCTCTGCTGACCTCCATTATCACTTTTCTAATTATCTTTCAACCATATTAAACTGGATATGCAATAGACATCTTAAACTCCACTTTTCCAAAACTGAGCTCATTGTCTTTTTGCCTAAGCTTTTCTTCTGTCTTTATTTGCCTTTTACTCTCAAGAGCAATATCAACCCCTCATTCCTTTAGACTCAAAACCTAGATATCATCCTCAACTCCTTTTTTTCACCCCACATGTCCAATATAGTGTCCAGGCCTGTCACTTTAGCTTTTGTACCATGCCTCCAATTTATTCTTTCCTCTCCTCTGATACTGCCAGAACTCTAATACATGCCCTTATTACTTCTCTCTTTGACTGTTGCAAGCGCCTGCTGGTAGATTTTTCTGCCTCAACCTTCTTCAAATCCAATTCTTCTTCCTTTCAAACAACAAATTTATTTTCCTAAATCAAGGTCCAACCATGACATCCCCTCCCTTCTCAACAAACATCAATGACTCTCTATCATCTCCAGGTATAACTATAAATTTTCCTGTCTTTTGTTCAAAATTATTCATGACCACCCCTTCAGCCTCCTACTTTACCAGTGTCTTTAAACCATGTTCTCTGCCATGTATTCTTCAATCCAATGGCATTGGCATCTTTAATGCTCCATAAATAATTCACTCCATCTTTTGCCTCCTGGTATTTTTTCTGGTTGTCTTTCATACTCTCCATCCTCATTTTTACCTATGGTTTCCCTGGATTTCTTCATGCACCAACAGTTATTGCATCTTCCTCAGAAAGTCTTTTTCCACTCCTCTTAATTATAATTAATTTCCCTTCTTAATTATTCACTTTCTTTTTACTTATACATTTTTATTTGCATATGTTCATATTTTGTGTCCTCCATTACACTGTGAGCTCTTTGCAGTTAAGGACAATCTTTAGGTTCTTTTTCAATCTTTAGTGGATATAATTATTAAATGATTATTGACTAACTGCATGACACAATGCTAATTGCTTATGATAAAAGAAAAATTTAAAAAAAGGTCTTCATTAAATGATATGAAACTACAGCATGTAAACTTATAGACAATGTAGTTTGTGAAGGGGAATACTATTAGTTGGGGAGATAAGAAAGATTTCATGAAAAAGGCAGTACTTCAATTGCATCTTAAAGGAAGAGATAAATGCTATGAGGACAAAACAAGGAGAGGATGCACTCTAAGCATGGGAGACAGTCAACAGCAAATCAGTAGAAGTAATGGCATATCTTGCGTGAGAAATCAAAGTAAAATAACATTTAGATTTTCTTTCCTTCTAGGAAGAACCACAGGGAAATCTTCACTAAAATCGCCAAATTTTAAGTTAGGAGAGGCCTAAATGGTCAAGTCCATGCAATGAATGAAAGAAATTTCCTAGGAAAACATATCTCAATGACTGGTCATTAAGGCTATACTTGAAGTTTTTCAGGCCAATGCAAATCATTCAAATCCCTCTTATATATGAAAAACATTTAAATAATTCAAGAAATGAATATAGATTCACCATTACCAATTCCTATCAATACCTGATCCTCAAATAATATGAACACAAATGATTTGATAAGGCTCTTCAAACACAACTTATCCACAGGGAAGCCCATTTCTTATTGTGAGCAGCTTCAATTGTAAAAAGTGTTATTTTTCCCTTTACTTTAAAAGTAAATTTACCTGTTTGATATCTTTGCTCTATTGCTGTACTTTTTTCTTCTCAGAACAAAAAAAAAACAAGTCGAATTTTCCTTCAAAGAGTAAACCTTCATTACTTCAAGACAGGTATGAAGTTCTAATTTGGTTTCTTCTTTGCCAAGGTGAAATTGCCCAATGTCTTTAAGTGATCCTCATATGCCTTGAATCGAGAACATTTTCTATCCAGATTATTCCAATCTGGATATATTCCAGGTTATCAAAATCTCTCAAAAATTATGGCATTCATAATTTAAAATATGACTCCAGCTTTGGTTCAACCTTGCCAAATTCCAGAGGATTTATTAATTCCTTATTCCTGGAATCTATACCTCTCTTAATATAACCTAAACGTTTGTTAATTTTAATTTTTGTTTGTTTCAGATGCCTCACCCCCAAATGCAGGGGAGGGAAAAAACATGAATCTTGTAACCATGGAAAAATATTATAAATTAACTAATTAAATTCTATCCTCTCTCCACTGTTGCAGGGGCTAAGCACAGTCATGCTGCATGCAGCTGAGGTAGGCTCAGCCCAAGGCATGGCTACTTCCTTCTGCCCCACCTCACCCTTCCTTCAGGTTCCCCTGACCTGAGCATCAGAGGCAGCCACTCCCCTCAGATTGGAAATAGATTCTATGTCCTATCACCCTGCAAAAGATAAAAAGTTCTTTGTCTTGTGGCCTCTAACTGGGTGAAGAGTACAGGTAACAGTCCTGCTTTTGTAAGCAAACAATTGATTGGATCTAGGCCCTCCTGATTGCACATACCATAATTAAAATAACTTCCTGAGAAAATCTAGGGCTGAGACTCATTCCCCAATCTCTAAGGGAATATAAAATCTTCTCTAATTCTTCAAATGATGTAGAAATCACTCACCCAGCCCAGCTAACACCTTAATGGGAAGGTGCCCATTAAGCCATCCTGTCCACCCCCTCTGCTGTAAAACTCGAAAGTCAAAATGCACTCCAAATCTTTGATCATCAAGAGAGACCAATAATCCAATTTATTGACTACTGTTAGCTTAATAATAAATTTATAGAGCTCAGAATTTAGTCTCTCAGAATTTCTATTACATTCTTCTATTAATTCTCATTTAGTGTACCTATATTAATAAATGTTACTGTACTCAGGGATATGCCTTAGTTTACTCATATTAAATTTTATTTGTGATAGTTTAGAGGTAGAAATTATAAAGAATATGTTCAGTTCTTATGTCACTCAATGGAAAATCTACTGCTTTATTTTGGAAAGGGATGAGGCACAAGCAGAAAAATGGGAAAAATACATCATGCCATGAAAATAAAAATAAAATGTGAAGCCCTAGGATAATGTTTTGGTCTAACAGTGAGTGAAACAATGAAATGTGTTAAGTGAACAGCAATTTCGATTTTATTCAATATGTGCTTTAAAGATGAAAACATAAAGTGCTGATTCCCTCCAGGATTTCTTCAAGCCATGTGTACAATGTCTAGACATGATTGAAAGAAATGTTGGAATCATCAAGTTATGGGCCAAGTCTTAAACAACATGGGAACACTGTTCCTCTTGTTTGCCTATGAATTCTTTCCTCTGGGATTACAGTTGTGTTAAACATTAAGAACTGAGACATTTTAGCAATCTAGGAAATCTAGGCAGAGAATGATGTTGGTACCTATAGGCCAGGGGTCAGCAACCTTTTTGGCTGTGAGAGCCATAAATACCACATTTTTAAAATGGAATTTTGTGAGAGCCATACAGTACTCACAGTGTGCGCTCCTGTAACAGTGCAAACTCCTGTAACGGTGCCTGAAAAAAATTGACTTTATGGCTCCTGCAGAAAGAGCCATATCTGGCCCTCAAAAGAGCCAGATATGGCTCAAGAGCCATACATTGCCCACCCCTGCTATAGGCCATACATATCTCTTACGACTAACCCATAGGTTTTTTTTCTAAATAACTACAATGAATACTAAAATCTTGGCTCTGAGGCAAGCTATAAACTTGATATTTCTAAACCTAATTAATAATATTTACATTTAAATGATACTTATATGTATTTTCCCCTCAGAATGTACATACAATTGACTAATAATATTTGTGGGAACTGTTAAAACAGTTTTCTTAATCTGCCCCTCTGTCTCTTTAAGAGGCAAGGGAGGAGAAAGATTTCTCAGTAAGAACCTCTTAACTGACAGGCTTCTGTGTAAGAGATCTGAAGATTACATTACCTAGGAGATGAAATAGTTATATAAGGGAAAGAAAAGTTGGAAGGAGACTATCACCTCTGGACTTTCCTAGAAAGCAGGAGCTCTGAGTAGCTTCATCTGTCTTTGTCTGTCAGACTGGCAGTTGGACCAATTGACAGTTGAGGGAGAGAAAATAGATTTAAGGGGATTGGAGTTTGATTAATGCTTATTGATTAATTTAGGTAGGTAGTGAATAAATTCTTAGATAGCAGTGTAGGTATTTAGGCCAGACCTGGCCCTTGCAGAAGAACCTGCCCTCAAAGGCAATTAGATTAAGGTTTTTTAGAAATTTTAGTTAAGATTGGGTTTTTAGGTACAGTAATAAGATATTAGTCATATTCTCACTTTCCTCCTTCCTATTTCCTATCCAAACTTCTCCTCAAAATAAACAAATTGTTTTCTGTTTTACAAAACTGCTCTCTGTACTTTTTTCAAACTCCTACCCAAAATTTAACCCTTCACAGAACTAAACATGTGAAACTGGAGAGAAAAACATAATCATATCATTCATAGACTACAAAGTGCTACCCATTCATTGAACTAGAATATTATTATTGTTGTCATCAACATCATGTTTATCACCCCTCTCTCTCTCTCTCTCTCTCTCTATATATATATATATATATAGATAGATAGATAGATAGATAGATGTTTATCCTCTCTCTCTCTCTCTCTCTCTCTCTCTGTGTACACACACACACACACATACATATATATATATATCCTCGAGAGGATATGTATATGTATGTGTGTGTGTATGTGTGTGTGAGGATATATGTGTGTGTGTGTGTGTGCACGTGTGTGTGTGTTTTGGGGATGAAGTTGATGGGGATGAATATATATATGTATATATATATAATGAAGTGAAATAAGTTTCAATAAAGTATATTTCATAAGGTTATAGCATCAGAATTAAAATTCCAATAATTGAAATAATAATAATAATATTAAATAATAATATTTAGTAATAATCTTACCTTTTTTTCTTGATTCTAATTTTAGCTTGGATGAGTAACTGCATTCACTTTTTTCTTCTTCACAGAAACCTCGTATAGTTCTTCCTAAAGCTATTACTATCCCCATTTTACAGATGAAGAAACTGAGTTATGAGATTAAATGATGTGCCATTAGTTATATAGAGATTAAAAAGAAAAAAATATTAAATTTTGAATGAACATTAATGAATATCTGAAAGTGACTGAGTGAAGGAATATGCTTTTAGTGTCATGTAATACAAGACATGTACAATCAAATTCGTGACTAGTTTAAGATTTTTAATGGGAAAACTAATATGGAATAGGTGGTTTTTTAATAGTTTATTGAAAACATAGTGAAAACAGGAGTATATTGCTCATTTGAATCATGACAAGTTATTTTGTTTTAAAATGGGCAAAATTCCTCAATTTCTCATTTCTTCTAAGAAGCAGATTAACATTTTGAAGAGCTTATAGTGATTTATGGACAATTTGGAATACAGACCTTATCTATTTTTCACAAATTAATTAGTATTTCAGGACCTCATGGGACTATCATTTGCCACAGTAGGTCAATGAAGAGAATTTTTAAAAAGCCATATGATTTGTGTGGGAAGCATTGTTTGAGAAGGGTTATTCAATTTGTAAATTACCTATGGGTTTGCTGATTTTTCCATTCAGACAATTCATGGAGAAGTTGTAGCCAGTGTCTGTGGCTATTCAGTGACTTCTGTGTATCTTATAATATTTTGCAGAATAGGTGAATGACAAAAAAGCCACTTAAGTTTTGACAAACCATGTATGTTAATTTCTGGCAACTTTATTCCACATACAGATCAGCTAAATTGCATCAAATGTTAGTCCTAACTCTATCCTTTAAAAAAATACATGATAAAACCAAAATAAAATGAAAAATTTATATCTTTTTTTTATAAAAAAGTTCTTCTCTCAAAATATGCTATTACTTATTTTAAGTTCCAACCTCCTTTTTTAAAAGCAGGCCAATGGTCAAAAGATATGAATAGGCAGTTTTCAGATGAAGAAATCAAAACTATCAAAAGTCACATGAAAAAGTGTTCTAAATCCATCCTGATTAGATAAATGCAAATCCACACAATTCTACCATCTCAAACCAAGCATATTGACCAATATGACAGTAAAGGAAAAATAATAAATGTGGAAAGGATATGCCAAAATTGGGACACTAATACATTTCTGGTCAAATTATGAATTGATCCAGCCATTCTGGGAGGCAATTTGGAACTATGTCCAAAGAGCTTTAAAAGAATGCATACCCTTTGATCCAGCCATATCAATGCTGTGTTTGTACCCCAAACAGATAATGAAAAATGTTTGGACAAAAATGTTCATAGCCATGCTCTTTGTGGATGGAGGCAAAAAAATGGAAAATGAGTGGGTGTCCCCCAATTGGAGAATGGCTGAACAAATTGTGGTATATGATGATGGAACACTATTGTAATATAATGAACGATAAATTGCTTGATTTCCATAGGACCTGGAAAGACCCTCATGAACTGATGTAGAGTGAAATGAGCAGAACCACAAGAGCACTATACACAGAAACTGAAACATTGTTCAATGATCATATGTAATCGACTTTGCTACTGAGAGCAATGCAGTGATCCAGGACAATCCAGAGGAACTAATGAGAAAGAACATTATCCACATCCAGAGAAAGAACTATGGGAGTAGAAATGCAGAAAAATAAATGATCAATCTTGTGGTTCAATGGGTATATGATTTGGGATGTTGGCTTTGAATGATCATTCTATTGCAAAATATGAATAACATGGAAATAGGTATTGAGTGATGATACATGTATAACCCAGTGGAATTGCTTGTCAGCTCTGGGACGGTTAAGGGAAAAGGAAGGGGAAAGAATATGAATCATGTAACCATGGAAAAATACTTAAATTTAAAAATAATAATATTTTAGTATGTGAAGTCATTTTGTGAGATGGAAATCTAACAGAGTTTCTGGAGAGAAATAGTATGGAACCTGAAAAATAAATGATTACAAATGAAACAAGAATAAAAAAAATCAGGACAGTGGCTGGTAGCTGACCAGGTGGATGCAGAGTCATGCCTAAAGATAGGATGTTGGCAGTTTAAATCTGGACATTGATACTTCCTAGCTGTGTGACCCCCAATTACCTTTCCTTTTATTACTCTTTAACCTTGGAAGCAATACATATTATGGATTCCAAGACGGAAAATAGTATTTTTAAAGCAGTCTAGAAAATTTTTCTAATCTATCAATTAAGTCTGACAATATAAATTATGTTATTTATCAATAATAACCCACTTCTGCTAAAAAGAGAGGGATTTTTCTTATCTTTGGGGTTAAGCAAGCTTAGTCACTATAGTTGTACAGAGTTCAATTTCATTGTTATTGTCATTGCTCCTTTTTCCATGTGTAATATTTTAGCTGTGTGAATCTTCTTTTCTAGGTCTGCATACTTTAGTATATCAGCTCAAATATCTACTGAAATTTATCCTAATTCCTTAGGTTCATCATTTTAAGTATCTCCTAAGTAATTTGAAACATAGTAAGAAGCTGATGTTTCTATTCACTTCATAGTTTGCAAATTTTACCTAGGTTAAATTTTTTCCCCACTTGATATATAAAGCTTTTTTAGTGGAAAGATTATTAAAACTGAAGATTGGAGACTGATTCAAATCTTCATTGATTTATATCAGCTTAGATAAATTATAACCATTCTGAGCTTGTTTCTTCATTTATTTTTTTTAAACCCTTGTACTTCGGTGTATTGTCTCATAGGTGGCAGATTGGTAAGAGTGGGCAATGGGGGTCAAGTGACTTGCCCAGGGTCACACAGCTGGGAAGTGGCTGAGGCTGGGTTTGAACCTAGGACCTCCTGTCTCTAGGCCTGAATCTCACTCCACTGAGCTACCCAGCTGCCCCTGTTTCTTCATTTATTAAAGTTTGTTGTGATGAAGATTATTATTTAGTTGTTATGTAGCAGTCTTAGCAGGAAGGGTTGGAGAATTCCACATGGAATGGGGAAGTAGGAAGTGGCTGGTACTCTCTGAGAAGGACTCCATGGTGGGAGATACAAGAAGGAACTGATTCCCTGGGAGACCTCAGAGCTTGTGGGGTTGCACTCTGATTCCCTGGGATCCTGGAGTGTGGTGAAGGTTGGAAGCAGAGGACATCTATCCTGCACAACAGAACTGAGTAGGGAGTGATCTGTGATCTAGTGGACAGTTTGCACCTCTCCTTACTGGGCTGCTTTGGAACATCAGTCTGGAGGAGTTGGTTCCTGGCATCCTGAAAACATCTCTGGACTCTACTGTGAGGATTCCCACTCCAGTCCTGTTATTCTCTGGGCCCTTCCTGGCTTAGGTCTTAGATTAGTGTAGATAAGTCCCTCCCTTGACCCTGTGGTTTGCCTTTAGCTTGTAAGTGTGTAATCCCAATTCCCATCCTTCATTATTGTTTCCCTCAATTAAACTTTTATAAACCTTTGCCTTTTGCCTGCTGGTTCCATAGGCCTTTGTTTAGCTGGGCTGTGTGACTGTTGGGGCCTAACTGGCATTTCTGTTGACAGTTACCTCCTTAGAAGTTAAACCTGGTCTCCCTACCTTGTTTGGTCCTGTCCATCTGTCATTCCTGTCTCTCTCACCCCAGTGTGAACCCACAAATAATAATAGTTAACATCAAGTTGGATAATGAATTTTACATCAATTTCTTCTTAGATATGTTATGAAAATTTGCTTTATCTTAAAATCCTATAAAGTTGTTAATATTATCAGTACTACTATGTTAACATTACTTAATAAATATGTTCCTTTAGGTGATTAATAACCTGTCACCAACGAATAAAAATTTGAAAAAAATGAGAGAAAAATACCACTAGGATTTATGCAAAGTGTCACAAATATTCTGAAGTATCATAAATTATTGCTTTGCAATGGGGAAAGGACTAGTTTTAGGTGTACAATGTTACAAATAATATTGATATAATAGGGTATATTTAAAAATATTAAGCTTTTATTGTAATCCAAATTGATAATTTTAAAAAGCCACATGCCTGCTAAGATCTAATTCAAATGCCCACCATGCTTACCCTCTGGCTGCTTCCTAGCAAAGAGCCAGTACCAATCCCATTCTCCCTATTTAAGCTTCTGTTTATGTTTTCTTACTTCAACATATAAGAGCAGGAAGCCCATTGAATCATGGGAAATGTAGTTTGTATGAGATCTAAAATGTCCACAGGAAGTTTAGACAAGGGATCTCAAAAAAAGGATAGAGAAACCCCAAATTTCCAATATCACAATGGTACGATGGGGGATCTTAGGATGCTAAGGCAACAAGGAGATATATGAATCAAAAGTGCTATGCAGAAGAGATGGGAAGAGAGGATGATGAAGAAAAACTTTACTTGCTTTACACTTTTCCTAGTACTGCCATATTCAGGAGCATTGAGGAGAAGACAATTGAAAATTAATGGAGTTAAAAAGGGTTGCAAGTTTGTGAGCCAATCCATATCAGCTAGCCAAGTGGGACCCAGGCACTGGAGAGGAAAGGAATAAATGAATTCACTAAATATAGCTCAGCTACAAGTGAGGTAGAATAGGAGAGAAGATTGATCTAAACAAATAAATAAATAAACAACCATAAAAAATATTATATAAAAAGTAAAAAATCCCAAAATGAAATGAAATTAAAATATTTTTAAAAGTTACATTATCAATTAACCATATTATGTTATTGTAAGCAGATCTAATTTTAAGTCTAAAAATCTTAGATGGAAGGCTCAGTTCATATAATTAGCATTGCTTAATCCTTCACTGTGGTTCTTTCTGATATTATTTTCTTTTCACTTTCTTTATCACTCATGGGATCTATCCTTTCTACAGCCTAAACCATTGAAGAGTACAGTAAAACCTCAATTAACTAGAAGGCATAGCGAATGGATTTTTCTAGTAAATTACGCTTGATATTTCTCACTTTTATTGTTACAGATCTTTATAAGATGTTATACACTTTTTTCCTTCAGGGTAACCTTAAAATGAGCATAATTTAACCTTTTCTGTATTACTGGGACCAAAGAATGATTTTAAATAGGAATTTTATTATTGCATATTCAGCTGGATACAATTAAGGTTGAATTTGAATTGGTCCAGGATAAGAATACATTTTTGAAATCTATCACTGAAAGATTGTTGTTACAGTTAAATAGAACATATTCATCCTGGCATTCAATGCCTATAATACTTTGTTATTCATCTACCATTGTATCTTTCTTTCCTGTAACTTCCCTTAATACTCTTTTTATTTCAACCTGATAGCTATTATCCTATATACGATATTTTATTTACTGACTGTGACTATGGACAGTATCTTCATGTTTGAAATGCACGCTTATTTATTCCTCACCTCTACCTCCTAGAATTTTTAATTTTCTAGTATGAACAAGGAAACATAACTAGTATGTATTATGTATATATATATGTATGTGTGTATACATACGTATATGTATATACATATACATACTTATATATTCCAATTCCAATTCAACCATAATTATGTTTTTCTGAATATCCATATATATGCATATATATGTATGTATCCCTTTCATATTACAATTTTCCCCATAATAATTTAAATATTATCACAGGTTGACATAAGGAATTTTGACAAAAAACACAAACAACATACAAAAGGCAGCAATTGACCCAGAAAAATTTTATAAACTCAGAAATGCATCTTTTTAAAGTTAAAATAAATATAAAGTTGATGTGTTAAAAACAAAACAGGAAATCCAGCAGACAACATGCAATGACTAGAAATATAGAGATATCTTTAAAAGTTTAATAACTCATAAATGCATTTAAGGTAGTATAATGAAAAAAAAATTCAAACTTCTCTTGTATGAAGGGAGGGTCCAAATTTTATGTGGATTTTCCAGGTTACAAACACTTTCCCTTAACCTCTATATTGTAGAAGAGATATCGGCATGTAAATAGCACATGTTATGATATATAGTATGATACATATTGTAATGGAGGGTTATCAGGGATGGTAACTATTACTATTTGTGGGTTCACACTGGTGTGAGAGAGACAGGAATGACAGATGGACAGGACCCAACAAGGTAGGGAGACCAGGTTTAACTGCTAGGAGGTTATAGTTGCTGGAAATGGCAGTTAGGCTCCAATAGTCACTCAGCCCAACTAGGCAAGGGCCTATGGAACCAGCAGGCAAAAGGCAAAGGTTTATAAAAGTTTAATTGAGGGAAACAATAATGAAGGATGGGAATTGGGATTATACACTTACAAGCTAAGGGCAAACCACAGGGTCAAGGGAGGGACTTATCTACACTAATCTAAGACCTAAGCCAGGAAGGGCCCAGAGAATAACAGGACTGGAGTGGGAATCCTCACAGTAGAGTCCAGAGATGTTTTCAGGATGCCAGGAACCAACTCCTCCAGAACTGATGTTCCAAAGCAGCCCAGTAAGGAGAGGAGTCTGCAAACTGTCCACTAGATCACAGATCACTCCCTACTCAGTTCTGTTGTGCAGGATAGATGTCCTCTGCTTCCAACCTTCACCACACTCCAGGATCCCAGGGAATCAGAGTGCAACTCCACAAGCTCTGAGGTCTCCCAGGGAATCAGTTCCTTCTTGTATTTCCCACCATGGAATCCTTCACAGAGAATGCCAGCCACTTCCTGCTTCCCCATTCCATGTGGAATTCTCCAGCCCTTCCTGCTAGGTCCACATTAGCTATATATAAACTAATATCTAAATAATCCTCACAACAATATATATGTACCTATCATACTACATACCAGTTATTTTGATAAACGATGAGGCCACAAATCAAATCTATGTTTCCTATCCTTGATGACTTTACATTCTAATAGATTAAGAGAAAATAGTCCTATTGCTGTGGATTTTATTACTATTTTCAGACCTAGGTTTGGAAATTGTGGAGAACATAACATGAAAGTATCTGAGAAGTATCTGGTGGTGTTTTGAACAGATTGGATGAGATGAAAACTCTCTCACCTAAAACAACATCCCAGTGGTTGGAGTCATATCCCAAAAGAGAAGAGGAAGAGGAGGAGGCAGTATAACAAATAAAGAAATCTGGACTATCATTTTGAGTTGAAGATCCAGTTTTAATTTGTGGGTGAATTAAAGTTGAAGGTCTCATCACACCCAATCTGTGATGAAAGAACTCAGTTAGATGTACAAGTCTATTTTATAAAATTTTAATAATTAAATATTGATTAATCAATTCAAATGTTCAGCATGCTACTAAAACTTAGGAAATATTTGCTAAGAGTTAATAAATTCCAAATAAAGATTTAAGATAGGCAGCCTGGATTTGCCTTTGTCCTTCTGGTGATTTGGCACTCACTAAATAAGATTTCTTGTTTAGACACCAGGACCTCTGTTAAGTGTTTCAATCTCTAGAATGTATGGTTCGTGGTATATTACAAGCATCATTCATCATTGCAGTTCAAAAGTAAAAATACCAGGAAATATGGGGAAGAATCTGATCAGATTAGAGTTTTCAATCATCTCTAACCAGTACTATTCATTATAAAATTTAACTTGCACTGAATCTAGGAGAAAACTTAAAAGTAAACCAAAGATGTCTGCAAAGAATCTGTAGTGAATATAAAGCTTTGTCCTTATAATAAATTCCTAGTTTCTATTACTGATTCATTAATTACTTTCTTTATACATAATCAGGAATTAGGCAAACTGTGCACTTAATATAACAAAGTTGATAACAAAAGCTCTTAATTTAATTGGTAGCAGCAATATTCAAATTCACCACACTATAGATTCTTTCTTCGATTTTGGTTACTATTATGTTATTATAATTTATATCTTGTACACAGTTCGTTTACAAACTGAGTCTAAATGCTTCTTAAATTCATAGTTTCAGTTGCCTACCTAAAGGACCATATGTTACTTCTTGTTTTATAATCACTGATACAAAAGTAATAAAGACGATTTCCTTTTCTTCAGAGATAGTCAAGAGGAAGACAAGAAGCTTGGAGTGTATTGAGATGCAATGACATGAAGATAAATTGAAAACTTGGAAGAACTGCTTAGTTAACATCTTATAAGAAGAATTTCCTAGTGACTTCCTTTCTTGATTGTTAATGCTCTCTACATCTTGAAATTAGTCCATATTCTTTCATACTTTGGATTTACCTAGTAATAATTTTTTTGGGTTTCTGAGTTCAGTCTCTTTTATTTTAATGAATGATTATTCTTTTTCTTCCAAAAGACTTTATATTTTTGAATTGTCTACAGAAACAATTTTTAGCATTTATTTCCTGACATTTTATGATCCCAGTTCTTTCCCTTTCTCTCTTCTCTTTCCCTCCCTGAGATGGTAAGCAATAGGATAAAGAATATACATGTGATATCATATCATATCATATCATATCATATCATATATTTGCATATTTGTCATTTTGTGAAAGACACATCTCACATACAAGAAAATACTAATTGAATAGAGTGAAAACAATAGCATGATTTGGTCTTCATTCAGATCCATTAATCATTTTATGGTGATGAATAATATTTTTAACATGATTCCCTTAGAGTGTTTTTGGACTCTTAAGCTTTGTTATTTGATAATAGTTAAGTCAATGAATAGTTATTCTTAATGAATTCTTTTTTTAGGTAAATACTGTTATATGTATATTAACTTTGTATGAATCACTGAAGTTTTTCAAGATAACCTAATGTGTTAAAAAAGGAATTTATTTCTATGGAAATTTTAGGTTTGCAAAGTACTATCTTCACAATAACTTTATAAGACACATACTAACGGTATTATTATTTCCATTTTATAAATGCAGAAACTGAGGTCTGGGAAATTAATTTTCCCAGGAAACAAAGATAATGATATGTAGAGGCAGGATTTGAACCCAGGTCTCTTGATCTTATTCCAAGACACTTTCAACTATTTATTTACATATTCTCAGCTACTTATGCAGAGTGTCCAGTAGATGTTTATTCCAAAGATGTGGAGAAAACACATTGGACCTCCAATTACTTTATTGAAATCTCTATAATCTTACTAACAGAAATTCACCACTTTAGGACATAGTACCAAAGATGACAAAAGCAGATTAAAACAAAAAAGTCTTTTGGAGAGAGTATATTTAGCTATTTTCAGTAATTAAAATTTTATTATGATTTATTTCATGTGACTTATTTTATTTTGTGCATTTTAATAAGGTCCTCAGGTGAGCATGGGAAGCTTAAGCATAGTTCTCAAATGGGGAAGAGTTTAGAGAAGACAAAGAAGAGGTTCATAACTTCTTATGAAATAATGAATAAATGATTAAATGAACATTCAATTAATGTTTATATGGAAAGCATTGGAATAAGAACTGCATATACACAATTAGAAAAGCAAAGCAATCCTTACTCACAAGAAACTCAGATATAAGTAGGAGAAAAAAAAAAGTATAGAAGAAATTTCAGCTTCAAGTCAAATGATATTAAGCACCTATAGTTTTTAGGGAAAAGGTACAAGGTGGATGGTGAAATACTGTCTTTAATATTATTTCTGCTGATCAAAATCACATCTACTTCTGATGTTGCAGCATTTCACCATGCTAGGAATTTTAGAAATGAAAGAATTCCAGATCTTTAAAAATGTATTCAGTAGAAAACATGAGAGAAGTAAGGAAACACTCATTAATCATGCATAAGGAACTATGCTAAGCACTTTACATATATCTTATTTGATCTTCACAATAACACTGCCAGCTAGATGCTATTATGCCCAGTTTACTGTAGATGAAACTGAGAGAGACATTCCCACAGTCACACAGCTAGAAAGTAAGTAAAGCTGGAATTGAACTTTGCTTTTTACTCACTCCAGGCTCAGTATTCTGTGCTATCTGGTTTCCTCTGGGCAGTATGAGATTTATACAAAAAGGTGGAATGATATTCCAAAAGGAGAATTGAAAGAGTGAAGAAAAATTCAACAATATTATAATTCTGTCTCTGTCTATTTTGAGTATGAACAATATATTTAAAGGAGATTTCAGCTGAAGGAAAATCCAATATGCCCAACTCGGTTTATGCAATAATAAAAGAAAATCTAGTGATTTGGTAGGAAACTACTTGATTAGGTACGGATTTTAGAAGGTCCAGATAATTTACAGGGATTCAGATGAGTTAAGTGACTCGTCCAAGGTCATACAAATTTAGTGATAATAACTACTGCTGAATCCAAGTGGAGGAAAGAACTTAGCACTCTATCTTTTACACTAAAGGATTTCTAAAATTTGAAACTATACAAGTTCAATCAGAAAAGCATGATGATGAAAAGAGGGGTCAAATGCACTTTATTTTGTTCTTTAATTTGTTATGTTTCCTGTAATTGGATTCTGGAGAAAAATTACCATCACTTAGAATTTTATCATTTGTTGGGTTTTCCCCAAAGTGGGAGAAATTCTAGTAGAGTAGAAATATATTTTGGTTTGAAATGAGGTTTGGAGCAACCTATTTCCTCTTCATTAAAGAAATTCTGAAAGTTACAAAACAATCTGTATTGACAAGTTTTACTTAGTAACTTGTAACTTTTAACTATAAATATAATCTGCTAGGATATTGTGTAATTAACATAAAAATAAAGCAGTTTGTGGTACTTCAGAATAGGAATTTCATATTTCATCTCATGTCTGAACAGTCAAAACCATTCCTATTCCATGATTTCAACAAATTTAGTCAAAGACTTGGATCCATCGTCCTGTCAGTAGTCATTTTCTGAAATTAAGGGAATCTCTTCACTACTAGTTAGCTATACTTAATAGAATCAGGATCTCTAAAACTCATAAGACCACCATTAAGCCTGGTCATAACCTTATTGTTAATGATAATTCAGTCACTGACTCAAGACACACAAAGCAGAAAAAGAATTCATATTCTTACCTTAATTATTGAGTCTTCCTGCTCTAATTGCCACATTGAACAAGCTGCCATTCGAAAATAGGTAGCCAGGAAACTCTTCTCTCCACCCTCTCATAAGAAGTTTATCAAAAGAAAGAACTGCTTTTTATATGGGAAGCTAGAAAGAATAGAGGGACAGGCATAAAGTAATTCCCTTCAGAGACATTCATTGAGACTTTGCTTCCTCCTGTTCAGAGGTCAAAAAGAGGTAATATCATCATCCCAAAAACATGTAAGAGGCAAGAGTACAGGTCAAATATGATTAGAAGGAAGAAGACAATGGGTACATTCTCCTCTAAGCCCCTAAACAATAAGGCCATAGACATGACCTGAATGAATACTATCCACACCCTCTTTATGCTCCATTTACACAAATAATACATAGTAGAGTTTGGACCGTTGTCTCTTGAAACAGTGCTGTTTAAACTATATGATGCTGCCTAAGAGGGTTATATGCATGAAAGGACAGAGGGAGTAGTTCTTTATACTACTCTCTTCTACTGTGTCTATTTTCAGGAATATTAACTCATGAAATAGCATGAAAAATGAAATGACTAATGAAAATATAAAAATATCAGAACAGTAGATACAACAGACATATATAAAACTATTGCTTTAAAGGGGGGGAGATAGTTGTTCACCCATACTCAGTTCAGTGAATAAGATCCATGCTGTGGGAAAACAGAACCTACATATCATCTATATATCTAGAAAAGAAATGAGACTCTGTCTCATACTTTTAAACCATAGCCTATTTGGTCTCCACAATGAATGGATAGAGTTTGCTCTTGACTAATAGTAGGAGAATGCAAGATGACTTCTTCCATAAACAAATCCCTACCATCTCCCATATGAATGCATTCACTTAAGTAGGTTTTGGCATGAGCATCATAGCCCTATTAAAATATGACTATGAAGACTATTAAATCAGATTTTTTTGTTCTCAATAAATTAGAATAAAATGCTATTGTAGCTTATTCTCTCAGTTCTTTGAATTGATAATAAAAAGTCATATACTTAAGAAGGAATGCCTGATGGAGACATCCAAATCTCCCTCTGAACCACTGACTTTAAATTTGGGCATATGCAGGATAAAAACTTTTCTATCCCAGTCTCCAGATAATTATTTTAGACATGGCAAATTTGGAGGCCTATGTTAGGAATTGGAACTCTCAAGAAAGAAAGAGAGTATATGTTGTTTATGTTTTATATGTATAGAAGTAAATGTTGTTCTGGCCCTTTTAGTATTAGCTTGAAAGCTTGCATGGGAACTATAGATTTTTCCTCTCATTCATAGTAGACATTTAGAAATAAGCTCTGTTCTGAGGTTCCCAAAGAAAACTCTGGATGGGAGTCAAACAACAGCAACAAAGAGTTTCTGGAATCCCTCCCACTAAATGAATCTTAAGAATACTGTAAATTAGGTAATCCAGTTAAGGAAATAATTTTGTGCACTATAGAATTTATCCTAAAGTTCTCTCCATAAGTGAGTCAGTATGTTAAATTTAATTATAACACTTTCATTTAAGGAAAAACTATTGAAAATATTGGAATCATGCAGTTTGGCCCACTTAGAAATTTGACTGTTATTATTATAGCCTTATTAATTTAAATATATGGCCAAGATTGCTATCAAATCTTTAGCTCACCAAGGTTATATTGTATTCTCCATAAGAGGAAAATAATTCTCATACAATGAAAACTGATAAGCAAAAAATTCATTGTAATAGTTTCCACACTCTCTCAAACAGAATAGGTAGCTTTATTTTCATTAATTCCTATAAAATATATAACAATCATATACCATTTCAATAAAATCTGATTTTTTTTTATGGTGGGGATCAGGGTAGCATCAATTTTAGAGGTACTTAAAAGAAATAGGTAAAAATTTTTAAGATTCACAAAATAATCTTTAAATTTAGGTTAACTGCCTCTTTTAGATGTCACTTCCCTTTATACACATGCAATAACAATATTTTACCATGTTCAATCAAACCTATGTTTCATAGGGAACTTTTGAGAGTTGAGCCAAGATAGTGTAGTATAGAAAATTATTTAGCCTACCTTTTCCAACAGTCCTCTCCAAAGAAAATGAAACTTCAAATTAAATTCTGGGGTAGGAGAGCCAATAAAAGGTGAGAGTGAGATATTCTTCCTAGTCCAAGACAGCTTACAAGGTATAATAACCAATTGTAATAAGGTATATTGGCCCTCATTATTTATTGGTTATTTGTTTTTATCAATGGTTGTTAGTGATGTGGAAAGGCTCTTGAGTTGATGTAATCCTGGGTTTGGCAGTTGGAAAAAATGGCTGTTCTATGCAGTTGAAGAAAAATCATGTTGTGATTATTTATGTAAAACCCAATTTATTATAACTTTTAAATTGGTAAGAAAGGGAAACGAAAAGGAAACAGGAAGATAATTATAGTAAAATATTCCCTAATGCTAAAAAAATTTAATCTATAAGTCTCTGCCTCATGAAAGACTGCTTCTTGATTACCAAGGTAATCCTCCTTAATCTACAGTATCTAACTAATTCCCAATTATATATCTTTCTATCCTAAATCTAAATTATAAAATTTATAAGCAATAATACTATATTAAAACTGAGTTTCTTCCTTCAGCGCAGATATAACTCAGGCTGTCAGAATTCCTCACTGACACCCCCACTCACTAGTAACTATCTCCTTCTACCTACTGGTGAAACAGAGGAACTGCAAAACCACTCTTCTCTTGTCTGCTAGGATGTTTTCAAGAAGTAAATTCACCAGTTTTCTCCAATTCACAAATCAAGGTCCTTGAACAACCTTTCTTATTAAGGAGAGGCCAAAGAGTGATTCTTAGTCCAATTGCCTTTCCTGAGACTACTTGGGACAGATCTCTTCCCATCATCCTTTTAATATTCCACTCTGTCTTAAAGAAATCCAACTCACTCAAACCCCACTGTCTATTCACTTATTCCTAACCTATTAGTAATCTTTTATTGCTTACTTAATTAACAAATACTTGTTACAAAGGACAGAAAGAGAGTGTTTTAACATGAGAATGGAAACTGGCCTGGAGCCCATGTAGTTAGAATCCTAGTGGTTGGACTAGGTGATGGTAATTGAAGCAGCAATTTTGCTGGTGGTCTCAAGCCAGATACAATAAGGGGACTTGGCAATTAGTCAGAAAGAGATTATAAAAAATCTGTGCCAATACTTGATATAGGGTAGGACCAGACCCTGTTTGTCAAATTCTTTGCACCAGGGTCATAATTCAGTGGTATTGACGAGTTCTTTCATTGAAATAAGAGTGGGAATTCTAAGGAGAATAATCACTTTGGGTCACAAAAGATCAAGAATCTTGAGAAGTAGTATCACTTCTGGTTGCAAAGTAGTAGTATCACTTCTAAGGTCAGTGGCATTGAGGAACAGTATTTTTTGTAGTCACAAATAAAAAAGGATACTGAAGATCTGTAGCAATCACAATCCTAGGGAACAGGGATTGTTTTTGGGGTAAGGAACAGCATACAGATCAAGATGACAGAGAATAATCTTGCCATTTTGGAAGCCAATGAAAACTTCTAAATTCTAAAAAAAAGGTTCCTTAAACAATAATGAAAAATAATCCCTGAAGCTTGAGACAATGTCCCTCCACCAGTACCACTGCTGGCAAAGAAACCACCTTTAACATAAAGTTTAAATTCAAGAAATTGAGAAAGAGACTGAGCACAAAAAAGAAGTTGATCATAAATATTTAATACAGAGGCTAGGAAGATCAAGATAGAAACTCAGAAGAAAATGAAGTCAAAATGCCTACAAGCAAAGCCTCAAAGAAAATAGAGAATCAGAGCCATGCCCAACAAGAATTTCTACAATAGTTAAAACTGTTTTTTTCAAAAACATATGAGATAGAGAATAAGATAAAGAAATTAGTTGAGTAAATGAATGTAAAAGAAGAAAATGATGAATAGACAACAGCTTAATAGAAGTACAAAGATACTGAAAAGATTAAAATTTTGAAAAAAATAATTGACCCACTAGAAGAAAGGTACAAATATTTCCTGAAGAAAATAACTTCTTCAAGAGCAAAATTGGCCAAAGTCAAGAAAGGGCCAAAAATCATTAAAACAAATTATACCTTATTAATTAGAATGAGACAAAGAAAAGTTAAGGACACCTTGAGGCATCAAGAAATGATAAAAACAAAGTAAAAAACATGAAAACAGTAGAAAATGTGAAACATGTCATTGGGAATAACAAACAAATAAAAAACAACTGAACAGGTAAATAGATTGAACAAAAGATAATTATGAATTACTGAATTACCTGAAAGCCTTAATTGAAGAAAGAGTGTAGACACCATATCTCAAGAAATGTTTAAGTAAAATTTATGTTTGAGCCATAGGGAAAAATAGAAATTTATAGAATTCCATAATCACGACCTGAGATCCCAAAATGAAAACTCCTAGAATCACTATAGCCAAATTATAGAGTTCCCATGTCAAATAAAAATTATTTCAAGCTGCCAAAAAACATATTAAATATTAAATAGTAAATCAAAACAAATTAAAATGGAGCCACAGTCAGAATTGTAGAAGATTTTGTAGTGATCATCTTAAGTGTGGCTTGGAATATGATATTCAAGCTGGCAAAAGAAGAAGGATTAAAATAAAGAATAACCTACCCAGGAAAAAATAAAAATAATAAAACCAAGTATAATACTCAAAGAAAAAATTATATTTAAAAAATAAAAGACTTTCAAATGTTATTGATAAAAATACCAGAGCTAAATAGTTTGATTTTTCAAAAACGACTCAGAGCATTTTGTTTTTGTTTCTTGAGCCAATAGAAAGAAACTTCTGTTAATGAGTGAGTGTTGATATAATGAGAACTGTGTTTTAGAAAAACCACTCCAGTGTATGAATAGAGGATGGAATGGTGTGGGGGAAGGCTCTAGGGAGGTAGATCCACCATAGTCTATTGCAATGAAATAGTGATTAGGTGACTAGAGTGTGGACAAATTCAAATGTGAGAAGGGGATATAATTCAATGGATGTTGCAAAGATAAAATCAATATGTTTTGGTAACAGCTTTGGAAAGGAGGTAAGAAAGTAAAATTGAGGAAGACATCATAATGTGGAAGTATCCTAGAGAGATTTTAGATGTTACAGCCCACTAGGAACTCCTCAGGGCCAATTAAGCACCAAACCCTTTTATTATAGAAACAAAGTTTATTTTAATAAAAGGAATAAAGATAACTGGATAAGTATGACTCTAGCACTCTTCACACAACTCCCACTTTACCTGTTTTAAGGGAAGCCTTCTGTTTCTTCTCTGGGCCCTACCTACACCTTCCTATGCTATCTAAACTCTTTCCCAAGCTATCTGGCTTAACCCAATCTTTCCACCAGTAATTAATAAAGAAAAAAAGGAAGAAAACTCTGGGTTTGGCTCCTGTATTAAGTAACCAAAGTATAAATGAAAAGGTTTGGATTACCTTAATCAATAGGAATTCTGGTAACTGGACCACTGGCAGATAAAAACTGGACTCAGTGAAATTGGTTTTCTCCAAGTAAATCCTCTACCTGGATGCTAAAGATTTCTCCATGAAATTCTGACCTTAGAGGGAGAATCCCTTAGAGCAGTGACAGGCAAACTATAGGCCCACGGGCCAGATGCAGCCCCCTGAAATTTTCTATGCACAATATTATTGTTAATCTGACGAATACAATGATTAGGATGAAATACAGTGAAACTTTGAAAGAGTTGCCTTAGAAACAGACTGACAGATGAGCATTTCCTTTCCTTTGGCCCCCTTTTTAAAAAGTTTGCCCATCATTGCCTTAGAGTAAATACCTCATTCAGCTTGAAATTGAAGGCAGAGAGACAAAATCCACTCCCAGCTCAGATGAAATCCAAGAAGGAAGTGAAGTTCAGTTTCTTTTTCAGTTTTCAGTTTTAGACTCCCACAATTACTTTATTAACAAGAATCCTTTCCCAGGGTTTATCTCAAAATTCTCTTCTTTCAACTAACCCTAAAAAACCAGACCATCCCTAACTATATTCCTACAGCATTTAGGCTATTAATTTGAAGTATTAATGAGATAATATTTCCCTTTAAAATAGCAAGGAAGTTAATGAATAGGATTTAGGGGTAAATATAACAAATCGTGTTTCTGACATACTGAGTTTAAGTTATCTATTGGACATCTATTTCAAAATGTCTAAAAGACAATTAGAGATTTGAGACAGCATGCCATCAAAGAGATAGGGGTAGAATAAGTAGATGTGAGAATCATCAGTATAGAGGTGATAATTAAATCCATAGGATCTGATGAGGTCAACAAGTGAAGCTCTATAGAATAAGAAGAGGATTCAGGAGAGAAATGGTGAGAAATATCTTAGAGGTGTGAATATTTTCTTCTTTTATGAGTGTTTACAGCTCCTTATATGCTTTATATGAATTACTAAACCTTTAAAGATATATCTACATTTCTAGACTTTGTTTATCTTCTATGTCTTTCACATTCTTTTCACAAACTTTAACTTTTTATTTACTTTAACTTTAAAGAAGTTATATATATTTATGGTATTGAAAAATATAATAGATTGATAATATACAATACTACATATACACATTCATACACACACACTTATCTAATGGATTCCTGAGTTTCTAAGCTTTTCTTTCTCTTCTGCTGACCTTTACATGTCATCTCTGGTTCTGCACAACTCCCCAAAAGTTCCCATTTCATTTCTTTTTTTTTAAACATTTAATAATATTTATTTTTTAGAAAAGTTAACATGGTTACATGCTCCTACCTTCCCCTTCACCCCCTGACCTCCTTGCACCACAACCAATGCACATTTCCACTGGTTTTAACATGTGTCATTAATCAAGACATATTTCCAAATTGTTGTTAGTTGCATTGGTGTGGCAGCTTCGGATCTACATCCCCAATCACGTCCTCCTCCACCCATGTGTTCAAGCAGTTGCATTTCCTCTGTGCTTCTGCTCCTGCAGTCCTTCCTCTGAATGTGGGTAGCATTCTTTTCCATAAATCCCTCAGAATTGTCCTGGGTAATTACATTGCTGCTAGTACAGAAGTCCATTATATTCTATTTTACCACAGTGTATTGGTGTCTGTGTACAATGTTCTTCTGGCTCTTCTCCTTTCCCTTTACATCAATTCCTGGAGGACTTTCCAGTTCACATGGAATTCCTCCAGTTTATTATTCCTTTGAGCGTAATAGTATTCCATCACCAACATATACCACAATTTGTTAAGCCATTCCCCAATTGAAGGGCATACCCTCATTTTCCAGTTTTTTCCCACCACAAAAAGCGCAGCTATAAATATTTTCATACAAGTCTGTTTATCTATGATCTCTTTGTGGTACAAACCCAACAATGGTATGGTTGGATCAAAGGGCAGGAATTCTTTTATAGCCCTTTGAGCATAGTTACAAATTACCTTCCAGAATGGTTGGATCACTTCAAAACTCCACTAGCAATGCATTAATGTCCCAATTTTACCACATGCCCTCCAACATTCATTACTCTCCCCTTCTACCATTTTAGCCAATCTGCTGGGTGTGAGGTGTTAAGGGAGAAACCAAGGAAAGGTACCTTAAACAGTAAATATGGGTCCAGGTGGGTGTAAGAGAAAGGAATGACAAGAAGGGGCCCAACAAGTAGGGAGACTAAAGTTTAACAGCAAAGGGGTGTCTGTTACTGAATTGGCTGTTAGGTCCAACTGCCACTCTGAAGCATCAAGACTAGGCCTATGGTAATCAGCAAAGTAAAGGCAGGAGTTTATAAGTTAAGGCAACACATTTAATCAAGGACAAACTAAGATTACAGATGGGAATAGGGTTTACTACACTTAAAAGCTAAGGGTAAACCACAGGTGCAGGGGAAGAACTTGACTGCATTCTCCTATGATATAAGCAAGACAGGACCCAAAGAAAGCTATACTAGAGTAACAAGGAAAAGTTCCTCCTGACCTGGTTCCAGCCAGGTTTGGTCAGCTTAGCTGAGGACCTGAGGGTGGCTTTACTTGGGATCTCACAGCTAATCCAGGGATGGTTTCAGGATGCCAGGAGCCAATTCCACCAGAACAGGTGGTCCAAGGTATCCAGGTAGGGAGAGATAGTTTGCAATGCTGTCCACCATATCACAAACCACTTCCCTATTTGGTGCTGCTCTGCAGGTCTGATGTCCTCTGCTGTAAGCCTTCACCACTCCTAGGATCCCAGGGAATCTGGATACAACTCTCTAGCTCTGAGATTTCCCAGGGTCAGCAACAGTTTGTGCAAACCACCATGGAGTCCTTCTCAGGCACAAGCCATTTCCTCCTTCCCCTGCATTCCATTCAGAATGTCCATGAGCTCCAGCTGAGGCTTTTCCTAGCCTGCTTATACAACTACTCTTAAACTTATGCCTCTTATAGAGATGATATCTCAGAGTTATTTTGATTTGCATTTCTCTAATTATTAGACATTGAGAACACTTTCTCATGTGCTTATTGATATTTTTGATTTCTTTATCTAAAAATTGCCTATTCATGTCCCTTGCCCATTTATCAATTGGGGCATGGCTTGATTTTTTTATACAATTGATTTAACTCCTTTTATATTTGAGTAATTAGACCCCTGTCAGAGTTTTTTGTTATAAAGATTTTTTCCCAATTTGTTGTTTCCCTTCTGATTTTGACTGTATTATTTTTGTTTGTGCAAAAGCTTTTTAGTTTGATATAATCAAAATAATTTATTTTACATTTTGTAATTTTCTCTAACTCTTGCTTGGTTTTAAAATTTTTCCTTTCCCAGAGATCTGACAAGTATACTATTCTGTGTTCACTTAACTTACTTATAGATTCCCTCTTTATATTCAAGTCATTCACCCATTCTGAATTTATCTTTGTGTAGGGTGTGAGATGTTGATCTAAACCTAATCTCTCCCACATTGTTTTCAAAATTTCCCAGCAGTTTTTATCAAATAGTGGATTCTTGTCCCAAAAGTTGGGATCTTTGGGTTTATCATAGATAGTCTTGCTGACATCATTTACCCAAAGTCTATTCCACTGATCCTCCTTTCTGTCTCTTAGCCAGTACCATATTGTTTTGATGATCACTTCTTTATAGTATAATTTAATATCTGGTACTGCTAGGCCACCTTCCTTACCATTTTTTTCATTATTTTGCTTGATATTCTTGATCTTTGTTCTTCCAAATGAACTTTGTTATAGTTTTTCCTAATTCAGTAAAAAAAGTTTTTTGGTAGTTTGATAGGTATGGCACTAAATAGGGTAAATTAATTTGGGTAGAACGGACATTTTTATTATGTTATCTAGTTCTACCCAGGAGCAATCAATGTTTTTTCAATTGTTTAGATGTAGTTTTAATTGTTTGGAAAGTGTTTTGTAGTTGTATTTGTATAATTCCTCTGTTTATTGTGCTAGATTGATTCCTAAGTATTTTATGTTGTCTAGGGTGATTTTAAATGGTATTTCTCTTTCTACCTCTTGCTGCTGTGATGTGCTGGAAATATATCGAAATGCTGATAATTTATGTGCATTTATTTTGTATCCTGCAACTTTGCTAAATTTGTTGATTATTTCTACAAGCTTCTTAGTTGATTCTGAAGAATTTTTTTTAAGTAGACCATCATATCATCTGCAAAGAGTGATAGCTTAGTCTCATCATTGCCTATTTTGATACCTTCAATTTCTTTTTCTTCTCTAATTGCTACTGCTAGTCTTTCTAGTACAATTTTAAATAATAGAGGTGATAATGGGCATCCTTGTTTCACTCCTGATCTTATTGGGAAGGCTTCTAATTTATCCCCATTGCATATGATGCTTGTTGATGGTTTTAGGTGTATACTGTTTATTATTTTCAGGAAAGGTCCTTCTATTCCTATACTTTCCAGTGTTTTCAATAGGAATGGGTGCTGTGTTTTATCAAAAGCTTTTCCAGCATCTATTGAGATAATCATGTGATTTTTGTTTCTTAGATTGTTGATATGGTCAATTATGTGGTTGGTTTTCCTAATGTTGAACCATCCTTTGTAATAAGGGGATTTTAATAATGTAATATGGTACTGAAGCTAGGGGTAATAGCTGGTAGGAATAGGGAATAAGACAAGGCAAGGGACTCAAGGCTGGAGGTAATCAAGGGAATAGGCTTGGTAGTAGGGAAATTAAGGCAATAAGGTAGATGAGGATGGTGCAATGATGAATGTTGGTAATTCAGGTGGTAGGAGAAATAAGGGAATGTCTGAGCTTAGGGAACATAACACTGTGGAACCAAGGGTTGCAAGGAAGAGGATGAGTTAATCTAAGGCAGGCAACAGCAACAGGGAAACACAGACTGGATACTCAGTTTAGAAACAAAACACTGAAGGGTAATAGACTGAGCCCTTCATGTAAAAGGACACATTACAGAGCCAGCTTAGAGCCAGGCAAGACTGGCTTGAAATTGACTTGAGGCTTTAGTTAGTTTCACAGGAAGAGACAGGAGAAGAAGTATTGAAGTTACACTTCCTCCCAAAATGGATACCCTCAGCTTCCCTCAAACTCCAGAGAGTATGTTATTCCTCTCTCTCTTCTTCCCTCTCTTATCAATCAACTATTGAAGCAGACAAAAGGTCTTGATTAACTACAAACAGGGTTTAATGTCTTTTAGGATAGATTGGCAGGGTAGAGCATACAAGATAGCCCTAACAGCCACTTAGAAAAACTTCAGGTGGGGGAAAGGAGGCAGGAACATGAGACTGAGAAAGGACCTGCCTTCAATCACCTCTCAGGTGGTTTGTAATCAATGGGGTTAGGAAAGTTGGATACAATGATTCAAGAGGTAAATTGATGCAAGGGTAAGCCCTATTTGACTAAACTATCACAGATTTGAACCAACTCTCAGATCCACTCTCCTTTTCACTCTTCTCAGACATTCAGGTAGGGAAAATGAAGGTGGGGTTAAGGCAGGGTAGGGAGATGCAAAGGAATTAGTTAAATTAACAAATCTCAAAAGAAAAGCAGCAAAAGATAGGCCAGGTTTCAATCTAAAGAAGGAGCTCAGATGGACCCTGGTTCTCTCCACAAGTTCCCATTACCAACTGTCCCAAGATTCTAAACTCCTTAACTGACAAAAGAATTCTGCAAATCAGTTATGCCCCCTCTCTTCACCACACCTTGCATTCCTGGTATAAATCCCAACTGATCATGGTGGATGATCCTCTTAATTACTTGCTGGAGTCTATTTGATAGTATTCTATTTAAGATTTTTGCATCTATGTTCATTAGGGAGATTGGTCTGTAGTTTTATTTCTCTGTTTTTGATCTACAAGACTTTGGAATCACTACCATATTTGTGTCATAAAAGGAATTTTGTAGGCTCCTTCTTTGCTTATAATATCAAATAATTTTTATAGTATTGGGATTAGTTGCTTTTTGAATGTCTGATAGACTTCACTTGTGAATCCATCAGGCCCTGGCGAGTTTTTCTTAGGGAGTTCTTTGATGGCTTGTTCAATTTATTTTCCTAATATGGGATTATTTAGATGTTCTATTTCTTCTGCTGTTAATCAAGGCAATTTATATTTTTGTAAATATTCATCCACATCTCCAAAATTGCTGTACTTATTGCCGTATAATTGGGCAAAAGAGTTTTTAATGATTGCCTTAATTTCCCCTTCATTAGAGGTGAGGTCTCCCTTTTCATCTTTGATACTGTCAATTGGTTTTCTTCTTTCCTTTTTTTATTAGATTGACCAGTACTTTGTCTATTTTATCTGTTTTTTCAAAATACCAGCTTCTAGTCTTATTTATTAATTCAATAGTTCTTTTATTTCGATTTTATTAATTTCTCCCTTGATTTTTAGTATTTCTAATTTAGTTTTTATCTAGGGATTTTTAATTTGCTCTCTTTCTAATTTTTTAAGTTGCATACCCAATTCATTAATCTCTGCCCTCCTTAATTTGTTAATATATGCACTCAAGGATATAAATTTCCCCCTGAGTACTGCCTTGGCTGCATCCCACAGAGTTTGGTAGGATGTCTCACCATTGTCATTCTTTTCAATGAAATTGTTGATTGTTTCTATGATTTCTTCTTTGACTAGCTGGTTTTGGAGAATCATATTATTTAATTTACAATTAGTTTTTGATTTGCCTGTCCAGGTGCCCTTACTAATTATTATTTTTATTGCATTATGATCTGAGAAGGTTACATTGATTATTTCTGCTCTTTTGCATTTGTTTACAATGTGTTTAGGCCCTATAACATGGTCAATCTTTGTGAATGTACCATGTGCAGCTGAAAAGAATGTGTATTCCTTTTTGTCCCTATTCATTTTTCTCCACATATCAATTAAATCTAATTTTTCTGGGAATTCATTCACCTCTCTTACCTCTTTCTTATTTATTTTTTGGTTTGATTTATCTAGATCTGAAAGAGGAATATTTAGATCTCCCACTAGTATTCTTTTACTATCTTTTTCCTTGTTAAGCTCTGCCAGTTTCTCCTTTATAAATTTGGATGCTATGCCACTTGGTGCATACATATTGAGCAGTGTTATTTCCTCATTGGCTATGCTGTCTTTTGTCAGGTGGTAATAACCTTCCCTGTCTTTTTTAATCATATCTAATTTTACTTTGGCTTTCTCAGAAATCATAATTGCCACTCTTGCCTTCTTTTTCTCACTTGAAGTCCAAAAGGTTTTGCTCTAGCCCTTTATCTTAAACTTGTATATGTCTACCCACCTCATATGTGTTTCTTGTAGACAACACATTGTAGGATTTGGTTTCTAATCCACTCTGCTATTTGCTTCCATTTTATGGGAAAGTTCATCCCATTCACATTCAGAGTTATAATTATCATTTATGTATTTGCCAACAGTTTGGTATCCTCTCCTAGTTCTACTTCTTCTTCTTACACTATTTCCTTTTAAACCAGTGATTTGCTTTCTCTACCTCCTCCCTTATTATTCTTCTCTTTTTATTTTTAAGGCCTAATGAATTCCCTCATCACATGAGTAATGTGAGAATTACACATACCATTTCTCCATATAGGAATGCAAATAATTAGGTCTTATTGAAGTCCTTAAAGAGGCAAATTTAAAAATAAGACTTTTCTTTCTTTCCCCTCTGTTTCTTATTTATCTTTTCATGTTTCTCTTGATTTTTGTGGTTGGATATTGAACTTTCCATTTAGTCCTTCTCTTTTCTGTGCAAATACTTGGTAATTTTCTACCTTGTTGAATGCCCAAACTTTCCCCTGGAAGTATATACTCAGTTTTGATGGGTAGGTGATCCTTGGTTGTAGACCCAGTTCTCTTGCCTTGATGAATATCATTTTCTAAGCCTTGAGGTCTTTTAGCATGGAGGCTGCCAGATCCTGTGTGATCCTGATTGGTGCTGCTTTTTATCTGAATTGACTCTTTCTGGCTTCTTGTAAAATATTTTCTTTTACTTGGAAGCTCTTAAATTTGGCTATTATATTCCTGTGGGTTGTCTTTTCAGGGTCTAGTGTAGAGGGTGATCTATGGATCCTTTCAATGTCTATATTGCCCTCTTGTAGACCTTCAGTGCACTTTTGCTTAATAATTTCTTTTAGTATGTAGTCCAAATTTCTATTAATTTCTGCTTTTTTCAAGAAGACGAATGATTCTCAAATTGTCTCTTCCAGACCTGTTTTCTTGATTTGCCAATTTCTCATTGAGATATTTCATGTTTCCTTTTATTTTATCAGTCTTTTGACTTTGTTTTATTTGTTCTTGCTGTCTTGAGAGATCATTGGCTTCTACATGCCCAAATCTTGTCTTTAGAGACTGGGTTTCTGCTATAAACCTTTGATTTTCCTTTTCTACTTTGCCTATCCTGTTTTCTAGCTGTTTGATTTTGGTCTCCAATTTGCTTGTCAATTCTTTTGATTTTGGGCCTCTTTTTCAAATTGCCCAATTAATTTTCTTTTTCAATCTGGTCATTTCTCGTCTTCAATTTACTTGCCTCACTTTACAATTGTGAATTTCTGCCTTTTAAACTGTTATTTTCTTGCCAGATCCCTTCCATCTTTCTCATAATCTCAGATTTGAATTCTTCAAGACCTTGTGATCTGTGTTCATTTTTTCGGGAACGTTTGGATATTGTTACTTGTTTGTTCTCCTCTGCTGTTTGCTCTCTTGTCTGAATTTTTTCTGTATAGAAGTTGTTGAGTGTTAAATGTTTCTTCTTGATCTTTCTCTTCTGGGGTTACTGATTCTGGCCTGCCATTTTTAGCCCAGTGCCCTCTCAGCTTTATCCTCACACCCATTGTCTGTCTGTGGTCTTTAGGCTCCTGAGGTCTCAGGTCTAGTTGTTCTTAGGGTCAAGCCTCCTGGTGGTCCCCTTGCTTGTTCTTCTGCCTGAAGCTCCTTTAACAGTCTCAGGGCATTGCTTCCACAGTCATGTATCTCTCAGCACTGTGTCCCCATTCAAGGTCTACATCTGCACTCATGATCTGTGTCCATGCCTGTGCTTAGTATCTGTGTCTGAACCTCAGCTCAGGGTTTGTGTTCAAAGTCTGCACGTTCTTTAACCTCTTGGGGTCTTAAGTCTTGCTGCTCTCAGGAGCAGGCCCTGTTGACCCCAGGTAGCTGCCAATGATTTAATGGGTGCCCCAAACTTGCTCTAAGTCTTTTCTACTGGCTTTGGCACTGTAGGTGGTGTGGTGGGTTACTCAGCTAGTGTTTTAGTTAGAGCTATTTCACCCCTTTATAGCATGGAAATGCCTTGATTCCATGTACCTTCAATGCTGACCCCTGTTGTGGGGTCCCTTCATTCTTCTGGATTTGTTTTTATGTCTTCTTGAGTAGTCCTATATGTGTGGGTTAGGAGAGGTCAAGCAACTGCTTTTAACTCTGCTGCCATTTTAACTCCAGGGACCCCCATTTCATTTCCAATACTGAGCTATGATATATCAAAACTACTATGGAGAAAGCTGCAATGTAGAAGGGATGCGTGTATACAAAATATTTTGTAACATATATTCTATAGACTACTTTTATAGTACATACACATGCTTATGTACATATTTGCACATAAACACATATATGTATATAAAATATAAAGCTAGAATATTTAGTAGACAGAAGGCAATTAGGTTTGCACAGGAAAGATTAGGTAAGTTCTTAGTTGGAAATGGTAATGAGATCTGTCTTAAAGGAAGCTGTTGATTTTAAGATGTTAAGGTTGATGAGGAGTCTATTTCAGACCTCAGAAATAGCCAGTACAAAGGCAAGAAAAATGGAAAATGAAAACATTCTTTGCAAGGAATAACAAACTGTCAAAGGTCTGTATATTATGGAACATGGGCAAAGGAGTAAAATGTTGGAAGACTAGAAAGGTTAGATGAGTCAAGAGGTTTAACAACTTTAAATATGGAATAAGAAGCATCAACCTAGAGACAATAAGTAGTCATTGGAATGTGTGGACTATTAAGTAGATATGTATACATGCTTAGATTTAATTTTTAAATTTAGTAGCTGTAAAGATGAACGATTCAGGTAAAGAAATATATGAAACAAAGGGAATGATTAGAAGTCAATATCAATTGTGTAATCAATCAGTCGTTGATATATATTAAGTTCTTACTCTCTGCCAATTTTTGTGTTATCATGGAATAGAACAGCAAAAAGAAAGGCTATGATTATTTTAAAATTGCATCAATGAAAAATATTTTAAAATTTAAAAAAGGAAAAAAGAGAAATGTCCTCAAATACTTTGTAGTTTATTAATGGAAGATACTACGCAGAAAGAATTTGAAATGGCGTTTTAATAGGAAATGCATTAGAGGCAAGGCAGAGAAGTCTAGAATATACCTTCGAGAGAAATCAAGAGATGACTTGTCCTTCCTTAAATGTAAATTCTGTTAATAGCCAGTGGACTTCCCAGATTAAACTTTGGGGAGATGATTGAAAGGTCCAAAATGCAACATGATTAGAAATGAATTATCCAATTAAGAAGTGATCACAGAAAAAAGTAGGATACTATCTGTGTTAGTGGAAGGAATGGGTTATATCTGAGAGCTATTGCAGAGAGAGTAATTAAAGTATTTAGCAGCTAATTAGATGAATATAGTAACTGAAAGAGAAGTTGAAAATAATGTCAAATCTGGGAACTTGAGTAAATTGATGTACAGTGATGTTTTGTGCAGAAATTTTTAATTTCAAATGAAAAAAGGATAGTTTTTGGGAAAAAGAGAAGTTCTGTTTTAGATAAGTTGAATTTAAGATACCATTAGGTTATCAAGTTGAAAAGGCTACTGATGATGTGATAGTAAGGTTCAGGAGAAAGATTAGGTCTAGACAAAAGAATCTTAACATTATCTGCATAAAGACAATTGAATCCATGATAGTGTGTGAAATTTCCAAGTAATTAAACATAGAAGGAAAAAAGATGAGTTCCCCAGTCACATCCATGTAGGGGAATCCCAGAGTTGTGGGTAATGCATAGAGGATCTAAGAAAAGACACTGAGGAGTAAAAATATATGTAAAAATATATTCAAGAAAATGGAGTCACAAAAGCTAAGAAAGAAAATAGTGTACAGGAAGAAAATGAAGTCAATCTCAAAAATTGTAGTTTCAGATGTATGAGCATTTAGAAGTTATCATTAGATTTGGCAGTTGAGAGAACTTTGGTAACTTTAGATGGAATGAACATTTATATCTTATGCATTTAAAAAGTATATCAAAAATGTAATGCCATTTTATTATGAAAGTTTACATGGATGCTGCTTCTTTGAAATTATAGTGTAAAATGAATTGTAAAATTATGGTAATGCAGTATTGAAATATTTTTTCATGTTAACACTATAATTTGAAGATTTTAGCATCTTGTCTTTATTGCCTTCTTAGTCTCCAATTAAAATATTTGCATAAAAATGTTTCCAATATTTAACCTTACAGTATAGTTTAATCATTAAAATTCACAGATGACATAAGATTCTAGGAATCCAGATACAAAATTGTTATTCATATCATCATAAGAAAATAAAATTGCTCTATAATATTTTTATATTACCTACTCCCCTTCTTATCATCCCTCTTCTTCTGGACTAGTTTGGAATTAAAGGCTAGGTTCTACATATTGACTTACGGAATACTATTTACAACCACAAATTATGCAGTATGTAATCATGTGCTAAGTTATTTTTTTTAAGGATGCATGGAAATAAAATCAGTTGAGCAAGCTGTCATATTGAAAAAATATTTATTGGAATTCTTAGAAAACACATTCAATAATGAAACTGAATGAAAATAAAGGAGTATGAGAAGTATTAGTGTTTCCAAAGGAAGGTTGCCTAGTTGGTGCCCTCACCATTCCATTCTGCTTACTATACATATTATAATTAACTGAAGATCTAAATATCCTTTAGTATGGTAAAGAGAAAAAGATCAATGGGAATAAAAACTATTTGAAATGAAAATTAACCTACAAATAAATATTAAGCACTTATTTCAGCCACTGTTACGTCAGTAAATGGACATTATTGGGATTAATGGGTAAAAAAAAACACACACAGGTGTTGCTTCACTATTCTTTTAAAAAAGTGTTTTATTTAGAGGGTTTTTTTGTATGTTAAAGACTGGTTTGAAATGTTTTGAATACAAGAAAATAAACCTTTTATATTAAAAGATATTTAATCAAATACTGACTCCTTGTCAGTAATATTTTAAATGTGACTTCCCCATTGGTGGGTAGTAATGATAGAAGTAATAGTAACAGCAGCAGAAATAATAACAACAACAACAACAACAACAGCAATAAAATTTATATAGAGCTTTGCTTTACATATACCATATTATTTGATCCTTATAAGGATATAGAATTGCCTATATCCACTGATGAAAACAGAAATTTAACTTACACATATTAAATGAAAAGGAAGAAAAGCAAGAGTGAGGCAGATTGAATTAAGATTCTCTGCCAAATGTATAAGGATGGGGTTTGTGTAATAAGAATGGAGGGTAAAGGAGCCAGAGAAGTCAGTTGCTGACAGTTTCTGACAGTTGAGACCAAGAGGATTCAGGGAATTTTCTCAGAAGAAGAAGGAGAGAAGAAAGGTCTTTGGGAGGAGAACTGAGAGAGGGAGGAGATGGACATCCCAGCTCAGATCCAGTCCTGAGGGCTTCCTGAGGATCTTTCTTTTGAAATTGAAACCCTGATTCCCAGATCAAAGCCATTCCATTGCAACTCACCCATCAAGATTTAAACCATAGAGTCAGCTAAGTTTTTGGACTCCATTTTGGGAGTGATCTCTTGGTCTCCTTCTCCCATTACCCAAACTTGCTGAGAGACCCCCTTTCAGTCAAAACTTACAATTATAGGAAAGGATATAAATAGAAATAGAAGGAGAAAGGGTGAGGGAAGAAGCTTGGTGGGAACCCCAAAAGTTCCCACCCAAGTAATAGATGGCATAGAAATAGAGTTTTATGGAAGCTATAGACAACACACAAAAACAGCAGACACAAAAAAGTTAGAAACTTAGAAATGCATTTTATATATATATATGGTTAAATTAAATATTTACAATTAAACTGTTTTCCCTGTTTTTTTTTCCTTCATACCTTAAAGTTCTCATAATGTGTGTATTTGTTAAACTCTGTGTTTATCCCTGGCTGGGTTGATCAGTGTGAGAGTTAAGGCCTAACTGTCACTCCTGTCAACTGCCATTCTCGAAACAGTTAAACCCAGTTTCCCTCACTTATTTGGTCCCAGACTATTGTCTATTCCTGTTTCCAACTCACCCTTCTGAACCCAGATGAATATTTAATTTAATCCCCTGTTTTTCCACATAAGAATTTGGCTGCCCCAGATGGTGGGTTAAGAGGAGAGCAGGAATTTCACTCTTGGACACATAGGAACAAACTGGAAGCCAGCGGGTTCTGAACATTCCGTGAAGGAGGATAGCCATTGGCTGTGGTCTGAAAGTTCCAAGGCAGTGGCAAGCTACTCAGAACTGCTTACCTCCCTCCCCCACACCCAGTTCATTGATAAAATCCCTGAGTAAAGCCAATTTATTATCAAGACTGAAATAGTAACAGAGAAAGTTTTTTTCCCCATTTTTTTTGCCTTTTACTGTTTGTGTTATCCTGTTTGATTGTAAATTGGTATTGTTGTGGGAATACTGTTGTATTTGTATTAGATATTAGTCTTTAGTCTTTTATTGTGGTTAACAAGACAAATGTATTGCTGTACCACTGGTCTTTTGTGTCAATGTTTGGTAAAATGGTAATTTAAGACTGTATTGATTATTTGCTATTGGGGTTATGGCAAGGGATATTGTTTATCCCATACTTGTGGTTTAAGATCATACCCAGGTATTGCAGTTTTGTTTTTTTCTGATGAATTTTTGAGATAGCTCAACCTGTTCTTACCATAACTATTCTGGATATTATAGCACACACATATTATTGTTTTAACTGCTTACATCATATACAAAATAAGATGGATATTTTTCCGTATTAATTATTGTTGTAAGATTATAATTACCTGGTGTTTTAGAGATTCAGAGATGAAGCAATTGTTAAAGTTAATGCAAGTTAAAATAGAGAATTTGGAGATGTATATGCAAATTGGTGGTGCCTATATTCGAGCTCCTGGTAATGATAAATATGGTAATGATGGTAATGATGGTAAAGGTGTTAAATCTGAACTTTCTAAGGCAGAATTAGAACAAAAGGCATTAGATAAGGGTGAAAAACCAGTTAATATTTTTCCTCTAAGCTACCTTCTGGTAGTGAGGGATGATGGGATTTTTCATGTGAGACAACATACTAGATTTAGGACTGATGATGTGGAGAACTTGAAAAGGAAAGTCCCAAAAATCCATGAGAACGCTGGCAAATTTGTTAAAAGCTTTCATATATTTGTTAAAGCACATGACTCAGATTTTGAGTACTGTTGGCATGTTCTAGGGGAGATATTGTCTAATCATGATAGAAATAAGTTTGTGGAAGAAACAAGAAATACTGAAGGGATGACACCTGTAACAAGTGAATCTGGGAAATGTATAAAACTACATTTCCCGTGATCCAACATGGTCCAACTGGTTTCCGTTTCCGACGTCTTGACGCAGGGGAGCGCTTAAATCTCGTGGGTTAGGAGGGAGTGCTCTCTTCTTTGGCGAGTAGGAACTTGGCTAGGAGGCAGTATGGTGGCGGCAGTTTTGAATGCTTACAAGCGCGTGGTCTAATGATTTTATCTATCAACATGGCTTTAATTAAAATACTAATTTATATTATTATCACAGCCTTTATCATTTTTAATATTAACACACCAAGGCTGGTAGCCTGGGAAGACCTGGATCTAAATTCAGTTCCTATTTACAGAATGCTCAAACAGGCAAGGAAATTACTAATCAAGGTTATGGAGAAAAATTTAAGGAGCCCTAATGCTTGGTCAAAATTTGAGAAAGTGAGGCAGACCAATCAGGAGACACCAGCTACATTTTTAGATCAAATCATCAAAGCTGCAAAAATTTACTTGGGCCTAAATGTCCTGGAAGATACCACCATTGAGTATGTTAAGCATATATTTGTGAAAAATGCTGTTTCCCAGGTGAGGAAGTTTTTCAGTGAGAATTATCCAGATTGGGAACTTCTTAGCCTGGATGAATTGAAAAAAAGGCTACCTATGTTTTTGCTCAGGAAAAGAACAAAGGGAATGATGACAAGGCAGTAATTTAGAGCCTCAGGAAACAACATAGAGAGCCAAATAGTAGGGCAAATGAGAAGGAAATTAGTGAGATAAAAGCAGTGGCAGCATTGAGGGCATCTGAAAATAAAAATAATGCTAATAACTATAAGAATAATGCTAATGTAAGCACAAGATATCAAAGACCACAATCATGTTATGTGTGTGGCCAAGTTGGACATTTTGCCAGAGAATGCAGGTTTAGAAGATCTTATGGGCAGAGGTACAATAATAATAATGGATTTAACCAGTTTAATAATAATTATGGATATAGGGGAAATAATTGGAATAATGGATTTAATTATGGAAATGGCCAGCAAAATGTGTTCCAACATCAAAATGCATGCTGTCTGGGTATTCAAGCTCCAAATATGGCAATGATGCAGGATTACATAAAGGCTGGAAACCGGGCTGAAATATAGTCATATTGTCCAGAATATTAATCATGGTAACCTGAATGGAGGGACAGCTTCATCATGAAGGTATGTCCAAAGTTCAGAAGTAATTAATGAAGGTAATGGGAATAAAGTGAATGTTGATGAAATTGTATGTGTTAAAGATAATGATAATATAATTATGGATGATGGAAATGGTGTATTTGGTGTTAATATTGATTTAATTGGTGATAATAACAATTTAATTAATAATGGTGATGAGTTGATCAGTGTTAATGTTAATTTAAGTGGAATCAATGATAGTTTAATCAATGTGAATGATAATTTGATGAGAATTAATGATAATTTGAATGGGGTTAATGTTAACTTATCTGAATTAAATATTGGTAATGGTATAAATTGTAATTTTATCAATGTTAATGGTAATTTGCCCACTTGTAATAGTAATTTAACTAGTGTTTGTAATAATTAGATTAAAATTGATGATGGTTTATATAGTGTTGATAATAATTGTATTAGTGTTGTAAATAATTGGGAGAAAAAGAAAAAATAGTGTTGTAAATGGTGTTGGAAGTTCTAATAATTGTTGAATTAAGAATAATAATGGCAATTGTAATTTGACTAAGGATAATTTGATTGTAAATAAGAACAATGATACCAGAATAGAGGTTAAAAGGACCAAAGGGGCAAAATTCTGGGAAAATTCTTTAATTCAAGACGATGTTAACTTGGATGGACAGGAAATAGCTGAGGTTTGTTCCGATGTTACTGTTTTAGCTCCTGTGTTAGAAACTTTCCAACCTCCCAATAGTACAGAATAATACGTGTCTGTAACTATTAGAGATCAGATTGATATCTTCTTATTGACATAGGAGCCAGTAAATCAGTTTTGCAACGTTTTCCTGAGAATTGTAGAGTTGTTGGTACAATGGATGTAGTTGTTGCTACAGGCATAACTCAGAAAGGAGCTAAATTGCAACCAAAAATGGAACATGCATTTTCATGTGTTCCAGAATGTCCAATGAATCTTTTGGGAAGGGATTTGCTGTGTAAATTATGGGCTACCCAATGTATTGAATCTGGTGATAGTTCTTTACATCTCCCAGAGGAATCTTTGAAGGCCTTTCCATTATTTTTCTTAGATTCCAGCAGTACAGAGGATGACCTCGGTACTATCTATCCAATAACTGATGATATACCTAAGGATTTGTGGTCAAGATAATCGACAGATTTTGTTTTGCTAAAATCAAATATTCCAGTCAAGGTGAGGACAAAGGAAAGACTAGTTCATTGTGTACCTTAATATCCCTTGACTAAGGAGGCAATAGATGGCATACACCCCAATAATTGAGTCCCTAATCTAACAAGGGATAATAATACCATGCTTTTCTGAGTACAATACACCAATTTTGCCTATAAAGAAGCCAAAATTAGATGAAAATGGCTGACCTGTTTACCAATTTATTCAAGATCTAGGAGTGGTAAAGGATTATGTCATCAAAACACATCCAGTTGTTTCAAGTCCAGCTGCTATAATTTCTTCCATTCCAAGTCAGGCTATATATTTCACAGTGGTAGATTTATGTTCTGTGTTTTGATTGATACCAATTCATGAGGACTCTCAAAAGGTCTTTGCTTTCACTTGGAAGAAGACTCAATGGGCGTGGACTCATCTCCCAAAGGAGTATACAGACTCACCTAGCCAGTACTCTCAAATTCTAAATTGAGACCTAAAAATAATTAAATTTAAAGAGAGTAAATTGATGCATTTTGGATGATGCTCTTTTAGCATCCCCAAATGCAAAAGTGTGTCTTAGGGATAGCAAGATTCTTTGAATTAATTATATAAATGAGGGCATAAAATCTCCAAGGCAAAATTACAATGAGTTTTGCCTTGTGTGCAATATATTGGATTTGTATTGTCAAAAGGTTCCAGAAGTATCACACAAAAGAGAATAGCTGATATCCAGAAACTGAGTGCACCTAAAACTAAAAAAAAACAAGTTAGAGCTATTCTTAGAACTACTAGTTTCTATAGGCAGTGGATTCCTGGATATAGTGAGATCACTAAGTTTTTAATAGATCTGACCAGGAATACAGAACCAGAACCTCTGAAACTAAAGCCTGAACATTGCTTATCCTTAGATAAACTGAAAGAAGCTATTATATATGCACCTCCATTACGAATCCCAGACTATGAGAAATATTTTCAGCTGTTTGTCAATGAAACAAAAGGTACAGGTTCTGGTGTATTGACATAGACTTTAGGATAAAGTTATCATCCAATTGGATATTATAGCTGTCAATTAGATCCAATAGCTGTGGGGACAGTACCCTGTCTAAGGGGGATAGCAGCAGCAGCTGTGTTAGTCCAGAAGTCTACTGTTCTAGTTTTCTGATTTCCTTTAACAGTCTATTGTTCACATCAGATAGAAGCACTAATGAAGTAGTTTTGTACTCAAGCATATTCAGACCAACGAATATCTAAGTATGAAATTATTCTCTTAGGTAGTGAGAACATCCAGTTGAAGAGATGTAGCATACTTAATCCAGCTACTCTTCTTCCTGATTTACCAAAGAACGGTGAGCCATTTTGTGAATGTGTTGAGGTAGTAGATCTTGTGGATATGCCTAGGATGGATTTAAAAGATACTCCACTCAAAAATCCAGTCTTGGTATTATTCACAGATGGATCATCATATTTATGTAATGGAATCAAATGTACTGGTGCTGCAGTTGTCACAGGATTTAGAACACTGTGGTATGCCTCATTACCTAGTAATCTTAGTGCTTAGGGTACGGAATTAGTGGCATTGAAGGAAGCCTGTCTTCTAGCTGAAGGTAAAAGTATAAATATTTACACAGACTCTCCATATGCATTTTCTGTTTGCCATGCAACAGGAACGATCAGGAAACANGACATATTTATGTCTATATATATATATATACTCATATGTATGCATGTATGTATTTTACAGCATTAAAAATTATGTCCTATACTTGAGAAGTCTAGAAACCCTAATAAAAATGATTTTTATGTTGGCATCTTATTCTTAATGAAGCAATGTAAGCTCCACCTCCTTTCCTGAGGCCTCATAAACTACGTGATTAATAAGTATCTTCCAAAATATTTCAGGTATCTGTCATGCTCACTGATCTACATTTTGAGGTAATTATCTTTTTCTTCTTTAAAAATGGTCAGTATCTTCTTATCTGTGATTTTCTTTTTGTTAATTACTTTGTATTCATTTAAAGCTACATTTTCAATTTTTTCCCAGTACATTGGATTCTAAATAATGGTGGTCAAGACAATTAAATTCATTCAAATGGCTAACTACACTTGATAGTTTTCTATTTACAGTATCTCTTTAGATATCTATACTCAGTTTATTCAACTAGAATCTTACATTTTTCAAGTATGAAAATAATTTTCCTTAATAAAGAAGAAGCAAGAAAGGTTAATCCACTTTCTGTCCTCCTTTAACATACTATAACCTCATTTATATAGTAATCTATCACTTTTTATTTTTCTTCATGTTTCTAACAATCATGATAGTTTTTTATCTTTAATATTTTTTAAATTATCTAATTATAGACTTCTCATTCTTGACAACAATTTGTGCTTTCTGCCACATTGTTCTTTTTTTTTAACCCTTAACTTCTGTGTATTGGCTCCTAAGCAGAAGAGTGGTAAGGGTAGGCAATGGGGGTCAAGTGACTTGCCCAAGGTCACACAGCTAGGAAGTGTCTAAGGCCAGATTTGAACCTAGGACCTCCTGTCTCTAGGCCTGACTCTCAATCCACTGAGCTACCCAGCTGCCCTCTCTGCCACATTTTTCTTAGGGACTGTGAAAGAATGAAAATTACACATGAGATGAATAAATAATAACTGGAAGAATGAATAACAGACAGTGTGTTAAGTAGGATTGGTATAGATGATAGATAGTTAGGTGGGTAACACCAGGGAATCTGTTGGGATTAAGCATTGGGTCCTTTAGATGTCAATCAGTGTATTTGGGAAAGGAAATTACATGAGAGTATATAATTTAAAGATTTAATAGGAAGTGAAGGGAATGGTTTAACTAAACTTAAGTTACTAAGGGTCTCCACCCAAAAGTCCAGGAGGGAGAAATCAGCTCTAATTAGCTACAAACTACCAATTTCCTTAACTCTAACCAAACCAGAACCTGGATTGGTGAGCAGGTTTGGATGTATAGGATAGAGTATCCCACATATGAATCCAAGCTACATGATCTTCCAAGCTGTTTCAGTGGAGTTTTGGTGTTCTATTAGTAAATCCAGTTGAAGAGAAGAAGTGAGGATTTGATCCCAGTGTCCACCACTGAACCTAAATCTCAACTCAACCTTAGTCCTTCACTGAAGCTCTTGATTGAAAATGGTATTACATTAAAATAGGATCCACACCAAAGAAAAATAGCTCTCACAATATAGGGAATTAGAGAGAGTTCAACTCTCTCCATCCAGGGAATCAGTGAGAGTCAGACATTGACAGTGTCTCAAAGTTCTGGATCCTGCCTCCCTGCCAATCAATCTGCTCTCTGCTAACTAAAATCCCTATAATAACTGCAACAACCCTACTCTCTTGAAGATTTTAAAAGAGCAATAAATTTCAGATAATGTATTAATAATATGTATTAAATAAATATCTAGAAAATTATCTTCTCCCTTTAATATTTTATTTGGTAATCTCATCAGCTCACACATGTTCAATTATCATCACTATGTAGATTATTTCCATATCTGTATAATAATCTCTATTTTTTCTGATTTATTATTATTATATATTATACATCTTCAACTGATTCTTGGACATTTCACAGACATCTTAAACTCAGTGTGTCCAAAAGAGAACTCATTATTTTGCCCCAAAATTTTCCCTCTTTTTATTATCATGTAATACTATATAATATATTACTTTTTATTATTATGTAATACTATGTAATATATTAACGTATTTCCAGTCACCAGAACTCAATATCCAGGCATTAATCTCAATTCTTATTCTTCATATTTTTAACTCACTGTGAAAGCTTGCTATTTCTAACTTTACAAAATCCCTCTTAAGTATCTCTTTCTATCTACTTATGTAGACTCAAACATTTTTAAAGTCATTTTAACTTTCTACTGGACTATTTCAATAACTTTCTTACAGTTTCCCTATTCTACGGCTTTTTCTTCCTCCATTCCATACTTTACTTAACAACTACAGTAATTTTCCTAAAGCACAGGTTTAATGGTATCATGTCCTACTCAACAGAATCAGTGGCTCTCAATTTCCTGGAATGGCTGATATAAAGTCCTTTGACTTTGAAGTCTCTCTAAAATATGTCCACCTCTTATTTTTCTGATCTACTTACACTTTATTCCTCTCCATATTATCTATGATCCAGTGACACCAACTTACTTATTGTTCCTGTCTCACACCACATTATTTCCCAGTCTTTTTATTTGTGCTGTCCTCTTAAATCACAAGTCATTGTGTTTTCTTTGAATCTCATGTTTAATTTCTAGCTCAGCATAACATGAGATCATCAAAATAAGACTTTAATTTTATTTTTCTTTGTATCCTTAGAAAGTAGCAGAATTTGTAACATAGTAACTGTTAAAAATGTTTTCTTAGTTGTGGACTTCACTGGCTTATGTTAAAACTCAGACACAGATCAACTCTTCTGGGCGAGTTTCTAGAGTCTTTCATTCTGATGTTATCTTTCATTTATTCTGTATATATTGTGTTTTTCCCTAGTTTGCATGTTTTCTCCCCCACTGAAATGTGATTACCTTGAAAGGTGGGACTATTTTTGCCTTTTTAAACATTTTTAATTAAAAATGCTTCAGTTACTCCCTAGTATATAGCAAGCAGACACTTAAAAAGTGCTTGACAATTTGTTGTCAAAAACTGGAATACTAGACTATAAACATGTATATGTTATATACCCAAATATATAAACGCTTATTTGTGCATATGTATACACAAAAAATTGGGCATATTTTTATTACTGTTGGTCCAGTGTTTCCATCATGTCCAACTCTTTGTAACCACATTTGGGGGTTTCTTGGCAAAGATACTGGAGTAATTTGAAATTTCTTCTCTGACCCATTTTACAGATAAGGAAGCTGAGGCAAACAGGGCTAAGTGATTTGACCATAATCACCATGGTAGTACATGTCTATAACCAGGTTTGAATTCAAGAAGAGACTTGTCCTGAGTCCAAACCCAGCTCTTTATTCACTGTATTACTTAGATGCCCAAGTGTAAATATATTGAATTTTAAATCTTAGTGCATGCGTACAACATGTGTGCACATGTGCATATACATATACATATTCAGGCATACATACACATTGAAAATACATGTATACATGCATGTGTATTGTGAATTTGCTGTTTTCATATTCATATGTGGATGCACATGAATGTATCTATTCTATGCAAATGTATAATATATAGATATAAATATACCTATTTACCTGCATATATACATGTACATGTAGACATGAAAGTATATACAGTGAGTTTTGTATATGTATATATATCATATCATCCTTATATTACATATATACATCAGCATATTATACATACTACATACACAATATGTTGTATATGTATATATCTGCATTCAATACTTACCATACATATGTGTATACATATATAACACTAGTACAAAGTAAAACAATATATAAACATTTCTATGTGTTTGTATGTATAAATGTATGCATGTATACATATGTGTGCATTTATACACATTGTTACAGTTAGCATCATTAGTCACTTATTCTGGACTCTTCAAGAAACTTTTTTACTGAATTAGAAATAAACTATAACAAAGTTCATTTGGAAGATCAAAAGACCTAGAATATCAAGTGAAATAACAAAAAAAAGTGAAGGAAGAGGGCCTAGCAGTACCAGATATTAAATTATTCTATAAAGCAGTGGTCATCAAAACACTATGGTACTGGCGAAGAGACAGAAGGGAGGATCAGTGGAATAGATTTGGGGTAAGTGACATCAGCAAGACAGTGTGTGATAAACTCAAAGAGCCAAGCTTTGGGGACAAAAATCCACTATTTGACAAAAACTGCTGAGAAAATTGGAAAACAGTATGGGAGAGATTGGGTCTAGATCAACATCTCACACTCTATACCAAGATAAATTCAGAATAGGTGAATGACTTGAATATAAAGAAGGAAACTATAAGTAAATTAGTTGAGCACAGAATAGTATACTTGTCAGATCTTTAGGAGGGAATGGATTTAAAACCAAACAAGACTCAGAAAAAATTACAAAATGTACAATGAATAATTTTGATTACATTAAATTAAAAGTTTTTTGTGCAAACAAAACCAATACAACCAAATTTAGAAGGGAAGCAACAAATTGGGAAAAAAATCTTTATAATAAAAACTCCAACAAATGTCTAATTATTAATATTAAAGGTCTAAATATGTATGGAGCTAAATCAATTGTACAAAAATCAAGCCATTCCCCAATTGATAAATGGGCAAGGGACATGAATAGGTAATTTTCAGAGGAAGAAATAAAAACTATGCATAAGCACATGAGAAAGTGTTCTAAATCTTTTATAATTGGAGAAATGCAAATCAAAACAACTCTGAGGTACCACCTCATGCCTATCAGATTGGCTAACATGACAGGAAAGTGGAGAATGTTGGAGGGGATGTGGCAAGAAAAAACACCCCAAAAAACTCTTAATTCACTTTCAATGGGAATAAGAGCATCTTCCACACTGCCGCAGTTTTCATTTTTCTATTAATGGTAATGATGTTTTTTTGTTCACCATCTGTTTCAATTCAACTATATTCTCATTCTTTTTCCACTTTCTCACCTCTTGACACTTCTTTCCATTACCTTTTACCATCTCAGGCTCTTATACTTTCTGTTTTCCTCCATCTTCCTCATCTCTTTCATATTACATTTAAATTCTTTATCATCTTAAATCAGCAAAAAGATAGAAAACAAATTAATTTTTCTCATGTCTTTGAACTTTCTGCTAAAGGAAGAAAATCTCCTTTCAAGTAACGCAAGTAGTTCCTCTTGCAGAAAGGCAAATATAGTATAAACTCTGCAGGTAACTGGATGGAACTATCATTATTTCTGACTCTATTTAAAACTTCCTACTGCTATCTGCTGTGGCAAATTGCAGCTTCATCACTTGGCAGGAAGCAGTAGCCATAGAACTTTGTACTCTGGGTTTGAGTTCAGAAGACTAAGGCTTCTGAAACCCAACTAAGCCACTAGAAATCTATGTGTCCTTGAGAACTCAAATACTCTCCATGAATCTTAGTCCCCTTTTTTGTAAAATGAAGGAAGCAATACCATATCTATATCATATTGACAAGGAATCTGAAAGTATTATACTGGATCCTGAGTGTTTTTATCCAATAACTTTTATGGATTAGATATAATAATTTCTATAGAAGCATTTTGGAAATAAATTATAACAATTATCCTAAAACATGCATAATCATAATTAGCATCTTTATAATAATGAATATTTTACATAATAGGTGTCCTCATATAGGGAATTATAAAATGTTACATGTAAGTCTCCTATACAAATATATATTGGTTAACAAACTAGAATTGCATTATCTTAGGGTGTATTTTGATAATGTTTATATAAGGCTGACTTATTGATATAGGAATTATTATACTTGCAAATAAGTTACACTCTAAATTTATATTTCTATGTCCAGTGTTTGAAATTCAGTCTCTGTTTTCCTTAAAAAGTAGAATTAAACACAATAACTAGATTTCTAGGGTAGCTCACAAACTTCTGCATAGTTGAGATATTGCATGTTCACTTTGACAGGTTAGAAAAAATATTGTGGCAATACTAGTAATTAAAATATAATTAAAAAAACAGAAAGTAATTTTTGTTCTATTTTTCTAGTATATTGAAACTTCTCAAAAAATCAGTTTTAATTAGAAATGCATAATGAGATAACTTCTAACATTTGAGAAGAGGAATTTAAGTGCTGATAGTACTACTTTAAAATATCTAATTTCACTTAAAGTCCTTCCTTGGTAAAAATATATCAGAATCCTCTCATGCTCTTTAATCATAATTAATATAATTTTGATAAGGAACTCATGAGGATAATAATGGACCAAAGACACAGTTTCCTGTGATAATTGGACAACAACTGGAAGAGAAAGTAAAGTTGCGATTGTTGCAGTGTATATGTGAAAAAGAGATTACATAACATGACTGAATTAATAGCATTAAAAAACCAAATTAAAGAGGAAAATAGTTTAATGTGTATAATCCTGAGGAAGGGAAAATTGGAAATGACAAGAAAGGAAGTGATAACACAGATAAAACAGAAGCTTTGTATCACTTTTTTTTCTAATAATTAATTTCCTATTCCAAAGTCCTTCCTTTTACAGATAATGAAATGACAGCATAGGTTAATTAGTTAGGCATACTTAGCTAGTGGCACAAACCTAGTTTTCTTGATAACCTATCATTTAAAAAAATCATATCTCTCTAAGTCAACTATGATTTCAGATTCATTCATTAGTATAGAACAAGTTATCAAATATCAAATATTAGATTTTTGCAAGTTGAAAATTCTTGACAAATTTTAAAATGAATTCTTCCACTCATCTCAAAATGTCATGATGTATGGCATATATATTTCACTCCTATATATTTCATGGATATTTATAAAATATACAGGGAATAATGGTCCATTTAATTCTTATTGCAAGCAACTTCATATATTCTGATACGATGAATCTGTGGGTGAAAAATCCCCTCCCCCTTTATATGAGGACTAGATTTTAATGTTAGCAGTAGTCTTTAAATAATCATAATTGTCATTCTAAGACAGCATAAGTCATGATTTTAGTAGGCTTTTTGTTATTATTCTAGTATAAGTATCAATATTTTGAATTAAATAAATAACTGCTTTGGCCACCCCACCCCCTAAAGTTGCTATATCATATAATTATGGTCTTGAACTTGTGGTCTTGAACGCTGGGCCTGACTTGGGGTTCAAAGCCTTGTACCTCCCAATATGGCTCATTCTTTTCCTTTGCATCACTATTCCAGGCTCCTCAATTCCCCTCTTTTTCCAACAGGTGACTTCTAAGTCACTCTCAAGTGTAGTACAGAAAGGGGGGACATAACAGTTTTGCAGGCTTTGGCTGAGTTTTAATGTCAGTTAGGAGTTTAGAATCTTGGGAAAAAGTTTCAGTTGGACCTGGGAACTCGTGGAGGGAACCAGGGCCAGCTAAACTGCTTCTTCTCCTTCCTGAGATTGAAAACCTAGCCTAGCTTTGGAGTGTTTTTGAGATTTGTTAATTTAGATAAACCCTTTGAATCTTCATACCCTACCTCATTTTCCTACCGTAATTTCCCTTACCCAAATGTCTGTGAGGAGTGAATAAGGAGACTGAATCAGAGAGTTAGTTCAAATCTGTGAGAGTTTAGCTCTACCCTTGCAGTAATTTATCTAGAGAGGTTTTGTAGCCATCATCCTAATCCCTTTTGATTTCAAAATCACCTTGAGAGCTGAGTAAAGGCAGAACCTTTCTCAGACTCCATTCCTGCTTTTCTTCCCCCACCTGAGGTTTCTCTAAGCAGCTGTTAGGGCTTCCTTAATCCTTTTACCCTGACAATCTAACCTGAGAAGACAATAAACACATTTTGTGTTTAAAACAGACCTTTTAGTTAGTTTTTGTTAGTTAATTAGTAAGAAAGGGAAGAAGAGGAATAGAATCAACATACTCTGGGTTTGAGGGAAACTGGGGTATCCATCTTGAAGGAGATGTAACTTCAAAACAAGTCCCTTCCTATGAAATTAACTAAAGCCTGTAGTTAATTTCAATCAGTCTATTTCCCTTCAGTGTTTGTCTTTAGTCTAAGTCCTAGTCTGTATGCCCTGCTGCTATTTGCTTGTTTAGATTAGTTCATCCTCTCCCTGGCAATACTTGTTACCTCAGTGTTATACTCCCTGACTTCAGCCTCATATTATATCCTGCATCTCCCTATTACATCCTACCTAATTCCCATATTACCTCCCTAGCAAGTCCCTGATAACATCCTTCCAAATCCTCAATAACACAAGTGACTAATTCTACCAATGAGAAGTATTTCCTGATTACTTCTACCAATACACATCACTCTATTTTTATCAGTTTTGGATTATTTTTGTATAAAAGTCATGATATTCTTTGGCTTATATATGAAGGTCTCTCACAGTGTTCAGGGTCTTTTGGTCTTGACCAGGAGTCTGGCTTGGTGGTGGGAACAGCCCTCCTTCAATAAACCTTTCTTTATATTATGGCTTGCAGACTTTGCTGATCCTTTGCATTCCTGTGCTTAGAAATTATGCAACAATTCCCTTTGAAGTGAAACTCATATGAAAACATTGACTGTGGCTTATAAAAAAGGCTTACAATGTATTCTTTTGTATGACACTTTCCTAACGGCAACATGAGAAGCTAAATCCCTTACAGGCTTAAATGCCTAATGGGTAAATATAAAATAATTGTAAGCTGGAAGAGACAGTTTTGTTCATTGGAAGCATTCTTGAAGCAATAGATGCATTTGAGTATTAAACCAAGAGAGCCATTCTTCTAAGCTCCAAATCCACTTTCTGATGCCTATGCACACTTGAAAATGTTGAAGCTCCAGCATACTCAGTCACTCTCTTCCTCCCCTTGAGGTAGATCAATTGAGTACTGTATTGGGAAATGTTCTGAGTGCCTACATAAGAAACTTTAGTGATAGGTATGGTTTATTTTGCCCATATTCAATGGAACTTTGATTTCCATAATACATAAAATTTGAAACTAACCTGAAATCTGTAGAATACAAAAAAATTTATTAAACATTTTGAATATGTCCATAGAGGCAGGTTTGCAGAGAAGACTGAAAATGATAGTTTCTAAGTACCTTTAATATATCCAAGTGAATGTGTCAATAGCTGAAATGCATAAGTGGAATGAAAAGTGAAAAAAATTATCTATTGATCTCTTTTTCTAGTAATTAAAACACAAAATAATAAAACTACATATTTTATAAAAATTATGACTAGCAATGATTATTAGTCTTGCAATTTTCATAATATTGTAATTTTTATTGAAGAAAAATATTCACAAAATAGTCTTGAAAAGAGTGAAATAGATGAGTTTTCTTCCCAAAAGAGTATTGGAATTCAGTCTAACAAGATAGCCAAAGTAGGACTAGGCAAGACTAGGGTGATGGACAGTGCAAAAGATTTAGATCTACTATAGCATAACAATCATTAGTTCAGGGAGGAAATACAGAATAACAGTTTATAAGAAAGTACAATAGTAAAATAGGCCATGCACAAGCTATCTTTTGCCCATAAGTAGGGGGAGGATACAATAAAATTAAATGTAATTAATTAAAATCTATCAATTTTGTAAAAGTAAAATAAAAAGTGAGAAGATAAAAACCAAAATATATATGAAATAACCTAGAAATTTACAGTGCTTAGTATAAGGGAATATTCATTTAAACTATAAATTTAAGCTGGCATTTCCTACCCTTCTGGTGTATTAATACTCTATGGGTGTTGTACCCTCTAACAAGACATTGGTATCTTATCTGTACCATGTGCAAGACTCTATACTCATGAATTCATGTATTTTCACTGATTGTCCCCCATGCCTAGAATTGTCCTCCTCTTTATTACCTGGCTACTTGGACTTCCTTTAAATTTCAGATAAATATTTTCATATATTGCAAGTATTTAAACTAATGTGAGATCTTCCCTCTGACATTGTCTCTAAGTGATCCTCCAAATGTTTCATAAATATATGTTCACTTGACTTTTTCATAATATATTTAAATTAATTGGCATATTTTATTTGACTTCAATCATAATGAATTTTATGATTCTAACTATTAATTATATTAAATAGTGTGATCACTAATACTAGAAGATTACCAGTATCTCTCCCAAAAAGCATTTTGTTCTAGCAACACATGATTGCTGGTATATTTGGGCACAGGAGCACTTCATGCACTTAAAAATATCATTCCTATTTAATTTAAATCCTATTGGATTTTAAGTTCTGTTAGAAAGTGAAAAATTAAATTAATCAATTGGTTGCCTAATCAGCATGATGTTAATAATCAGTTTCAGTAGCTTTTTTTAGGAGGTATGGAGCTTCTGTATAGATGCAGCCAAGATTTGGTCTTTTCATTATAACTGCATGAGTTAGAGAAAAAGGGGAAAGTATTATACCTTCCCTTTTGCAAAGTGATTTTTTTTAATTATGAAGGAAAAAAGAGGAATCTTTATCACAAACATGAATCTACAACAAAGGACCTTGGTTTGAAGATGAAGATGGAGATTATGGCTAGTACTTATAGAATACTTTAAAGTTCAAAGTACTTTATAAATATTAGCTCACGCTAACATCATAACAACCTTGGAATGTAGGTGAAGTTAATTTTTAACATCTAAAATGTGGTTCGTATAATATTTGTGATAAAAAACATCTCTCTATTTAGTATATATAATTTTCATCAATCTATGTATATTTTATTGTCAATGTAATTTTAGGAGGCATTGTTAAATGATGTTATAATATCATTTCATGTAGCTGAATCTATTTTAAGATATCTTACATATAACCTCAGTATATTTAGTAACATACTTTCCACACTTTAAACAACCCAGATAATCAGTACCAACAAAACTCATTCATATTCTGTTGTTGAACATATTTTGAAACTCGGCTCACACTTGATTAAAGCTCTATTAATCATTATTAGAGACTTCTTCATGTAAATAAAATAACAATTAGCTCATTTAATATATAATTGTGTCCTAATTGAGCAACAAAAGGTTCTTAGAAGTGTTAAATAGTTTTGAGCATAAAATTGTGCCTCTATAATCAGTATAGTTTTATGTACTGATCATTTTGCATACTAAGATAACACACACACACACACACACACACACACACACACAGCACAATAGTATTCCATTACCAACAGATGCCACAATTTGTTCAGCCATTCCCCAGTTGAAGGGCAAACCCACTTTTTCCAGTTTTTTGCCACTACAAAGAGTGCAGCTATATTTTTTTACGTCTTTTTCCTTATGATGTCTTTGGGATATAAACCCAGCTGTGGAACGGCCTGGATCAAAGGACAGACAATCTTTTAGCACCCTTTGGAAATAGTTCCATAATGACATTCAGAATGGTTAGGTCAATTCACAACTCTACCAATGTCCCAATTTTGCCACCTGCACAACAAGATTCACCACTTTCCTTGGCTGTCATTTTAGCCAATCTACTGGGTGTGAAGTGTTACCTCAGAGTTGTTTTGATTTGCATTTCTCTAATTATAAGAGATTTAGAACACTTTCTCATGTGCTTATGGATAGTTTTGATTTCTTTATCTGAAAATAATCTATTCACGTCCTTTGCCCATTTATCAATTGGGGAAAGGCTTGATTTTTTTGAACAACGGATTTAGCTCCTTATTTATTTAATTAATTAGACTTTTGTCAGATTTTTTTCTTATAAAGGATTTCCCCCAATTTGTTGATTCCCTTCTAATTTTGGTTGCATTGGATTTGTTTGTACAAAACTTTTTTAATTTAATGTAATAAAAATTATTTTACATTTTGTAATTTTTTTCTAACTCTTGCTTGGTTTTAAAATCTTTCCATTCCCACAGATCTCACAGATATACTATTCTGTGTTCACTTAACTTATTTATAGTTTCCCTCTTTATATTCAAGTCATTCACCTATTCTGAATTTATCTTGGTGTAGCTTGTGAGATGTTGATCTAAACCTAATCTCTCCCATATTGTTTTCAAAATTTCCCAGCAGTCTTTGTCAAATAGTACATTTTTGTCCTAAAAGTTGGGCTCTTTGGGTTTATCATACACTGTCTTGCTGATGTCACTTACCCCAAGTCTATTCCACTGATCCTCCTTTCTGTCTCTTAGCCAGTACCATATTGTTTTGATGATCATTGCTTTATAGTATAGTTTAATATCTGGTACTGCTAGGTACCCTTCCTTCACATTTTTTTCATTATTCCCCTTGATATTCTTGATCTTTTCTCATTCCAAATGAACTTTGTTATAGTTTTTCCTAATTCAGTAAAAAAGTTTTTTGGTAGTTTGATAGGTATGGTGCTAAATATGTAAGTTAATTTTGGAAGAATGATCATTTTTATTATGTTAGCTTTTCCTACGCATGAGCAATCAATGTTTTTCCAGTTGTTTAGATCTAGTTTTAATCATTTGGAAAGTGTTGTGTAGTGGTTTTCCTCTAATTCCTGTGTTTGTTTTGGTAGATAGATTCCTAAGTATTTTATATTGTCTAGGGTGATTTTAAATGGTATTTCTCTTTCTACATTTTGCTGCTGTGATGTGTTGGAAACATATAGAAATGCTGATGATTTATGTGCACTTATTTTGTATCCTGCAACTTTGCTAAAGTTGTTGATTATTTCTACAAGCTTCTTAGTTGATTCTCTAGGATTTTTAAGTATACCATGATATCATCAGCAAAGAGTGATAGCTTAGTCTCCTCATTGCCTATTTTTATACCTTCAATTTCTTTTTCTTATCTAATTGTTACTGCTAATGTTTCTAGTACAATGTTAAATAATAGAGGTGATAAAGGACACCCTTGTTTCACTCCTGATCTTACTGGGAAGATTTCTAATTTATCCCCATTGCATATGATGCTTGTTGATGGTTTTAGGTATATACTGCTTATTATTTATAGGAAAGGTCCATATATTCCTATACTTTCCAGGTTTTGAATAGGAATGGGTGCTGTATTTTGTTAAAGGCTTTTTCAGCATCTATTGAGATAATCATGTGATTTTTGTTTGTTAGATTGTTGATATGGTCAATTATGTGGATGGTTTTCCTAATGTTGAACCATCCTTAAATTCCTCGTATAATTGAATATTATGGCAAATAATTGGTTTAGTATATGGGTTAGTTGTTATTTGAATGTTTCATAGAATTCACTTGTGAATCTATATGGTCCTAGGGATTTTTTCTTAGGGAGTTCTTTGATGGTTTGTTTAATTTCTTTTTCTGATATGGTATCATTTAAGTATTATATTTCTTTTGCAGTTTTTTTTTAATTTTTTATTTTTAGAAAAATTTTCCATGGTTACATAATTCAATTTTTTTACTTTGCCTTTAACCCCCTCAACCCCGCCCCACCAGCTAAATCACATTTCTACTGGTTTTAACATATTTAACATGTGTAGACAGTCAAGACTTATTTACATATCATTAATAGTTAAATTGGTGTGGTCTTTTTGGGTCTACATCCCCAATCATATCCTCATCAACCCATGTGTTCAAGCAGTTGTTTTTCTTCTGTGTTTCCACTCCTGTAGTTCTTCCTCTGAACATGGATAGCATTCTTTTCCATAAATCCCTCAGAATTGTCTTGGGTCATTGCATTGCTGCTAGTATAGACATCCATTACATTCTATTTTACCACAGTGTATCAGTCTCTGGGTATAATGTTCTTCTGGCTCTGCTCCTTTCACTCTGCATCAATTGCTGGAGGTCTTTCCAGTTCACCTGGAATTCCTCTAGTTTATTATTCCTTTGAGCGCAATAGTATTCCATCACCAACATATACCACAATTTGTTCAGCCATTCCCCAATTGAATGGTATTCCCTCATTTTCCAGTTTTTGCCACCACAAAAAGCACAGCTCCAAATATTTTCATACAAGTCTGTTTAACTATGATCTCTTTGGGGTACAAACCCAGCAATGGTATGGCTGGATCAAAGGATAAGCATTCTTTTATCACTCTTTGGGCAGAGTTCCAAATTGCCGTCCAGAATAGTTAGATCAGTTCACAACTCCACAGGCAGTGTATTTATGTCCCAATTTTGCCACATCCCCTCCAAGATTCATTACTCTCCCCTGCTATCATTTTAGCCAATTTTCTAGGTGTGAGGTGGTACCTCAGATTTGTTTTCATTTGCATTTCTCTAATTATTAGATATTTAGAACCCTTTCTCATGTGCTTATTGATACTGTTGATTTCTTTATCTGAAAATTGCCTATTCATATTCCTTACCCATTTATCAATTGGGGAATGGCTTGATTTTTTTTATACAATTGATTTAGCTCCCTGTATATTTGAGTAATTAGAACTCTGTCAGAATTTTTTCTTATGAAGATTTTTTCCCAGTTTGTTGCTTGCCTTCTGATTTTGTTGCATTATTTTTGTTTGTAAAAAATTTTTTAATTTAATATAATCAAAATTATTTATATTACATTTTGTAATTTTCTCTAACTCTTGCTGGATTTAAAATCTTTCCTTTCCCAGAGATCTGACAAGTATACTATTCTGTGTTCATCTAATTTACTTATAGTTTCCTTATTTATATTCATGTCTTTCACTCATTCTGAATTTATCTTGCTGTAGGGTGTGAGATCTTGATCTAAACCTAATATTTCCCATATTGTTTTCCAATTTTCCCAGCAGTTTTTGTCAAATAGTGCATTTTTGTCCCCACAGTTGGGCTCTTTGGATTTATCATACACTATTTTGCTGACGTCACTTACCCCAAGTCTATTCCAATGATCCTCCCTTTTGTCTCTTCGCCAGTACTATATTGTTTTGATGACTGCTGCTTTATAGTATAGTTTAATATCTGGTACTGCTAAGCCACCTTCCTTCATGTTTTTTTTTTCATTATTTCCCTTGATATACTTGATCTTTTATTTTTTTTTTAATTTTAAACCCTTAACTTCTGTGTATTGACTTATAGGTAGAAGATTGGTAAGGGTAGGCAATGGGGGTCAAGTGACTTGCCCAGGGTCACACATCTGGGAAGTGTCTGAGGCCGGATTTGAACATAGGACCTTCTGTCTCTAGGCCTGGCTTTCAATCCACTGAACTACTCAGCTGCCCCCTTGATCTTTTATTATTCCAAATATACTTTGTTATATTTTTTTTCTATTGGAGTAAAGAAGTTTTTTGGTAGTTTGATAGTCACTAAATAAGTAAAGTAATTTGAGTAGAATAGTCATTTTTATTAGATTAGCTCATCTTACCCATGAGTACTCAATGTTTTTCCAATTGTTTAGATTTAGTTTTACTTGTTTGGAAAGTGTTTTGTAGTTATGTTCGTATAATTGCTGTGTTTGTTTTGGTAGATAGATTCCTAAGTATTTCATATTGTCTAGAGTGATTTTAAATGATATTTCTCTTTCTACCTCTTGCTGCTGTGATGCATTGGAAATATATAGAAATGCTGGTGATTTATGTGCATTTATTTTTTATCTTGCAACTTTGTTAAAGTTGCTGATCATTTCTATTAGCTTTTTAGTTGATTATCAAGGATTTTTAAGAAGACCATCATATCATCTGCAAAGAGTGATAGCTTAGTCTCCTCATTGTCTATTTTAATACCTTCAATTTCTTTTTCTTCTCTAATTACTACTACTAGTGTTTCTAGTACAGTGTTAAATAATAGAGGTGATAATGGGCATCCTTGTTTCACACCTGATCTTATTGGGAAGCCTTATAATTTATCCCCATTGCATATGATGTTTGTTGGTGTCTTAAGATATATACTATTTATTATTTTTAGGAAAGGACCTACTATTCCAATGCTTTCTAGTTTTTTCAGTAGGAATGGGTGTTGTATTTTATCAAAGGCTTTTTCAGCATCTATTGAGATAATCATGTGTTTTTTTTTCTTTGTTAGATTGTTAATATGGATATTAGCTGTTAATCTAAGCAATTTATATTTTTCTAAATATTAATTAATATCAACTAGATTGGTATATTTATTGCCATGTAATTAGACAAAATAGATTTTAATGATTGTCTAAATTTCCTCTTCATTAGAGGTTAGGTCTCCCTTTTGCATCTTTGATACTGTTAATTTTTTTTTCCTTTTTTATCAGATTGGCCAGGATTTTGTCAATTTTATTTATTTTTTCAATGTACCAGCCTCTGATCCTATTTGGTAATTCAGTAGTTCTTTTACTTTCTATTTTATAAATTTCTACTTTAATTTTTATGTTCTCTAATTAAGTTTTCATCTGGGGATTGTTAATTTGTTCCCTTTCTAGTTTTTTGATTTGGATGCCCAATTCATTAATCTTTGCCCTTCCTAATATGTACTCAAAGATACAAATTTCCCCTGTAGTACTGCATTGGCTGCATCCCGCAGATTTTGGTAGGATGTTTCATCATTGTCATTCTCTTCAATGAAATTGTTAATTGTTTCTATGATTTGTTTTTTAAATGATTTAGTAGAATCATTTTATTTAGTTTCCAATTAGTGTTTAATTTGCCTATCCATGTACTGTTACTTATTATTATTTTCATTGCATTATGATCTGAGAATTTTGCATTTATTATTTCTGCTCTTTTGCATTTGTTTGCTATGTTTCTATGCCTTCGTACATGGTCAATCTTTGTGAATGTACCACGTGCAGCTGAAAAGAAGGTGTATTTCTTTTTGTCCCCATTTATTTTTTTCCACATATCTATTACCTCTAATTTTTCTAGGATTTCATTCACCTCTCTTACCTCTTTCCTATTTATTTTTTGTTTTGATTTATATAGATCTGATAGAGGAAGGTTCAGGTCTCCTAATAGTATTGTTTTACTATTTCCTTCTTGAGTTCTGCCAGTTTCTCCTTTAGACATTTAGATGGTATACCGTTTGGTCAACACATGTTGAGTACTGCTATTTCTTATTGTCTATACTGCCTTTATCAAGATTTAATTACTTTCCTTATCTCTTTTAACTCAATCTATTTATATTTTGGCTTTGTCAGAAATCGTGATTTCAACTCCTGCTTTCTTTTTCTAAGTTGAAGCCCGATGATTTTGCTCCAGCCTTTTATTTCTACTCTACTTATATCTACCTATCTCATGTGTATTTCTTGTAAATGACATGTGGTAGGATTTTGGTTTCTAATCCTCTCTGCTATTTGCTTCCATTTTATGGGTGAGTTCATCCTATTTACATTCATAGTTATAATTATCAACTGTGTGTTCCCCAACCTTTTGATTCCCTCTCCTTTTCCTGTCCTTTCTTCTTTCACTATTTCCTTCTATACCAGTGTTTTATTTTTCATCAGTCACCCAGTCCCTTTTCTTACTGTACTTCTCTCTCTATCCCCTCCCTCTTATTCCCCTCTTATTATTCTTTAGAGTCTTTTTAAAACTACCCCTCCACTTTTCAGGTTAAGATGGTGGCAGAGTAAAAAAGCAGCGCTTAACCTCCCCTAACTGAAACATACAGGACTCCTCAAGGGGACATAAAAACAAATCCAGACGAATGGAGGGACCCCACAACAGGCTCAGTGTGGAAGGTTCATGGAATCCGAGCATTTCCATACTATAAAGGGGTGAAAAAGCTTTCACTAAATCTCAGGCTGAGCAACCACCACCCCAGCCCCCACACACACACATACCACCTATAGCTCCAAAGCCAGCTCAAAAGAAATAGAGCAAGTTTGGGGCACCCATTGAGTCACTGGCAGCTCCAGGGCCTGTTCATGAGAGCAGCAACACTTAAGACTCCAAAAGGCTAAAGAACGCACACTGATTTTGAGCGTGGAAAAGGAGTGCAGGTGCGGAGGGAGGCAGACACAGGAGTGAGTGAAGGCTCTGAAACCCTGAGTGGGGAACCAATGCAGATGGGTATACGACTGTGGAAGCAGCTCCCTGAGACCTGTAAAGGAACCTTCCGGAGAGGATAAAGTAAGGTGGTCCACCACAGGGCATGACCTTGAAAACAACCAGACCTGAGACCTCAGGAGTCAAAAGACCGCAGACAGACCCTGAGTGAAAGGATAAAGCTGAGAACAGGCTGGGCTAACAATGGCAACCCAGAATCAGGAAGGCCAAAAGAAAAAGATTAACAACAAGAAGAAAAAATCTTTAACATTCGACAACTTTTACACAGAGAAAATCCAGACAACCAAGCAAACAGAAGAGGAGAAAAAACAAACAATCACATCCGGACCCTCCCAAAATAATGAAAACTGGTCACAAGCTCTTGAAGAGTTCAAATCTGAGATGAGAAGAAAGTTGGAAAAGATTTAGCTAGAGAAATGGGAAAAAACTCTAAAAAAATCAGGCAAGAAAATAAAAGTTTAAAAGCCAGAATTTCATAATTGGAAAGTGAGGCAAGTCAACTGAAGACCAGAAATGACCAGATTGAAAAGGAAAACCAGGCGCTAAAGGCTAGAATTGAGCAATTAGAAGCTAATGATCTCTCAGGACAGCAAGAACAAATAAAACAAAGTCAAAAGACTGAAAAAATAGAAGGAAACATGAAATATCTCAATGAGAAAATGACAGACCAAGAAAACCGGTCTAGAAAAGACAATTTGAAAATCAGTGGTCTCCCTGAAAAAGCAGAAATTAATAGAAATTTCGACTCCATACTAAAAGAAATTATTCAGCAAAATTGCCCTGAAGTTCTACAACAAGAAGTCAATATAGATATTGAAAGGATCCATAGATCACCCTCTACACCAGACCCAGAAAAGAAAACACCCAGGAATATAATAGCCAAATTCAAGACCTTCCAAGCAAAAGAAAAAAATCTTACAAGAAGTCAGAAAGAGACAATTCAAATATTAAGGAGCAACAATCAGGATCACACAGGATCTGGCAGCCTCAACTCTAAAAGACCACTAGGCTTGGAATACGATATTCAGAAAGGCAAGAGAGCTGTGCCTTAAACCATGGATCAACTATCCATCAAAATTGACTATATACTTCCAGGGGAAAGTATGGACATTCAACAAAATTGAAGATTTCCAAGTATTTGCACAGAAAAGAGCAGGACTAAATGGAAAGTTTGATATCCAACCACAAAAATCAAGAGAAACATGAAAAGTTAAATAAGAAACAGAGGGGAAAGAAAGAAAACTTATAATTTTTAAATTTGCCTTTTTTAAGAGCCTCAGTAAGATCTAATTATCTGTATTTCTATGTGGAGAAATGCTATGAATAATTCTCTGTAGTGAACTCTGCTCAATATTATAGTATTCACTATTATGGTGATCAAAAGAATAATTCATAAGGAGAGGTTGGAATACTAAAGGGTCTAAGATGATATGGAGGGTGGGAAAGAGGGGGGTGAAAAGCAGGGGACACCAAGAGAAACTTGAGTGAATAAGAAAAATAGGATATTCTATTACACACAAAGATGGCTTGGGAAGGGGAGGGGACAAATACTATTATAAAAAGGAGAGGAAGAGAGCTTTAAGAGGTAATATTTAAACCTTACTCTCAGTGTAATCAACCTGGAGAGGGAAGAGTAGCTATATTATCCATTTGGATATAAAACTTTATATAACCCTACTCAGAAAGTCAGAAGGGATAAACCAAGGAGAGCAGGGGAGTGGGGAGGTCAAAAAAGAGAGGGGAGAAGAAGGGGGAGGGCATTCAGTAGTTCTTAAAAATAAAAAGAGGGGAATAACAAGGGAGGGGGTGGAAAGGGAAGTTAATCAAGGGAGGCGATAAGGGATACGGGAATAAAGCAAACCACTGGTTTAAAAGGAAATAGTGTAAGAAGAAGGGGTAGGAAAAGGGGAGGATATGAAAATGTCAGCGAATGCACAACTGATAATTATAACTCTGAATGTGAATGGGATGAACTCTCTCATAAAATGGAAGCAAATAGCAGAGTGGTTTAGAAACCAAAATCCTACCATATGTTGTCTACAAGAAACACATATGAGGCGGGTGGTCATACACGAGTTTAAGGTTAAGGGCTTGAGCAAAATCTTTTGGGCGTCAAATGAGAAAAAGAAGGCAGGAGTAGCAATTGTGTTTTCTGACAAAGCGAAAATAAAAATAGATATGATTAAAAAAAAACAGGGAAGGTCATTACATCCTGATTAAAGGCAGTATAAACAATTAGGAAATAACACTGCTCAATATGTATGCACCAAGTGGCATAGAATCCAAATTCATAAAGGAGAAATTGGCAGAGCTCAAGAACAAAATAGATAGTAAAACCATAATAGTGGGAGATCAAAATATTCCTCTTTCAGATCTAGATGAATCAAACCAAAAAATAAATAAGAAAGCGGTAAGAGAGGTGAATGAAGTCCTAGAAAAATTAGATTTAATTGATATGTGGAGAAAAATATATAGGGACAAAAAGGAATACACCTTCTCTTCAGCTGCACATGGTACATTCACAAAGATTGACCATGTAATAGGGCATAGAAACATTGCAAACAAATGCAAAAGAGCAGAAATAATAAATGTAAACTTCTCAGATCATAATGCAATAAAAATAATAATTAGTAAGGGCACCTGGACGGGAAAATAAAAAACTAATTGGAGGGGGCAGCTGGGTAGCTCAGTGGAGTGAGAGTCAGGCCTAGAAACAGGAGGTCCTAGGTTCAAACCTGGCCTCAGCCACTTCCCAGCTGTGTGACCCTGGGCAAGTCACTTGATCCCCATTGCCCACCCTTACCAATCTTCCACCTATGAGACAATACACCGAAGTTCAAGGGTAACAAAAAAATAATTGGAAATTAAATAATATGATTCTCCAAAACCAATTAGTCAAAGAAGAAATCATAGAAACAATCAACAATTTCATTGAAGAGAATGACAATGATGAGACATCCTACCAAACTCAGTGGGATGCAGCCAAGGCAGTACTCAGGGGGAAATTTATATCCTTGAATGCATATATTAACAAATTAAGGAGGGCAGAGATTAATGAATTGGGCATGCAACTCAAAAAATTAGAAAGCGAGCAAATTAAAAATCCCCAGAGGAAAACTAAATTAGAAATACTAAAAATCAAGGGAGTAATTAAAATAATGGAAAGTAAAAGAACTATTGAATTAATGAATAAGCCTAGAAGCTAGTATTTTGATAAAACAGATAAAATAGACAAAGTACTTGTCAATCTAATAAAAAAGGAAAGAAAAAACGAAATTGACTAAAAATTGACTAAAAATGAAATTCCTAAAAATAATAAACAGTATTTACCTAAAACCATCAACAAACATCATATGCAATGGGAATAAATTAGAAGCCTTCCCAATAAGATCAGGAGTAAAACAAGGATGCCCATTATCACCTCTATTATACAACATAGTACTAGAAACCCTAGCAGTAGCAATTAGAGAAGAAAAAGAAATTGAAGGTATCAAAATAGGCAATGAGGAGACTAAGCTATCACTCTTTGCAGATGATATGATGGTCTACTTAAAAAATCCTAGAGAATCAACTAAGAAGCTTGTAGAAATAATCAACAACTTTAGCAAAGTCGCAGGATACAAAATAAATGCACATAAATCATCAGCATTTCTATACATTTCCAACACATTAGAGCAGGAAGAGGTAGAAAGAAAAACATCATTTAAAATGACCCTAGACAATATAAGATACTTGGGAATCTATCTACCGAAACAAACACAGCAATTATACGAAAACAACTACAAAGCACTTTACAAACAAATAAAACTGGATCTAAACAATTGGAAAGCCATTGATTGCTCATGGGTAGAAAGAGTTAACATAATAAAAATAATCATTCTACCCAAATTAATTTACCTATCTAGTGCCATACCTATCAAACTACCAAAAAACTTCTTTACTGAATTAGAAAAAACTATAACAAATTTCATTTGGAATAACAAAAGATCAAGAATATCAAGGGAAATAATGAAAAAATAATGTGAAGGAAGGGGGCCTAGCAGTACCAGATATTAAACTATACTATAAAGCAGCAGTCATCAAAACAATATAGTACTGGCTAAGAGACAGAAGGGAGGATCAGTGGAAAAGACTTGGGGTTAATAACAACAGCAAGACAGTGTATGATAAACCCAAAGAGCCCAACTTTTGGGACATGAATCCACTATTTGACAAAAACTGCTGGGAAATTTTGAAAACAATATAGGAGAGATTAAGTTTAGATCAACATGTCATACCCTACACTAAGATAAATTCAGAATTGGTGAATGACTTGAATATAAAGAGGAAAACTATAAATAAGTTAAGTGAACAAAGAATGGTATACTTGTCAGATCTCTGGGAAAGGAAAGATTTTAACACCAAACAAGAGTTAGAGAAAATTACAAAATGTAAATTAAATTATTTTGATTATATTAAACTAAAAAGATTTTGTACAAACAAAAACAATATAGTCAAAATCAGAAGGGAAACAATAAATTGGGAAAAATCTTTATAATAAAAAACTCTGACAGGGGTGTAATTACTGAAATATACAAGGAGTTAAATCAAATGTATAAAATATCAAGCCATTCCCCAATTGATAAGTAGGCAAGAGTCATGAATAGGAAATTTTCAGGTAAAGATATCAAAAATATCAGTAAGCACATGAGAAAGTGTTCTAAATCTCTAATAATTAGAGAAATGCAAATCAAAACAACTCTGAGGCATCAGCTCACAACTGGCAGATTGGCTAAAATGAAAGAAGGGGAGAGTAATGGATGCTGGAGGGCATGTGGCAAAATTGAGACATTAATGCATTGCTGGTGGAGTTGTGATCTGATACAACCATTCTGGATGGCAATTTAGAATCATGCTCAAAGGGCTATAAAAGAATGCCTGCCCTTTGATCCAGCCATACCATTGTTGGGTTTGTACCCCCAAATAGATCATTAATTAACAGACTTGTACGAAAATATTTATAGCTGCACTTTTTGTGGTGGCAAAAAACTGGAAAAGGAGGGTATGCCCTTCAATTGGGGAATGGCTGATCAAATTGTGGTTCATGCTGGTGATGGAATACTATTGTGCTCAAAGGAATCATAAACTGGAGGAGTTCCAGGTGAACTGGAAAAACCTCCAGGAATTGACGCAGACTGAAAGGAGCAGAGCCAGAAGAACATTGTACACAGAGACTGATATACTGTGGTAAAATCGAATGTAATGGACTTCTCTACTGGCAGCAATGCAATGTCACAGGACAATTCTGAGGGATTTATGGTAAAGAACACTACCCAGAGGAAGGAGTGCAGGAGAGGAAACATACAAGAAAAACAACTGCTTAAACTCATGGGTTGGGGTAGATATGATTGGGTTTATAGCCTCGAAACTACCACACCAATGCAACTATTTACACTTTGGAAATAAGTCTTGATCAATGACACATGATAAAACCAGTGGAAATGAGCTTTGGCATGGGTAGGGGGGGGTGCCGGGGGTGAAGGGGAAAGTAAGAGCATGAATCATGTAACCATGTTAAAAACAAATATTAATAAATGTTAAAAATATAAAATAAATAAATAAATAAAACTACCCCTCCCTCTCCCTTCATAGTATTACTTCACTCCCTTACAGTCCTTTTGTTAAACTTCTTCTTCTCTATAGGGTGCTACTCAGTTTTCTGCCCCAATGTATCTGATTGTTCTTCACTCTTTAAGTTAATTTCAATGCACTGAGAAATTAAGTATTTCCTCTCTTTAACCTCTTTTCCCTTCCAGTGTTTTTTGTCCCCTCCTCTGTTCCTTCCACGAGCTTCTTTATGGAATATAATTTTAGTCCATTTTGTCTCTTTTCCCATTTCTTAAATAATATCTTCTTTTTTTACCTCTAGTTTTATATACATTTTACATACACATATATATCTTCACATTTCATCCTATACAGTTTGTTACTGTTCCCTCTGAGTATATTTCTTCTATCTACCCTGATTATTTTAACAATTTTTAAGAGTTACCAATATCATCTTTTCTTATAGGGATACAAATCATTTGAACTTATTGGGTTCCTTAATAAATGTTTTTTTTTGTTTTCCTCCCTCTCTCTTAATTATGTTTTGGTCATTCTCTTGACTTTTGTGTTAGGGCAGCAATTCTCTGTTTAAGTTTTTTTCTTTATGAATGCTTGGAAGTTGTTAATGTAATTAAATGACCATACTTTCCCCTGTAAGAATATAGTCAGTTTTGCTGAATAGTTTATTCTTGGTTATAGGCCCAGTTCCCTTGCTTTCCAAAGTATTATATTCCATGCCTTCTTGTCCTTCAATGTAGATTCAGCCAGATCCCGTGTTATACTAACTGTGGTTCCCTGTTATCTGAATGACTTCTTCTTAGAAGCTTGTAATATTTTTTTCCTTGGTCTTGTAATTTTTGAATTTGGCTATGTTTCTGGGAGTTGTCAGTTGTGAATTAAATGTAGGAGGTGATCTGTGGATTCTTTTAATTTCCACTATTCTCTCTTGTTTGAGAAAGTTGGGGCAGTTTTCTCAGATAATTTCCTGTAGAATGATGCCCAGATTTTTCTTTTGTCATGATGTTCTGGTAGACCAATAATTCTTAAATTTTCTTTCTGAGATATCTTTTTACAGATCTGAGGTTCTACCAGTGAGGTATTTCATATTTTCCTCAATTCTTTCATTCTTTTGATTTTGTTTTATATATTCTTCCTGCCTTGTGAAGTCATTTACTTCTGTTTGTTGGATTCTGATTTTTAAAGACTGAATTTCATGCTTGGCTTTTTGGTCATCTTTCTCCTTTGGTCTGATTTTCTTTGTACTTCATCTTTCACCTTCACTGTTTCATTTTCAAGCTAGTCAATTTTGGCTTCCAAGATACTATTTTCTTTTTTAGTTCATGTTTTTTCCTTTTTCCAATTGAATTCAGCCTCTCTTGATTCTTTTTTGAGTTCTTGAGTTAATTTAATTTTGAGATCTCCTGAAGCCTGTGTCCAATTCCCTGTAGTTTATTTGATTTTGCTTGGAGTTCCTTGTTCTTCTATCTCATTTGCTCTTAGTTCACTTCCTAAAAACAAGCTCTTGATCATAATTTTTTTTCTTTTTCTGTTGTTTGTTCATATTTTTTTTCCTTCTTTCATTCCTGTGCCTTCTTTGCTCTGCTGGCTGATTAGGTTAAGCGAATGGTTTTAATGTGCTTTAATGGAAGATCTTCCCAAGCTGGCAATTGTAGTTTATGACTACTTTCTCTGCAGTCTATGGAAGAGGGATGTTTGGTTTCCCTATCCTCTGCAGACTTCTTATCTGTCTTACTGATGGGTTTAAACCAGTGGGGGGCTGATCTTTCTGGGATGATATGCCCAGTGCCTAAAACCTGGAGAGAAGGAGAGGGGGGCAAGATGGACAGTTTTCATGGCTTCTAGCATGCCCTCTTTGTGTTTTTCCTCTAGCCTTATCCCTTTGTCTGTATTAAATGTCCTGAGACTGGTGCCAGCAGGAGTCTTTCTTTGGACTAGTGAATTTGCCTGCCCAGAGATTCCAGTAGGCACTGGAGACTCCACATAGCATGTGTGGGAGGGGTCCAGGATTCTTCTTCTTCTTAACCTCAAACCCAACTGTTCAGGATTTCAGGTCTTTTATTCTTGGCATACTTCTTGAACTGTCTAGCAGTCGGATCCCCCAGCTCTGCCCTGTTGTTAGATTTGGTTTTCTTTTCCCTCACAATCCTTTTTTTTCTATCTCAGTGTGGAAAGGTAAAGAGGTCTGAAGTTTTGCTCTGTCTAAGCCACCATCTTCCCAGAATTCAGCTGCTCTGTCTTTTTAGAAATGAACTCTTTGGAGAGGGGGAAGTAGCCATGTGCCCACGGAGAGCAAATATCTAAATAAGTGCTCACTTATATAGATTCCTCTATAATAGTTTCTGCTGTAACTATAATTTATAGTAATACATAGACCCAATTATATAACTTTATATCATATACATTCATCAAAGAAGTGTATAAGAAGAGATACAATATGTTGTGTTAAAAACAAGATATCATAGTAATAGAAATAAATATTAAAAGCCTCTTCAATGTTGAAAGTGCCTGTCATGCTTCCCCTTACCTTGTCATATGCTCATAAGGACAGTAGGCTTCTATACGTATTGTTTCATCACCAAGTCACCCCAGCAAAAGACTGGGGGAAGGAATGTGCCCATTTCAGAACTCCTGTCCTAGAAGCCCCATTGTCACCTCTATTATGAACCACTAATCAGAATACTCTCTTTGTATTGAATCACTGCCATAAAATTGAAAACACCTAAGACTCAGGGTCTCAGACCAGACTACCAGCCTGTGTGGATCCGTAGAACTCTGACTTGTGTGTTTTGTGTACTTACAATAAGGTCATATTGGCTCATAGATTTTGACCCATTTTTTTTTCTTTTTAATATGTGGAGAAAGAAATATCTATGTAGAGGAGAGAGCTGTAGCTATAAAGAGAAAAAAAACAAAAAAAAGAATGAAGTTGAAGGGAAATGAGAGATTAAAATCATAGGCAGGTGGAATAAGATATGTCTGTTACTCAAATTTTGTAGTATTGTTTGAGCTACTGTTATTCTTGAAAACTTTTAAAAGTGGCCAACCTAAATTTCAAAGATATCTAAATGTTGGTTTCTTTTGAAATTTAAAATATAATTTTAATTTTGATAAGTTTGATCAAATAAATTTGATCAAACTTAAAAATTTTTGAAAAGAAAAATAATGATGAATAATGTAAAAAGGATAGTTTAATATTTTTACTTAACCTATTGCAGGATCAGTTTCCATTCCTTTATGTAATGTAGCAGAATAAATGCTGTCTTATGCAACAAACACAGAACTCCCATTAACTCCAATTCAAGTCAAACTGACAGTTTTCACTAACGATTTTGTCGTGAAAACAAAATGTTCTTATAAAAAATGATTAAAGGAAAAGTGTATCAATTAAAGTCAGTGGCAATTGTGTACCTGTAGCCTAGGACAGCATTTGACTTTACCCGACCTGGGTTACACAATTTGTTATTAATTTCTCATTATTCTTAACAATCTGCTTGATAACAATATAGCTGACATACCTAAAAAATAATAGAAAGAAATCATAAGGTCACAATTGATTCCCTCATTTTACCAAAGATAGCTATCAAATCATCACTACCATTTTTTCTTTTCTCATGAATAATACTTAGCTTAGCCTTTTAACTGAATAGCAAATATCTAAAGATTCAAAAACAACAGTAAAACAAATAATCTGTGAATTTTGGCCATCAAGTCCCTGTCCCTCCACTTAACAAATTATTTTAATAGAACTTTTTTAAAAAGAAGATCGTATATTTTTGAGATCTATTATCTAGACTTCAGAAAAAATAGAGAATATTAAAAATATTGTTCAGACTATTCACTCCTCAGCCTTATAGTTTGTTTATATTTGTTCAGTCTCTGGTTTTGGATAGAATCTAGCCTCAGGTAGAATCTTATTCCTGATGGACCTTAGAGCACCATTATATTCTTACTGATTTTGAATATAAATATATATTGAGAAAACACACAAGCATTTGGGGTCATTATTGCTAGCATACTGTGGTTACATATGAATATTATACAATTTGAGGTAATGGAGTCTCAATGTCAGAGAAGGGAGAGGTCTTCCTGGAAATCTATCAATATGTCTTTAAAAATTAATTGAAGTATTTTTAAACTCTAGAAAAGGCCTGTTGTATTTAGCAGTGAAATGTCATTTATTATTTCACATTTGGCAGTTGTGTGATACATTTCATGGTTATATAATGATTGCTACAATATACCTCATAAATAGTCCCTCATTATTTCAGTAGAGAAATTCATACATTGCGCCCTATTGCTATGACCTATATATGAATAACAGAATGAGCCACTGAATCTGAGGAAAATGTATGTTGCTTTGTATTTACTCCTAATTAGAGATATATTTCTAAAAATGCATGAATCACTAATTTAGAACAAAATGGAAAAGGTTAAGATCAACTTACACAATGTCCTAATTGTACAAAAATAAAAAAAATCTAGTTAATATATTACTTATCCAAAGTTACCCATTCATAGTGAATAATTAAGCTGGAATACAAGTGCATGTTCTTTAAATTCAGAGGCAATGATCTTTTTACTACCATTTTCTGAGGAACTGCTTTGTTACCTCTTAGGGTTATGGAAGCTTTCCCATAGTAGCAGACTGAATTTAGCAAGGAAAAATTAGGGCCATGAGTCTTATTAGAAAATCTATAGATCAAAGTTGTAGACAACAAAGGCTAATGGTCTCCAGGAGTAAGTTTATTACAGGAAAGGATACATTAGCATCATAAATTCAACAAAGTCCAAAAGATCATGGCAGGTCTGAAGGAGATGGCAAATTAAGAATACTATGAGCAAATTGAGTAGATCAGGTTCCAAGAGAGAGCCAAAGGCCAAGGGACACTGTCTGAACATAAAATTTCTAGTAAAGATACCTAGGTAGAGCTCATAAAGTTTCATTTCTGATTATATAATACCTATGATTAACCCTTGAATATTGATGAATATTTCTTTAGAACACTGCATGTATGTATATCACAGAGGCAAAGGTTCGGTTAGTTTTTTCAGGGAGTTAGTTATGCTTTCTAAGTTGTCCTCAAAGACTATTGTCTTCTCAAAGGATAAGGAGTGATTCATTATCAGGGGAAGATAATCCATAGTTTTCATGGCAATGAACAAAAGAAATAAGTCAGCTGAGTTAGTTTTTATTTGCTAAATGGAAAGATCTGGCAGAAAAAAATAGGAGCAATATTTGTTTGCTAAAAGAAGTAGATAAGAATCTAAACAATGTTCTTTGGCATTTTCCATTTATTCATTCCCCTATGATATGAAATTCAATAATTCTTTCAAATCTACACTAGATAGATTGTTATCTATTAAGATTTACAACACTTTACAACCTTATTTGAACCTATCTTTCTAGCCTCATTGAATATTACTTCTCCTTCCAGAATCTGAAATTCAGACAAATCCAGCCTTCCCTTTTCCCCTTACTTAATACATTTCAAATGTCCCTGTTTTCCATTGCATTAGTTATCTGAAATGTACCTGGAATTTTCTTTCTCTTTGTTGTTCAGTTGTTTAGTCATACCTGACTCCTTGAGACTCCATGTACCATAATGTCCATGTGTACCATAATGGAGTTTTCTTGGCAAATATTTTGGAGTGGTTTGCCATTTCCTTATCTAGTGAATTAAGGCAAAGAGAGGATTCTTGCCTAGGCACATAGCTAATAAGTTTCTAAAGCAATATTTGGATTCAAGTTTTCCTGACTTCACTCCCAGTGCTTATCCACTGATGCATCTAGCTGTCTATCTTCCTACTTACTTCTGTTATATAAAATTTCTCTCTTCATTGACAGTGTAATTCAAACATAAACTTCAACATGAACACTTTTATGATTACCACAATTTTTATTTTATTTCTCTCTTTATTACATTTCATTCAACTCCTTTGTATTTGTTTTCTTCATATTCATTCTCAATTTACATACATATCTATAGTTGAGTTAACTTGTGATTTGCTAAATTAAAAATAGGAAAAAATAGGAACTATATTTTTTTTACTCAAGGAAATATATGAGAATATGTATGAACATATATGGGATAATATATATGTAGTATATATATATATACATATATATATATATACACATATGCACAAATAGATGGACTTGTCGATACCTTCTCCCAGATTAGAATATGGTTCCTTGGAAGAAGGAATTATTTCATTAAAACACACACACACACACACAAATACACACACGAGTGGCAAATACAATGCCTGATATTTCATAAATAGCAGGTGTTTCATAAATGCTAATTGATCAATTACTTAATTTTAAAATCATCAAAGCTAATAGTGAAAATGAAAGAAAATGAAAGTACACATTTTTGGCTATTATAAATTAGATGAAAATTAAAGAAAATTAGTACTATTTTCTATTTGAAAATGACATTGAAAATTTTAAGGTTTTTATAATTGGTTATTTTCACAACTTCTCCATCACTTCCAGAAAAGACAATATTCAGGATAAGAAAATAAGTAATTCCCAAATTTGTGAGAAATTAGTGAGCTGCCTGTAGAACAAAGAGCAGATAGATAACACCTAATGCTGAAGAGGTGAAAAGAAGAAAGTAGGAAATTACAGACTATGCCTTTGCTCAGCTTTTGCTTGAATAACTAGTTTTTGTTTTAGTTATCACTATTGAAGTGATATATGGAAACCTTTGGCAATTAAAGGTTTCAGAAATAGGGTTTGTTTAAAAAAACACTTAAATGAGAATTAATGTATTAACTTAGAGAAGGGAAGGCTCAGAGGCAATGTACAAGTTTCACAGATGGAATATTTGGATTTAGATTAAACATTGCCTAAATTTCCTGTTGGCAAGATTAATGAAGCACTGAAATTCATTGCCAACAGATGTTATAGCTTGTCCTTCATTTTCTATTTTTCAGAAAGAGCAGACAGCCATCTTTCTGGGTAATTTAAGAATCTCTCAAGGTCCTACTTAGTTTCATAATTCTGTAAATTAGATAAGCATGTGTTTTTCTTCTGAGGACACCTTTCCAGAATAATTTTTGCCAATTATGCTTTTCCACCAATGAATTATAGTTCAATTAATTTTAGCATACATTTCAATTTGAAAATAATAAATAATATACACAGCATTATTTACAAGTGAGGTTTTTTCCCTCTAGGTTCAAATAGATTTGAATTTATTCTCAGATGAGTACCTTTTTGTCGAAATATATCTAACATCTCTGATAATCTGATAAGGACAGCTTAGTTGATAAGAAAATAATGGACATGGGAGAAAATCTTGACTATTAACTCATAGCTGCTTCTCCAAAGTGCCAAAGTCACAAGTTTATTATACATGAAAATTCAAACTCCCTTTCACTCAAAAGCACCAGGAAAGTTTCCCATAGCTGTGCAGAGTGTATTTTTAACATAGACAATACAACAGGCTTAGAAGCTTCAAGGTGAAGATAAGAACCAGGCTGGACCTTCAGCTGCATGAGTATCAATAAGCTAAGTCTGAGAATACTTGTCTCTGGGGCAAATGCCCCAGCTAAACTAAGGTTGCATCCTTGGCTTCATTTCTGACCAAAGGGGAAGAATGTTAAACTCTTTACTGCTGGTTTGCTGAGAGCTCAAAGCTTTTCAATAAGGCCACAATACTTTACAACAAGAAAGGGTGTGAATCACAAAAGGGGTCAAAAGAGTAGTATCAGATTTTTATCTGTTCTCTTATTGGCTTCCCACACACTTTGACATTTAAAAATAAATTATCTATAGAAATTTGGGAATATATTCATTAAAATTAAGCCATTAGATCATTTTTTGAAAATACAATATTTTTTAAATACTTTATGAAATCATTAAGAAGCTGCATAGTATATTTTTATTCACAATGACACATTAGACAACATATATATGGTAAAACACTATCTCTTCATATGATTCAGTTCTTGGAGATCCAGCTTTAATAATTTATTGACATTTTAACTCTTAAAATAGGATTAAGGTATCTAATTTGCAAAGTAAGTTTCAGTATCTTCAGATCTTTGGGGAATCACACTTCTCATCAACCCAGGTGTTCAAGAACTTGTTTTTCTTTTCTGTTTCCTCCCTATAGTTCTTTCTCTGAGTGTGGGTATCATTCTTTTCCATAAATCCCTCAGAATTGTCCTAGGTCATTGCATTGCTGCTAGTACAGAAGTCCATTACATTCGATTTTACCACAGTGTATCAGTCTCTGTGAACAATCTTCTCCTGGCTTTGCTCCTTTCACTCTCCATCAATTTTTGGAGGTCTTTCCAGTTTACATGGAATTCCTCCAGTTTATTATTCCTTTGAGCACAATAGTATTCCATCACCAACATATACCACAATTTGTTCAGTCATTCCTCAATTGAAGGGCATACCTTTGCTTTCCACTTTTTTGCCACCACAAAGAGCACAGCTATAAATATATTTGTACAAGTCTGTTCATCTATGATCTCTTTGGGGTGCAAAACCAGCAATGGTATCACTGGATCAAAGGGCAGGCATTCTTTTATTGCACTTTGGCCATAATTTCAAATTGCCATCCAGAATGTTTGGATCAGTTCACAGCTCCACAGGCAGTGTATTAATGTCCCAGTTTTGCCACACCCCCTCCAACATTCATTACTCTCCCCTGCTATCATTATAGCCAATCTGCTAGGTGTGAGGTGATAACTCAGAGTCCTTTAGATTTGCATTTCTCAGGGGGCAGCTGGGTAGCTCAGTGCATTGAGAACCAGGCCTAGAGACGGGAGGTCCTAGGTTCAAATCCGGCCTCAGACACTTCCCAACTGTGTGACCCTGGGCAAGTCACTTGACCCCCATTGCCTACCCTTACCACTCTTCCACCTATAAGTCAATACACAGAAGTTAAGGGTTTAAAAATAAAATAAATAAATGAATAAATAAATAAATAAATAAATGAATGAATGAATAGATAAATAAATAAATAAAATAAAAAAATAGATTTGCATTTCTCTAATTATTAGATATTTAGAACACTTTCTCATAGGCTTATTGTTACTTTTGATTTCTTTATCTGAAAATTGCCAATTCATGTCCCTTTCCCATTTATAAATTAGGGAATAGCATGATTTTTCATACAATAGATTGAGCTCCTTGTATATTTGAGTAATTATACCTCTATCAGAATGTTTTGTTATAATTTTCCCAGTTTGTTGTTTCCCTTCTGATTGTGGTTGCATTGCTTTTGTTAGTACAAAACCTTTTTAATTTAAAATAATCAAAATCATTTATTTTATATTTTGTAATTTTTTTCTAACTCTTGCTTGGTTTTAAAATCTTTCCTTTCCCAGAGATCTGACAAGTAAACTATTCTAATTTACTTATAGTTCACCTAATTTACTTAGAGTTTCATTCTTTATAATCAAGACTTTCACCCATTCTGATTTTATCTTGTTGTAGGGTGTGAGATGTTGATCTAAATATAATGTCTCCCATATTATTTTCCAATTTTCCCAACAGTTTTTGTCAAATAGTGGATTTTTATCCCAAAAGTTGGGGTCTTGGGTTTATCATACACTGTTTTGCTGACATCACTTACCCTAAGTCTATTTCACTGATCCTCCCTTCTGTCTCTTAGCCAGTACCATATTGTTTTGATGAATGCTGCTTTATAGTATAGTTTAATATCTGGTACTGCTAGGTAACCTTCCTTCATGTTTTTTTTCCAATATTTCCCTTGATATATGTGATCTTTTGTTCTTCCAAATAAAATTTCTTATATTTTTTTCTAACTGAGTAAAAAAGTTTTTTGGTAATTTGATAGATATGGCTCTAAATAAGTAAATTAATTTGGGTAGAATGGTAATTTTTATTAGGTTAGCTAATCCTACCCATGAGCACTCAATGTTTTTCCAATTGTTTAGATCTAGTTTTACTTGTTTTGAAAGTGTTTTATAGTGTTGTTTGTATAATTGCTGTGTTAGTTTTAGTAGATAGATTCCTAAGTATTTTATATTGTCTAGGGCTCTTTTTCTTCTCTAATTGCTACTGCTAGTGTTTCTAGTACAATGTTAAGTAATAGAGGTGATAATGGACATCCTTTTTCACTTCTGATCTCATTGGAAAGGCTTCTAATTTATCCCCATTGCATATGATGCTTGTTGATGGTTTAAGATATATATTGTTTATTATTTTTAGGAAAAGACTTTCTATTTCTATACTTTCTAGAGTTTTCAGTAGGAATGGGAGTTGTATTTTGTCAAAGGCTTCTTCAGCATCTTTAGAGATAATCATGTGGTTTTTGTTGGTTTGCTTGTTGATATGGTCAGTTATGTGGATGGTTTTCCTAATGTTGAACCATCCTTGCATTCCTGGTATAAATCCCACCTGATCATGATGGATAACCCTCATGGTCACTTGCTGGAGTCTCTTTGCTAGTATTCTGTTTAAGATTTTTTGATTCTATGTTTATTATGGAGATTGGTCTGTAATTTTCTTTCTCTATTGTTGATCTACCTGGCTTTGGAATCAGTACCATATTTGTGTCATAATAGGAATTTGGTAGGACTCCTTCTTTGCTTATTATATCAAATAATTTATATAGTATTGGGATTAATTGCTCTTTGAACGTTTGATAGAATTCACTTGTGAAACCATCAGGGCCTGGTGATATTTTCTTAGTTTTTTGATGGCTTGTTCAATTTCTTTTTCTGATATTGGAATATTTAAGTATTCTGTTTCTTCTGCTGTTAATCTAGGCAATTTATATTTTTGTAAATATTCAACCATAGCACCTAGTTTGCTATATTTATTGCCATATAATTGGGCAAAATAGTTTTTAATGATTGCCTTAATTTCTTCTTCATTAGAGGTGATGTCTCCCTTTTCATTTTTGACACTGTTAATTTTGTTTTATTCTTTCCTTTTTTAATGAGATTTGTCAGTACTTTGTCTATTTTATCTTTTTTTTCAAATGCCTCCTAGTTTTATTTATTAAATCAATAGTTCTTTTACTTTTGATTTTATTAATTTTTCCTTTGATTTTTGGTATTTCTAATTGAGTTTTCATCTGGGGATTTTTAATTTGTTCATTTTCTAGTTTTTTAAGTTGCATGCTCAATTCATTAACCTCTGTCCTCCCTAATTTGTTAATACATGCACTCAGTGATATAAATTTTCCCTTTAGAACTGCTTTGGCTGTATCCCATAGGTTTGGGTAACAGGTCTCATCATTGTGGTCTTAAATGAAATTATTAATTTTTTCTATCATTTGTTCTTTTACTAAATTAGTTTGGAGAATCATTTAATTTCCAATTAGTTTTTGGTTTTCCTCTCCATGTATTCTTACTAAAAACTATTTTTATTGCATTATGATCTGAGAAGGTTACATTTATTATTTCTGCTTTTTTGCATTTGTTTACCATGTTCCTATGCTCTATTACATGGTCTATCTTTGTGAATATTCCTTGTGCTGATGAAAAGAAGGTGTATTCTTTTTTGTTCTTATTTATTTTTCTCCACATGTCTATTGACTCTAATTTTTCTAGTGTTTCATTCACCTCTCATATCTTTTTTATTTATTTTTGGTTTGATTCTTCTAGATCTAATAGGGGAAGGTTGAGGTCCACCAAACGTATGGTTTTACTATCTATTTCATCCTTGAGCTCCACTAGCTTCTCCTTTAGAAATTTGGAAGCTATACCATTTGGTGGATACATAATGAGTACTGATATTTCTTCATTGTTTATATTGCCTTTTTATTAGGATGTAGTTACCTTCCCTATCTCTTTTAATCCTATCTATTTTTACTTTGGCTCTGTTAGAGATCATGATAGCAACCCCTACCTTCTTTTTCTAATTTGAAGCTCAATATATTTTGCTCCATCCTCTCATTTTCACTCTATGTATGTATGTATGTCTGTCTTATGTGTGTTTCTTGTAAAGAACATATGGTATCATTTTGGTTTCTAATCTACTCTGCAATTTGCTTCTGTTTTATGGGCAAATTCATACCATTCACATTTAGAGTTATAATTATCAACTGTGTTATTTCCAGACATTTTGATTCTCTCTCCTAGTCCTGTCCTTTCTTCTTTCTCTTTTTCCTTCTATACCAGTGTTTTGTTTTTAATCAGTTCCTATAATCCCATTCCTTGTTGTACTTCCCTTTCTCTCCCCTCCCTTCTTACTCCCCTCTTATTGTTCTTTAAACGTATGTTGTGCTCCCCCTCAAAACTTCTCCCTCCCTAGTATTGCTTTCCTACCCACAAGTCCATTTGTTACCCTTCTAATTCTCAATAGGATGTGAATCAATTCTCTGCCCCAATGTATCTGATTGTTTTTCCCTCTTTAAGTTGATTTCAATGCACTTAAGTATTGGATATTTCCTCTCTCTAACCTCTTTACCCTTACAGTGTATTGTTATTTTTCCCTGTTGTCCCATGTAGTTCTTTATGGAATATAAATTTATTCCTTTTATTAATTTTCCTATTTGTCTTATTATTACCTTCTTTCCCCCCAGTTTTTTTTGTATATATATATATATATTGCTTGACATTCCATCCTATACAGTTTGTCCCTGTTCCCTCTATGTAAACTTCTTCTAGTTACCCTGTTGTTAATAACAATTTTGAATATTTGCCAATATATCCTTTTCTTCTTGGGATAAAAATTGATTGAAATTGTTGGATCCCTTAAAGAAAAGAATTTTTTCTCCTCCCCCCATTTTCTTAATTACTTTATGTTGATTCTCTTGAGTTCTGGGTTTGGGCAGCAAACTCTTTGTTTAACTCTGGTTTTTTCTTGATGAATGTTTGGAAGTCCTTGATTTTATTTAATCACCATTCTTTCTCCTGCAATAATATAGTTAGTTTTGCTGGATAGTTGATTCTTGGTTGTAGACCCAGTTCTCTTGCTTTCCAGAATATTGTGTTCCATGCGTTCCGGTCCTTCAATGTAAATGCAGCCAGATCCTGTTTTATCCTAACTGTGGTTCCCTGATATCTGAATGACTTCTTTTTAGCAGCTTGTAATATTTTTTCCTTGGTCTTGTAGTTTTTGATTTTGACTATAATATTTCTGAAAGTTGTCAGTTGTGGATTAAATGTAGGAGGTGATCTGTAGATTCTTTCAATTTCCACTTTTCCCTCTTGTTTGAGAATTTCAGGGCAATTTTCTCTGATAATTTCTTTTAAGGTGCTATCTAAACTTTTTCTTTTCTCATGATGTTCTGGTAAACCAATAACTCTTAAGTTGTCTCTTCTAGCTCTGTTCTCCAGATCTTTGGTTGAATCAATGAGGTGTTTCATATTCTCTTCAAATTTTTCATTTTTTAAAATTTTGTTTAATATATGCTTGCTGCCTTGTGAAGTCATTTGCTTCTAGTTGTTGAGTTCTGTTTCTTAAAGACTGAATTTCATCCCTGGCTTTTTGGTCATCCTTCTCCTTCTGGTCTGATTTTCTTTGTAGGCTATCTTTTGCCTTCTTTGCTTCATTTTCAAGCCGGTCAATTCTGGCTTTTAAGACTTATTTTCTTGTTTTAGTTCATGTGTTTCCTTTTTCAAAGTGTCTTCCGCCTCTCTTGATTGCTTTTTGAGTTCCTAAAGTTGAATTTTGAGATCTTCAAAAGCTTGTATCCAGTTCACTGGATCTACTTCTTCTTCTATTTCTATTTCATTTGCTCTCTTTTCACTTCCTTGAAAGAAACTGTAAATTGTCATTTCTTTTCTCTTTTTCTGTTGCTTACTCATATTTTTTCCTTCCTTTTTCTGCTAGCTTGAGCAGATGTATTTAATGATCTTTGATGGAAGATCTTCCCCCAGATGGTAGTGGAGGTTTTTAGTTACTTTCTCTGCCCTCTGAAGACTTCTTGTCTGTCCAATTGTTGGGATTAATCCTGTATCAATTGGATTAATATTACTGCTTAATCTGCCCTGAGGTTAAAACCTTGAGGGGAGGGAAAAAGAAACAAATAAACAAAAAGAACCCAAGAAAAACCATGGGGGGGACAAGAAGGAGCATTTTCCCTGAACTTAGCTCTCCAGCAGTGGGGTCCCCCTGTGCTATCCTCTGTGTTTGATCGGGTTTTCTTTCCTCTTGTAGCCCTGCTTTCTCTATCTTGGTATGAGAAAGTCAAGCTGTCTGCATTCTGGAGTTTGGTTCTCTCTAAGCCACCATCTTCCCCATGTTTTTGCTGTGTTTCTCTGGCTTTCTCCTCCAGTCCCCTCTCCATTACCTGTGTTTAACTCCCTGAGTCAGGTGCCAGCAAGGTCCTCTCTCAGAACCTGTGTGCCCACCTCCCCCCCGCCCCGAGATTTCCAGGGCAACTGGAGACTCTGCACAGCATGTGAGGGAGGCTTCCTGGGATTCCCCTTCTACAACCTCAGACCCAACAGTTAAGAATTGAAGACTTTTTTCGGTGTACCTCCTTAGTTGTGCTGCAGTAGGGTTCCCCCTGCTCTGTCCCATTATTAGAATTGGTCCTCTTTCTTCTCGAAGCCCATTGATTTCTCTCAGTGTGCAAGAGTGTGGAGGTTTTAAGATTCATTCCGTCTAAGCCGCCATCTTTCCAGAAATCTCCTATCTTCTTTTTCATGTAGTGCGTAAGACTACTACCAGGAGAACAAGCATCTTCCATGTTCCCCAAAGCAAACACTTTCATTTGTACCAACATGAGTCCACTTCTACCTCCTTCTGGATGCCCAGTTTCTTAATTGGGTTATGGAGAACCTCCAGAGCAAAGAATAGTGACTACTAATTTGACTTTATACTTCCCATCAAATGTTATTCCTGTCCATTGAAAGTGGAGGAGTTCAGTGATGGACTTTCTCAGACCTTATACATATACTAGTGACTGAACACCTATAGATCATCAACTAACCTTATCCCACTCCCTTTTACCACCTTATTCCTTGTTCCTATACCTCTCTACCTCAGTTTATTGACTATTCAAGGAAAACTAGTACCTCTGGGCTGGGGGCTTACAGAGTTTTTTAAGGCTGCTTTCTTCCTTTGCTCTCCACCCACAATCCATTTCTTACCTATGGCTCCAAGAAGTTGTTGTATGTCTCTAATAAAATTCTAATTTCTCAAATATATTGTGAACTAAGGTAAATTTATAATAATAACACTACTAAGCCTTTTTCTCAAAGAGTTTCAAAGAGGGTAAAATGACCTACTTGTACCAAAATATTTATGTCACCTTGTTTGTGGTGACATGTTGGAAACCAAAGTCATATTCATCATTTGGAGTATGACTGAATGAGTTATAGTATGATTGCAATGGAATACTATTGTGGCATAAGAAATGACCAACAGGATGATCACAAGGAAACAAAACAAAACAATGTAACACTTAGAAAGACTTTTATGAACTGATGAAAAGCAAAGTGAGCAGAACTAGAAGAAAACTGTACATAGTAACAGCAATAATGTTTGATGAAGAGTTTCTAATGATTTAACTACTATCAGCAATGAAAGGATCTAAGACTACTCCAAGAATTACAAAAAAGGCCATCCACCACCATAGAAGGAACTGATTTAGTCTAAATTCTTATGGAAGCATCATATTCTTCACTTAAATTCTTTCATGAATTTTTCTCTATTTTAAATAATGTCTTATTTTTCACAATATGATGGACATGGAAATATGCAGAACATAATAGTTCACAGACAATCTATATCATTTTACCTACTATTTTAGGGAAATGTGGGAAGAAGAAAAATTAACAACTCCCCCCAAAATAACTATTGGTTGTTTATGGGTTTTCTACCCCAAGCATGTGAATTAAGAGGTTATCTACTGTAATGCAAGGTGGCAAATTGCATTTGTTGATCCACTCAGATTACCTTATTTACTTCTTGATAACATTAATTGGTGAGCAAAATTAGTCAACTACTTAAAATCTTCTGAAACAACCAAAATGAAGCTGGCTAGGATAACATTTATCCTATCTAGCATCTCAATGATTTCTTGGTCCCTAATGCAGGATATGGTGGATTTTTGTTTTATAAGCATCCCTAAATTCGTGCAACAACTACTGAACATCTACGATTATTATAAATGCTCTGACCCTGGCTGAATGTATTTGCTTCATCCCATCAGCCATAGCTATAATCCTAACAATCTGGCAATTCCTTATGGTCTCAAAAAATGTTTTCTCTCACCTGTGGAAATAGTTTAACTCAATTACTTCACAAAAGAAAGATACTGATTCTGGGGAACTAGTAGATAATATCAGACTACAATTCCAAGTACTAAAACAGATAAGGGGAGGAAAGGAACTGGACAAACACACAATTCTCCAGCTAGAGATTGTGCTGTTCAAATACCTAGGGAATAATACCACCAATGAAAAATCAAAGCCAACCATCCACAGCCTATAAATGAGACCATAAAACCAGAGCATCATTCAGAACACCAATCAGAGCATGAATCAGAACAACAATTAGACCAAGAACCAGTGAACAGCCTGATATTACACAAAATTTTACACCCAAATGATTATCCCAATCCCAATTACATCTTAAAAGAATCATCCATAAACCATTATGACAATGAAAAAGAATCAATGGCAGAAGAAGACACAACATTTGATATACAATCATTCGAAGACCTAGACACTGACATTGACAAATAAATGAAAACCCAAAACACTTTATCATGAACTCTTGTTACCTGTAATCATCTTTATTAAACCAAAAAAAAAAGAAAAGATTAATCATGTTTCATAGACATTTGAACTTTGTTCCTGACACAAGTCAACACAACAAAACATCAGTTCCAGTGCAAGATGACAAGTGCGTGGGTAACATCAAATAACACAAGTGAGGCATTGGCTGACTTTGCAGATCATCACAAGGACAGCAAACCTGAGGTTTACAAAAAACATCCGTGATCTAATACACAAGTTGTGTATGGGACAATAAACCACACTGTGAAGAGGAGCATTGGAGCAGCATTGGACCCATGCATTTGAAAAACATAATTTACACCCAACAGAATTCTCATTGCATCCAACATTTTAGATTCCATCCACACAGTACATACACTTTGCAGAAGAATTCCGAAGGAATAAGTATGTAACACTTCATTACACAGAAAAGTCACACTAGACAACACATAGAACATTTTCTGACTTCACATCTATATGTGAAACATAAACTTACACTTAAGAGAGAAGTTTGACAGCCTTAGCCCAGAATTTTCCTCTTACTTTGGTTCAGACACTTTCTACTCAAATCACCTGACATTTCTTGTAAATAATGTATATATGTAAATGTTTGCTTACTAATCCTTAGCAATAAGTTTTACTAACACACAGGGACAGTTAGCTTTATAAGTTAGAACAGTGACAGAATTTTCTACCCTTTCTTTATAAATACTGTACATAGCTTAAGTTTATAGTTTAACCAAAAGACTTACAAAGAATATTAGTCTAATTTATTCTTACTAATGTTTCTAACATAGGCATGAGTGTACTAACATGTTCATATACTAACTTTAGAAATTAAATTAGAATTTAGAAATTTAGATTGCAGAAATTTTCTTAAATAGATACTTTGTTGTTAGTTCATGAAATTAGATAAGTGCATAGATAGAATTTATTACTTTGTTTTAGTTAGCAAATGTTAACTTTAATACTGTGAATGTTTGCATTTGATCTGCTTTTCCTTTCTCTTCAAAACTTTTTGCAAAACCAAAACCCCATTCTTTTCCTATGCCTTTCCCATAACCAATCTTAGTTTTAACTTAGACTAGTCTTAGCATACTTTAGGAGTAAGCAACCCTTTTTATTAATTTACAAAACTTAGATAGGGATAGTTATAATTTAGCTTAGAATAAGAGTAGTAACCCTTTAGATCTTAGCAACCAGAAAATGTTGCAAGGTACAAATTTTACAAAAAAACAAATGAGCAGATTGTAATGCAAGGTGGCTAACAGAAACTTTTTGCTTCTGTAATTTCTAACGGTCACAAAAAGTCAATTAAACATCTTAGAATCTTCAGAAAGTCAGTTAGAACTTGAAGCTATAAATAGAGGTGAAGTTCCAACTGATGGGCTTTTGCCTTCTGGTTTTCACTGCAGCTGGAGGCTTTTGCTTTGGCTTAACCTGTTAGCTTTGACCTAACTGGCCTCTGCTTATTTTGTCTTGCGGAAATTTGGACCTATTTCACTTCTCTGGAGCTCTCCCTGATCTCCCATCTCCATTTCTCCCCTTCCCTGAATTTCCTTTGGATCCTGGTGGAAGGGAGGGCTTGGTGATGAGACATTGTGGGTTTAGTTTCTATAGGCTAGTAGAATATCCTCAAATAAGTTACCCCTAGTTTTAATGATTTGATAAAGACTTTACTTAAAAGGCAGTCAAATATTCCTCACTGAGAGAGAATAATTTTCCATGGTTACAATGATTCATGTTTTTTCCCATCCCTCTTCCTTCTTCCCTCCCAAAGCTGACAAGCAATTCCACTGAGTTTTACATGTCTACTACCTCTTACTGAAGCCTTGTTTCCCCTTGTTGATAGATTCCCTGACAACCCTTTTTCAGAACTTCACTAATTCTCCTGAGCTCACTGATCAAGATAGGGGGTTATAATACAGAATACACCTTACCACTGATTTCCACTTCCAGGTTTTCCTTCCTCTATCATTCAGTAATTTTTCTTCCTTTAAAGTTCATGATATTCATATCTACTACTCAATCAAAATACTAGTGGGGGAGGGAGGGTGTTTATAGAAAGCAGGGTTATTCTCCTTTCTTCCTCAATAAGTTTAGTGCCTAGCTCACAATAGTTCTTCTTAAATCCTAAACTCAGATTGTGAGACTTCAGTTTACTATTCATCATTGTTATAAGTCTGAAACTGAAAGATTTTTTTGCTACAGTACAGTAGTGCATTTTTTTTCTTTTGAGCAAACATCTTATTTAAAGTTAGAAACCCTTTAAATGCTGTGGAAAATGTTGCAGAGAGGTTTTGTATTTCTTTGAAAGTCTGATATAGACTAGGTACTATGATACATTTTAAAGAATTAGACAAATTGCATTTTGCATTTTAACATCCCAATGCTTTTATGATTGATCCACTGAAGAATTTTAGTTTAGTAATCATTATAGCATTAGTTAACTGCATTAGTTAAGAATATCAGTCCCACTGAATGCCTCACACTAAAAATATTTGTGGAGTACTAATTATTTGCTTTATGTTAAGCTATAGTAGTGCGATAATGCTTTTTTCTTAACCCCAATTTTCTGTCACGTTTTCATCAAGCAAAACTGCTTAATGATTTTTTTAGGATTTGAAATTGAATATTTTATTAACATAGTAGTTGTCTTTGTAACATATGCACACATACTAGCACACTCTGAATGATCTTCCTGGGGAAAAATTATATCTAAATATGCCTAAGGGGAAAATTAAAAATAAAAAAGTCCCTTTGGGTTTTCAATATCCTGGGCAGTTAAATCTACATCACTTATAAAAGTATTGCCAAATCTGTACAAGGAAGAAGAATTTGGGAGGAGAAAAAAATCTTTGGGGGAAATTCAATAGTGGCACAGAAGAACTCCCAATATGAGGTTATAATGTGGACTTTTGCTTTGAAATATGTCTGCAAAATATGAGTTTATCAATGACAGAAAATAAGAGAATGTGTTATGCAGTAGACTTTTACAGAGTTAATTTTCCTCATAGTATTGGGCAGAGTCATCAAGAAAAAATGCTTAGTCCTTCTCTGGACCAGTTTGAAAATTCTTCCAACTACAATGGTATCCCCCTCATCTCTTAAAGTAAAATAAACAATTTTAAAGAAATCTTTGAAAGTCTCAAGGGAGATGGTTCCTGCTATCCTTAAATGCACAATGCATACTTGATTTTTTAAAAAAAACATGGTCACGTATTACTTTTTTCTCCTGATTTATCTAAAAAGCATCCCAAAGACTCATGATGACAAATGCCTTCTTCTCTCTAAGAAAAAAATTGTTGTCCAAATGCATACTGAAACATACTATATTTCATTTTCTTTCTTCTTTTTTCCATTTCAGATCTCTTCTTCAAAATAATGTGGAAAAGTATTTTGCATAATTACCTTCATAAAATCTCTTACTGCTTACTATCTCTGAGAAGTAGAAGGGTAGGGAGAGTGGGGAGGAGAGAAGAAATGCCAGAAGAAGGGAGAGGAATTAGAATCCAATACTTAAAAAAATCTTAGAATTTCTTTTGATAGGTAGTAGGGGGGAAATAAAATATTGTCTAAAAAAGCAGCTATTCCAAATCTTTTTATGTTTCTTCAAACATCCCATATCTTCTTCTCCCTCAACTGAGAACTTTGTATTATATTTTACAGGAAAAAAATCTGAAGTCATTTACTGTGGACTACCTCTTCTCCCTTCTTCCTCATTTTCTCTTCCTCATTTTCTATCATTTTCTTCCTTCATCCCTATCTCTCATGATGATAGGGGGCAGGAGGTGGAGGAGATGAGTCAAGATGGTAGCTTAGAAACAGCAAAAATTGATTCCTCTCTGGATAGCCTTCCACACCAATCAAAAATAAAGTGCTTCAAGGGGGACAGAAAATCAAATCCAACAACCAGACAGAGCTGAAGGACCCTCCTGTTCAATTCAACTAAAAAGGTACCCAGAGAAAATTGAGTTCTTGGGTATAAAGAAAAGAAATAAGGAAGGTCCCAATGTCCCTCCCCCATCTATTGTGCTGAGACTCAGGTGGACGGTGGGATCTTAGGGCAAGGGCTCCAACCAGGACAGAGTACCTTACTACCACAACTACATGATTCTCAGGGCTCTGATTACAGTTGCCAAGGAGGCAGCTGGTAGAGAGGAAAAGAAGAGAGGGCAGGCTGTTTAGTCACTACATCTTCATCTTAGGTATTTGCCACAGGAAGTTTTGGTCTCAGGGCACAATGAGCTCTGCATTTCAGCTCAAATGGCATAATCCGGTATACCAGTAGAGCAGAGAAGAAGCCTCTAGAGGGCAGAAAAGCATAAACATACAGAGTCAGCAAACAGAGAAGCAAGTGTACAGCCCAGAAGGAGATGGAAATAATATGAGTAAACAACAGAAGAAGAAAAAAATGAAAGTAAGATTGAAAGCGTTTTCTATTCAGAAAAACAACAAAGAACAGATGGAACAGAGGCGGACCAAGAAACAATAAGTAAAACCTCTGAAACTTCAGGAAATTGGATTCAGGCTCTGGAAGAAGTAAAGAAAATTAAAAAAAAATAACACAGGCTGAAGAAAACTGGGAAAATAATTTAAAAAGCCAAATACGTCATCTGGAAACAAAGGCACATGAACTTAAATAAGAAAATTGTGTCTTGAAAGCCAGAATTGACCAACTCAAAAATGAGGAAAAACAGTTAAAAGACAAAGAGAATGAATTACTAAGAAAAAGAGTTCAAAAGGAAAAGGAGGATCAAAAATCATGAATGAAATTGGGTTTTTAAAAATTAGAATTGAACAACTTGAAGCTAATAACTTCACAAGGCATAAAGATTTTATAAAAAGAAATCAAAACAATGACAAAATAATAGAAGAAAATCTGAAACTCCTTTAAAAAAAACAAAGGACCTGTAAAAGAGATCCAGTAGAGATAATTTAAGAATTATTGGATCACCTGAAGTTCATGACCAAAGTCTTGACTTTTATCTCTCATGATGAAGTGCTCTCACTTCTTCCCGAAGCTAACCTCTTTACTTGTTCATGCAGTTCCATCTTGTAAGAAGGGGGTGACTGAGTGATGGGGTGTGGTATGGTAACCCCCTGGTTGATGAACAAGGGCTAATGATTCTCCACAACCAACCCTCCTTACTAGGGAGACAAAATGGGGTTTCAGGAAATTTGGGGTTCCCCAAGATGGTTGTGCCAGTGTTAGGTAGTCAGAGGAAAGGGTTCTCTATGAAGGGAAACAAATGGGACCCCAACAAGTTGTTCATGCTGGGTAGTACCCAGAGAAACCTCCCTGATCCCCAGCTGGATCGAGTCTCAACTCAAGAGAGTTTATTCAAGAACAAAATAGTTGACGAATGAATGATAAAGGTGTCAGAGAAAAGGGGTGTAGATGATTCCTTAAAATCCCCTTTCAGTCTTTGACTGGGTAAGGTACCCATAGAGATTTTTCTCTGTTCCCTATTCTGAGCTTCTCTAACCCAAATCCCAAGTATTGCTCCTATGCCTAGAATTATTACTAACTAAAGAGGGAATATAGCAAGGCAATGTTAAAGGCAAGATTTGAAAGGCCCAGGGGCCAGGTCCCAACAGAAGTCCAGACCCCCCGACCAAAACTGAAGAAACTGATGTTCAATGTTCTCCACTGGATTCAGGAATTGCTAGAGATCAATTAGAAGGATTATTCTTCACTGTGGGTCCCAGGAAAATACTTCAGGTTAGCTTTGAAGGTGCTGCAGCCCAAAATCCACTCCTCCCTCCTTGGCTGTGCCATAAGCTTGAGAGAGATCCATTGTTTTTTCTCCCAGAGTTCCTTGCACTTAGCCCAACTGTCATTCTTTCTGGGTTACTTCTATGTTCCATCTTTCAGTTCCAAATGTAGGCTTGCTTAAAGTCTTGCAATATCTTATCTATTTTCTTTCAATCTCTGCTAAGCATCACCCTATATTCTCTTTTGTCCCTTTTAGTTAAACTTTTCAGAAAGTCTGTAATAGTTAACTCCACTTGTACTCTCTCTCTCCTCTTAACACATTTTTTAATATTTTCATTTATTTGTTTTTTAATAGAAAATTTTTCCATGGTTACATGATTCATATTCTTTCTCTCCCTACCACCCCCTCTCCCCCCACTCCACTACCCATAGCCAACACATATTTCCACTGGGTTTTACATGTGTCATTGATCAAGACCTATTTCCGTATTATTGATAGTTGCACTGGGGTGGTCATTTAGAGTCTACATCCCATATTTCCACATCAACCCATGTGTTCAAGCAGCTGTTTTTCTTATGTGTTTCTACTGCCATAGTTCTTCCTCTGAATGTGAATAGCTTTCTTTTTCATAAGTCCCTCAGAATTGTCCTGGATCATTACATTGCTGATACTAGAGAAATCCATTACATTTGATTTTTACCATAGTGCATCAGTCATGTGTATAATGTTCTCATGGATTTGCTCCTCTCGCTCTGCATCAAATCCTGGAAGTCATTCAAGTTAACATGGAATTCCTGCAGTTCATTATTCCTTTGAGCACAATAGTATTCCAGCACCAACAGATACCACAATTTGTTCTGCTATTCACCAATTGAAGGGCATATCCTCGTTTTCCAATTTTTTGCCACTACAAAGAGTGTGACTATAAATATTTTTGTGCAAGTCTTTTCCCCTATGATCTCTTTGAGGTATAAACCGTGGAGTGGTATGGCTGTATCAGAGAGGGCAGACAGTCATTTAGTGCCCTTTGGGCATAGTTCCAAATTGCTATCTAGAATGGTTGGATCAATTCACAACTCCACCAGCAATGCATTAATATCCAAATTTTGCCACATACCCTCCAACATTTATTATTTTCCTTTGCTGTGATGTTAGCCAATATACAAGGTATAAGGTGATACCTCAGAGTTGTTTCGATTTGCATTTCTCTAATTATGATTCTCTAATTCTAAAAAATGTGAAGGAAGGTGCCCTAGCAGTACCTGATCTTAAACTGTACTATAAAGCAGTGGTCATTAAAACAATATAGTACTGGCTAAGAGAAAGAAGGGAGGATCAGTGGAATAGACTGACCTCAGCAAGAGAGTCAATGATAAAACCAAATTGCCCAGCTTTTGGGGGAAAAATCCACTATTTGACAAAAATTGCTGGGAAAATTGGAAAACAATATGGGAGAGACTAGGTTTAGATCAACATCTCACTCCCTATACCAAGATAAATTCAGAAAGGGGCAATGCCATGAATATAAAGAAGGAAACAATAAGTAAATTAGGTGAACACAGAATAGTATATTTATCAGATCTCTAGGAAAGGAAATATTTTAAAACCAGAGTTATAAAAAATTATAAAATGTAAAATACATAGTTTTGATAACATTAAATTAAAAAGGTTTTGAACAAACAAAATCAATGCAACCAAAATTAGAGGGGAATCAAGAAATCGGGAAACAAATATTTATAACAAAAATATTCTGGCAAAGGTCTAATTACTCAAATATATAAGGAGCTAAATCAATTGTACAAGAATCAAGTTATTTCCCAACTGATAAATGGGCAAGGGACATGAATAGGCAATTTTCAGATAAAGAAATCAAAGTTATCAATAAACACAAGAAAATTTGTTCCAAATCTCTTATAATTAGAGAAATATTCTTAACTTTTTATAATCTGGCTCCTGATTTAATCCTTTTGCCAAAACTACTCTCTTCCAAATTTCTAATGTTATCAAGCTAGCCAAATCCAATGACCTTTTCTCAATTCTCATTCTCTTGACCTCTCTGCAGTTTTTGATATTGTTAATTTTCCTCTCATCTTCAGTACTCTCTTCTCTCTAAGTTTTCAGGATAGGATTCTCTCCTGGTCTTATTGCTACTGAGCTGACCCCCTCCTGCTCTATCTCCTTTGATGGATCCTATTCCAGATCACATACTCTAAATGTAAGTGTCCTCTGTAGGGTTCTCTACTGTACCCTATTTTCTTTTTTCCATTTCTTTGCCTCAATTGGTGATTCCATAAATTCTCATGGATTTAATTATCCTCTCTGTGCTGATGATTCTAAACCTACCTTTTCTGATCTAATCTCTTTTCTTGCCTAGAATTCCATATCTCCAGCTAACAGGATATCCTGTTTACTTTTTAAACACAACTTATCCAAAACTAAGTTCATTATATATTTCCATAAATCTTGCCCTAGTTTCACTTTTCTATAGAAGATATCATCATCCTCTTAGAGTCTCAAGACATTCTGGATTCTGTACTATCTCTCACACCATATATCCAATTTGTTTCCAAGTCCTATTTATTTTACTTTGTGACATCTCTCAAATGTAACTATTTCCATCCTTTGCCATTGTCAACACTATATGCTAGGTTCCTATCATCTCATGCGTGATTATTGCAAGAACCTCCTGATGAGTCTACCTATTTAAATTATTTCCCCACTCTAATAATCCTCCATTAATCTACTAAAATTATTTTCCTAAAACATAGTTACAATCTATACTCAATAAACTTTAGAGGTATAAATTTTGATACTTCTAAAATCAAATATATATTATTTTTCTGGTATTCAAAGCTTTTCATAATCAAAGACCCTATTCCTACCTTTTGAATCTTCTTACACCTCTCTACATTGTAAGTACTTCATTTCACTGGTCTTTGTTTTCTAGTTGTTCCAAAACAGACACTCCCTTTGTAAGAACTGAGAATTTTTTCTGGCTGCTTCTTATGTGTGGAATGCTCTCCCTCCTCCACTCTAATGACTTTCCTGGATGCCATTAAAACTCAATTAAAGTCCTACACTTTAAAGAAAGTTTTCCCAAATGTTCTAAATTCCCCTGTATTTCCTTTGTTAATTATTTCCCATTCACCCTTTATAGCTTGCTTTTTATATATTTGTTTTCATGATGCCTACTTGAGGGCAAGGTATGTATCCTGCCACTTTTTGTATCTCTAGTACTTAGCACAGTTTCTGGCATGTAGAAAGCTCTTAAAGATGTCACTTCTATGTCTGTACCTCCTTTAGGAATTTAAAAGACTGTTATGATGAAAAAAGATGAATCTTGTTCTGCTTGACCACAAAAAAGATCAATGAATTGAAATTTCAAAATTAGAAATAGTGAAGGTCTAAGGAAAACTTCCTGCATTATATCATTTTGAAGTTAACTGGAATGCCTTGAAAAGTAATAGGGTCTTCACTGAAAATTTTTAAGCATACCTAGAATGGGTAACAAAATAATCACTGAAATTATTGTAGAGGGCTTCTCTCTTCAAAGGTGGGTTTTAGCAGATGCCCTCAGTGATCCCATCTCTCTTTCTGATTTGATGATTTTGTCAATTTTACATTTCTATACCATAGAAATGGGGCACCTGGGTGGCTCAGTGGATTGAGAGCCAGGCCTAGAGACTGGAGGTCCTAGGTTCAAGTCCGGCCTCGGACACTTCCAGCTGTGTGACCTTGGGCAAGTCACTTGACCCCTATTGCCCACCCTTACCACTCCTGGGCCAAGGACGTTCCCTAGCCCAGATGAAAAAGGAGGAGGGTTGGGCATGGGGCTAGCAATCCCACCTTGTAAAAACTACATCTGCTAAAGAAACTGCAACATAAAGTAGGGGCAGCTGGGCTAGCTCAGTGGATTGAGAGGCAGGCCTAGAGACGAAAGGTCCTAGGTTCAAAACCGGGCTCAGGCACTTCCCAGCTGGGTGACCCTGAGCGACTGTGTGACCCATTGCCTACTGGTTGTGGCCCTATGCTCCTAGAATGGAGTCCCAGGATAAAAAAAATACCATAATAGTTTGAATGGTCTCTGATTTCATTATTGCTACTGAAATTTTTTTTTTAAACCCTTGCCTTCTGTCTTAGAATCAATACTGTGTATTGTTTCCAAGGCAGAAGACTGGTAAGTGCTAGGCAATGGGGATTAAGTGACTTGCCCAGGGTCACACAGCTGGGAAGTATATGAGATCAGATTTGAACCTAGGACTTCCCATCCCTAGACCTGGCTCTCAATCCACTGAGTCACCTAACCAACCCCTCAGAATTTTCTAAGAATACAAACCATAACAAATTAATAGTAAACATATAATAAGAGAAAGGTATTGGGAAACCATTTCTGAGCTAAACTGACTTTATTGTAAGAATATTAATTCACAAGGTCAAGATCAGGGACATGCCTAGAAAGGTCTAAGATATTGAGAGACAGAAATTTTAAACAGTATTTATAGTATATGCAGAATCAGATTACACAAACTCCCAGCAGAGAGAAAGGTAAACAGAACATTTCTTTTTGGGGTTGAGGGGGCAACTAGATTTTAATCTTCTAGAACAATGATGGGCAAACTACAGCCTGCAGGCTAGACACAGCCCCCTGAAATGTTCTATCCAGCCTTAGGACATTATTCCTAATCTGATGAATACAATGAGTAGGATACAATACAATGAAACTTCGAAACATTTGCCTTAGAAACAGACTGACAGATGAGTATTTCCTTTCCTTTGGCCCCCTCTTTAAAAAGTTTGCCCACCACTGTTCTAGAAGATTTCCTTCTTTAAGGAAATACATTTTTCTTTATTTTTTTATGGGAGCAAATTATGTAGCCTCTGTTATATATATCGTAACAATCAAAGTTATTCTGTGGGTAACATAACTGAGATGTCATAAATCTCTAGACTTCAGAAAGGTCTGGAGCAGGGGTTGGCAAAGTGGCTCTCGAGCCATATCTGGCTACTTTGAGGGCCAGATATGGCTCTTTCTGCAGGAGCCATGAAGTCAAATTTTTTTCAGGCACTGTTACAGGAGCGTGCACTGTTAAAGGAGCATGCACTGTGAGCACTGTACAGCTCTCACGAAATTACATTTTAAAAAATGTGGCGTTTAGGACTCTCACGGCCAAAAAGGTTGCCGACCCCTGGTCTGGAGGATGCAGGAAGCATGTGTAAACAACCCTGGGCAAAGACACCTTGCCAAGGCACTTGAGAAGATTTTGTTTGTTATTTTACTAACAATATCATTATTGATTACTGACTCACATAAACAATTATTGAATCTATTAATAATTGGGATTGTTTCTTTTAACTTATCACCAAAGTACTGATTATCTAATTTGATTACATGCAGGAGACATACAATACAGAGGAGATATTAAAATTTAAAAAAATGTAAACTGAAATTGCTTAATTGTATCATCTTGTACAATATTCATCAACTCTATGGGTTTTCCATTCAATTGGCTGGCACCATTAGGATAATGGATAGTCTTAATTCATTTTTAAAAATTCCTAGCACAGATAGGCTAAATTCTTTTGAAACAGTCTAGCAATAATTTAGGAGAAAATGCTGTATTCTTAGACTCGGTATAATCACATCAATGTCTTCAGAAAACAAGAATTTTGTAGGACTATAATGTTTATAAGAAATCCATGTTCTATTCAATTTATTTATGAATATTTTTGATAATGGAGACAATACATTTAAAATGCATATGTTTCTATACTTTCTGTCCCATTTGATATTAGTAATCATAGGGACCTGAAACAAACTTGCTTCTTTTGATCAATTTTTCAAAGAATCTTGCATGATTTTTATATATTTGTGGGTCACTTCTTTCATTTCTTAAGTGTTAACACTGATAAAACTTGAAGAATATTATAAAATTCTTTTCATACCTCATATGAATTCATGTGAGTAAAATAACATTACAATTTCAGAAGAATTGAATTGAGTCAGTCAAAAGAGAATACAATGGTATTTGCTAGTTTTGAAATGGTTGCAATACACTGAAAATAAAGATTCACCAAGAGTGTTAGAGACATACAGAATATTGTCAAAGAAATTTATGACTGAAAAAGAAAGTAGCTTGCATATTGAGGATGGGAAGCAAATATGAAGATATCCAGAACATTATTAGGTAGTATTAGGTGCAATAAAGAGACAAGATCATGGTCAAAAATTATACAGGCTATAATACATAGATAGGTTCTTATTTACATCATTGAAGTAAATAAACTTATTGAATAGAGGACAAATCCATGTGTTAAATATAAGAAATTAAGCAGTAAGTTTTTTAAAGTTTCAATTTAATAGATATTACATGAATTAAAACATACAATTTATCATATAGAAAACTTAACACAAAATGAACATTTTATTCTTCTTCCTAGGATTATGATGATTTAAATTAATATATGATTAATCAAATCTAATTTTAAATACTATATATCTATCTATGTAAAAACTAAAAAAATATTAAATTCTAAGGAGAATTGAAATGTAGCAAGAAAAGTAATCATGAAATGAGTTGTAGAACAAATAAAATTGATAAGCAAAAATAGACTTGGATGCTTTAACCCAAACTGAAGTACAAGAAAAACTCAATTAGAAAAGTTGATTGGGATACTTAAAGAGAGAAAAATAAATAAGGATTTTTAAAAATCACTGCAATTTTAGGTCAATGGTAAGAGAGCCAATCAAAATAACACACACACACATACAAACATAGGCACATAAATGATATATATATATATATATATATATATATATATGCATATACATACCTATATGTCAAATTTTCAAGATTTCTTTACCTATATATGCATATGTTTGTATAAATTTGGTAAAAGATGAAGAATGTTAATTCTGGGAATCCAGGCATACAACAGGGAATTCTAGGTCAAAGTAGAATAGGGAACAAATAAATGCACTTAGAAAAATTAGTTCAATCAGTATACCAGTGGTCTCCTCTCTTTAGAGGAGTAGAATTATAATTTTCAAGATCACCTTAAATAATTTCTTTTTCTAAGAATAACATGTTACATCTGCAAGCTGATCTTCTATCTCGATAATTAATTCACTGATTGGTTGAATCCCAATAAGCAAATGGAAATTCCTCTCTTTTATCATACTGTTGACTTACTGTCACCAGGATGACTCTCCCTGCCTACCCTAATTAAGGAACCTGGCATATTAATTTTTTTCCAGATAGAGGAACAGCAGGAGTTATATAGATTTGCTTCATCAGCCCAATCTCTAAATCAGCTAATTCTACCAGTGCCAAGCCAGAAAACTGTATCACTTCTATTTGAATTATCTTGGGAAGATTTTGTAAGTTATCTGACAGCATAACGTATAGATAGTGAGGTCCTTTCCTGATCTGAACTGCCAAGCACTCACACTCTTTTATAGAGAGCACAGCTCCAATAGGTTGGCAATGTTGTTTCAATGTCATATGTACACTTGCTTAAAAGATTAATTTATGGAGCATTCACACAAAGCAAGTACTATCATGGAAGCCACAGGAAATGATACAAGGACATTCAATATTTCTCTAAAGAATTTTTGTATTGATTGTGAAACAGGATATTTTGTTACAGGACTTTCCAGCATGTGCTACTCTACATTGAAGAAGATGCTATGAGAAAAGCAGAATTTCAGCAATTCAAAAGAAATGTGATATGTATAAGCTTAGAGATATCTCCCTTCCAAATGTTTACGTGGTTTATTTGTTTCTGACTTATAGTGGAGCTTTCTGAAATTTTGTAGGCCGGATCAAATATTAGGACACATTATACATCAACCCTCACATCAGAATGTCATTTGGTTCTCCTCAAGTATGAAGGATGACAACAAATGATATTACTTGGCAATATATTATATTATTTTCCCCATAATACATTTCACTGCCTCTATATCTGCCACTTAAATTTACAATAAAAGAATTTGAGTTCAAATCCTGCATCTTTCAGTTTCTAGCTAAATTAATTTGGGTAAATAATTTAATTGATCCATCCTGAAGGCTGCTCACATTAAAAAAGGGGACTTTTTTACTAGATGGCCTCTAAGGATCTTTCTTCCTCTAATTGTATTTGTTTGATTATTTTTTAATTATTTTAACTATTATAGCTAAAATACTTCTCTTTTTTATTTTTTAAATTTTACATTATATATTTAAAAACATTGTTCTGAGATGGAGTTTAGCCAGGTTTCAAAGGTCTAACAAAATTTAAAGTTCATTAATTATATTTTGGAAGCCTAGTTGACAATCATATTATTTGGATCACATGAACTGTACATAACTGAAGATAACAATTGCATAAAAAATCTGGATTATCTAAAAGTAAATAAATACTATTGTCAATAGAATGTAAGCCTCAGGAAAAATTAAGTTCATATACTGTCTTACATACTTCCTTAATTGGGTGAAGTTAATCACATAACCTCTCAATATACCTATCAATAAAATATAAATCTGGGGGAATAATTGTATTCATCATAATAACAGAAAAGTAAGAATACAAGAGGATTTGATAGGAAAGATAACTAATTCTCAAAAATAACTAATCCCTAAATGAAATGTAAAGTTCTTCATAACCTAATCCCTCACTATATTTTCAGACTTCTAACAATTGTCTACCTACCTTAAAGACTACAATCTAGCTCAGTTGCCATCTTTACCCTCTCCAATACAGCATTCTATTTATTAGGTTTTGCATAGGTTATTAACCATGGTTACAATGTACTTTTATCTCACAAGAATTCTTGGTTTTCTTCAAAATTTGCCTCAAATATGTCCATCTGAAGAAGACCTTTTCTAGTCCATCCAGTTGCCTTGACTTCTAAATTTACTTTACATTTACTTTGTTTCTTATGTAGATTTTTATTTACATTAGAATTGAGAATAAGAAGGGAAGATCCTTGAAGGAGAGTCCCTTAATTTTTTTATTTTTTTTTTTTGCATCCTGAGTGCTTAACATAATGCCTGGTACTAAGTACACCAGAAATATTTGTTAATGATTGACTATAATAATAGCATCCATATCACTGGAGATTGTTATGCTTAAAGTAATAATTTTTATAAAAAAATTTAAAGTGACATCTTAATGCCTGGGGTTGTTATTGTTTCCTAACAATGAAAACAAAGCAAAAGAAAATAAAACAATTATTCATTTTCCCAACTTATTATTTACCATTTTTCTTAGATACTGAAATCTGGAATTTCAATTGCCTTTGACTTTTTTCTCTTGGCATATTATGATTAAAAATCCCTGGAGACTGTATATTTATTTGTAGTTTTGAGGAAAAGGATATATAAAGAGAAAGATCACATGATTACCTGAACACTCTTTACTTAATTTTTTTCCATCATACTACCAAGCTCCATTCCAAGAGTCTTAAGCTTGAAAGAGAGTGTGTGTCTGCTCCCTCCCTTTTCTTATAAGAGTAATGACATAACTTCTGCTTCTCTCTGGTTGGAATGAACTTAGTCATTGACCTTAAACTTGGGGTTTTAGACCGGATCAGAGACAAATCTTCTGGATGTCAAGAATCACATGGCACTTTAGGCCAAGCATCTTCTTGGAGCCAGGGAGCCACAAGACCTCTGGGGACACCCCATAGTACACGAGTGGCCAGTCAAAGGATGGGTTTGATATCATACAAGACTAGGTTTTCAAATGGGATAAGGGGGTAAAATTTATATTGAATTCATACAAATTCCCCCTAATATTCTTTAGGAAAGTAACAACATGTTAGTATCCTAATTCTGGTTCTTTGGGAGATTAACTCACTAGTCTCCCCAATGAATCATCCCATATATTGAACCTATACTTTTCAAGATTGTCTCACCAGCGTGTATAAGGGCACAACGATATTATACATTTCATCACTAACTACAATTTGGGTATTTCTTAACATATTAAAAAGTCATTTAAAATTCAGTTGTGGAAACAAGTTGACAGAATAATCCGGAGTGGCTCTGTGCCACCATGAGAATGCTCTCTGACCAAGATTAAAATATCACCACAAAACAAATACAGGAGTGAAAGAACTAACAAGGAGATAGCACAAAGCAACTTTCAAGAAAAGAAAAACCCAAAAGTTAGGCAAAGAATACCTGGAGCAATGGGATGAGAGAAGAGCAGAGCCAGCAAGAAGCTATATCAAGAAGGGAAGAGCAAGCCACACACACACACACACACACACACACACACACACACACACACACACAAAACACCCCATATCTGCTGTCTGAAGTTTGGGAACCTTTACCAATCCAACATCTGGAGCCCGAGATCCTGTCTGAGTAAATAGTGGTACAAGCCAATCCATACACCTTAAAATTTCAAACCTGTGGAGAAGTCTGGAGCTTGAGCAGTGGGAATTCTACTCTGGGCTCGGGATAAGGACTTAGTTTACACTTTGGGGTAGCTGATAGTACTAAGTACTGATCCTTGTGCCAAAAGTTCAGGGCTCCAAGATAAAACAATCAATGGTATGACTGAATGAATCAAGTGCACAGTGAGACCAAAAACTTGTCCCTAAACTTGAGGCTAGAATTTGATCAGCCTCTGACCTGATCAAGATCAGAGTGAGATTAAAAGTTTACAAAGTTTACACCTAAACCTGAGGCAAGCCTTTAAGCTATCAGCATTTCAAGGGTCAATTGAATCAGCAAGGGGAGGGGGCTCTTAGAGCTCTCCGTCCTCAGATCATGGCATCATCTCCCCAAGCCTACCTATAGTTAGATAGGAAAAATGAACAAACAACAAAAATAGCACCTAACTCTAAAGACTTTTAATGCAGACAAAGAGCAAGGTATAGCCATAGAAGAGGACAGTGAAAGCTAAGGGAACATGCCTAAAGTCCAAAAGAAAAATATGTTTTGGACACAGATTCTGGAAGAACTCAAAAAGGACTTAAAAAACCAATTAAGAGAGACGGAGGAAAAGTGGAAAAGAAAAATTAAAGAGATACAAGAAGAAATGGGCCAATTGAAAAAGGATAAGGAAAAACTCACAGAGGAAAATTACATCTTAAAAATAATAATTGACCATGTAGAAAGGAATTATTTCATGAGAAATCAAAAAATAAAAAAGGGGAATATCAGGAATGAAAAAATAGAGCAAAACATGAAATATCTTGTTGAAAAAACAACTAACCTAGAAAATAGATTTGATTATTATTGGACTACCTGAAAGCAATGATCAAGAAAAAAACCTTGGCTATCATATTACAAGAAATTATCAAAGATAACTACCCAGAGATCCTCAAAGAAGAAAATAAAATTGAAATTGAAAGAATTCCCAGATCACCTCCAAAAAGAAATCCTAAAATGATAATTTCCAAAAATATAATACCTAAATTGAAGAGCCACCAAACTAAGGAGTAAATCCTTCAAGGACCCAGAAAGAAGTAATTCAGATACCATGGAGCTGCAATCAGGTTCATACAGAACCTAGCAACTTCTTAATTAAAGGATCAAAAAGCATGAAATATGATATACAGAAAGGCACAAGATTTGGGTTTACAACCCTGAGTCACCTACCCAGCAAAACTGAGTATATAGTTTCGGGGGGTGGGGGGGGGACAATATTCAATAGGATAGAAGATTATGAAGTATTATTGAGGAATAAGCCAGATCTAAATAAAAAAATCTGAAACCCAAATATGAAACACAAGAGAATACCAAAAAGATAAATAAAAGAGAGAAAATTTAAGGAACTCATTAAGGTCAAAATGTTGATATGTCTACATGGAAAGAGGATTTCTGTAATTCTCAAAATTTACTCTTAGTAGTAGAGAAGATAGAAGGAATTTACTCAGAAAGAGGGCGGAAAAGTAACCTGATTATGATGATATGATGTACATGTAAATGTGATGATATGGAATGATGTTGTTAAAGTTAAACTAAAAATTCCTGGTTCTTAGTTTCCAAAGAGTTTATTAATATTCACTTGAAATAGATAAAGCAGATATGTACAGAATAAAGAAAATTTCTAAACAAATTCTAACCATGTATCTCTCCACATGATTATCTCTGTCAGCCATGGTTCTCTACCACCACTGTCCAAGGAAATAGAGAGAGGGTACCACATCGCACCTGCTCTTTTATCCTTTCTTTTGGCCCAACCTGTAATCTTTAATTCCAGGTCATATCTCTAGGACTCTTCACCTGTAATCTATGTTTGAAGTGTTCATATGACATCAAGTCATGCAGAGCAGGCATGCAGGTTGGACAACCCCAGGTGAGGAGGTTCCCTCTACACAATATGTATGTATGACATGATATGTATGCTTATGAATGATGTGTAAAAAAATTAATCAATAGCTGAAAGGATTACACAGAAGACAAGGGAAGGGAAAGATAGAATGTGGTAAATTATATAATATAAATAGGCATGAAAAATCATTATACAAAGGGTTGGATAAAGATGGTGGTGGGCAATGCTTAAACTTTTCCCTCCTCATCACTGGCTCAGAGAGGTCAAAACAAGTATACTTAGTGGGGTATAGAATTCTATCTTAGCCTACTCAGTAGGGGTATAGAGTCAGTGGGGTATAGAAATCTGTCTGACCACACAGAGAAGTAGAAAGGGAATAAGACAAGGGAAGAAGGAGGTAATTGGAGGGAGAAATGGGGCAGTGACAAAAAGCAAAAAAACCTGGGAAGGAGGAAAAGAGAGAAAGGAAATAGAATAAGAATAAAGGGGATATTATGATGGAGGGAGATTCACAATTACTAATCATAACACTGAATTTGAATGGGATGAATTCGCACATAAAACAGAAGTGTATAGCAGAGTAGATTAAAAATCAGAATGCTACTATATGTTGTTTAGAAGAAACACATTTGAGGTAGGGTGACACACACAGATGTAAGGTAAAAGGTTGGAGTAGAATTTATTATGTCACCTAAAGGAAAAAAGCAAAAGTAGCAATATTGATACCAGATGAAGCTAAAGTAGAAATTGATCTGATTAAAAAAGACAAGCAAATGTGATAAGGGAATTTCTGTATCAGAGATTTGCATTTATCTTCCATTTGTTTTGAATTCGGGTTAATCAGCAACCAAAAAATCTTGTGAGATAGGTGCTAATTTATTCTCATTTTACAGATAAATAAACTAAATATGAGAGGATAAGTGACTTAATTAGGGTCATAAAGTTAGGAATTGTTGATGAAGGACTCAAATGAAGGACTATGTTCCTCTGACTCTGTCACAGTAAATTGCATTTAGTATATGTTTAAATAGACTTCTCTACTAGCAGCAATGAAATGATCCAGGACAATTCTGGGGGACTTATGAGAAAGAACACTATCCACATCCAGAGAAAGAGTTATGGGAGTAGAAACAAAGAAGAAAAGCAACTGCTTGATCACATGGTTCAATGGGGATATGACTGGGGATATGGAACTCTATACAATCACCCTAGTGCAAATATCAATTATATGGAAATAGGTGTTGATCAATAATACATGTAAAATAAAGTAGAATTACTCGTTGGCTACAGGACAGGGTGAAGAGGGAGGGAAAGAACATGAATCATGTAACCATGGAAAAATATTCTAAATTATTTAATTAAATAATAAATAAACTTAAAAAATAAATATACTTGGTAAATTGAATCAAAAATTCTAGACCCAAATTCATCTCAGTTTCTTTTTTTATAGAATGTGGGATTTTTTTTTGTATTTGTATATTTGTAATATTTGTATATTTGTAATATTTGTAACATCCACTAGTAGCATATTTTTGAGGAAAGTACTTGTTAAAGTTAAAGCACTTAAGGCTATACTAATTTAAAATACTCTCTTTCTGGAGCAGCTGGGTAGCTCAGTGGATTGAGAGCCAGGCCTAGAGACGGGAGGTCCTAGGTTCAAATCCGGCCTCAGACACTTCCTAGCTGTGTGACACTGGGCAAGTCACTTGACCCCCATTGCCTACCCTTACCAATCTTCCACCTATAAATCAATACACAGAAGTTAAGGGTTTAAAAATTAAAAAAAAAATACTCTCTTTCTTTCATTGAATGTACCTACTTCATTATCCTCAAAGTTTTACTCTTTTCAATTTCCTCAATTGTTCCAGCTGAAAAAACTTATCACCTTAAACCTTCCTTATGGTCAGAAACTATTCTGAAATCAGAGTCTTAGAGATTTCATGGTGATATTCCTTCAATGTAGCACAAGCCTTGCTAAATCTTACCAAGTTGGAAAGACCTTGATGGTAGCCCTCAGTAGCTGAAGAAACAAAGTCTAGAAATATTGTGCATGGAAAAATATTGATTCTCTCTATTGCTTTATCACCACTCCTCCCCTATACATTCTGATATCACTTTTGGGATCAGAAGTCAATGTATTAGGATGAGAGGGATGATATATGATAGGTATCCTTTGAGTTCACTCACTTTTCCCCTTCCTCTATTCCTTCTTTCTGTGAGAAGGAAGAATTGGGGCTGAGGAAAAGGCAGCAAAATTATGAGCAGCAAATAGACAGTAATGTCCAAATATAAAAATGATTATGAATTATTTTAAATTGTACTCAACATAATTTTGAGGGAGGGAAAACTTCCTCACCCTTGTGTCCCTTTAATTCATGATTCTAAAATGCCTTCTTCCTGTATCTTTTTCACAATTTCCAGATTTGTTTTCATAGGAATTTCACATTTGTACCAAGAAAATAGAGAGATGGCAGACATTATGGAGAGGGTTTATGTATTTATTCTTCATTTAATTTAATGGTATTTTAAAAGAAGAATGTATGATAGCAACTTAATATATCTAAATCTTGAAATGTTTTGAAAAGTGACTTGAGAGAGTCAAATGAATGAGATCTATGGTCTAGCCATAAATAGCTGATATTTAATCTAAATTAAACTGAAAATGAACTAGCAATGTCTTAGTAGAAACAAAACCTATTTCTGACTTGTGCATGAACAATTGGAAAGTCATGATGGAAGGATGGGGGAATGTAGTTCAGGTTTTTATGTGTGGCTTTCCTCTAGTGGCTAATGAGCATATTACATTCTGTTAAATAAAATTTGTCCCATATTCATGTTCCAGAAAGTATTTGAAAATCTCTTTGGCAAATTGATCAAGTGTCATCTGGCTGCTAACTCAAATATGGCATCCCAAGGTAATTCAAACTTCCTTTTTTGGACAATTAAACGTGTGGTAGCTTTCTGCCTGTATGGATAAAGAATGAAGGCTAGCAGTAGTGCCATATTTAAATTCTATCTAATAGAGATTTGGTTGATATTATATATTTTTCTATCACTGAAGCATGTTTTCATGAAAAATATCAGAAAAGTAGATATTTAGGAGGGATCACTGGCTGGAGAAATCAATGTTTGAATTTGGATGATTATTGGGACTATGACATCTAGTGATTTAAGATCTGGAAAAGAATATGTGTAGCTGGATAGAGTTCAGGAAACAAAAAAGAGGGAACATTATTTTTAGCTATTTGAAACCTACAAATAGAGGCCAGCATTATCACAAGACTTTTAACAATATGAATAATAAATGTGGAAAAAATTTAAAAATCATCAAATGCTATGTATCTCTGACCATATTTTTGGAAATTAATAAAATTTCTAAAAATTATTTTTTATAAATCTAAAGGATGCAATATATTTTCCAAGTGTAATTGAAATTATTAAAAATAGTCTTAGAATATGTATTTTGAAAGCATTTCAGTTTGCCAAATTTATTATTATTATTTTAAATAACTACATGAAGTAGAAAGCTATTTGCAAACAAGGTTAAGTTATAAGTTGTTTGTGTGGGAAATTAAGAATATTACAGAAATAAACTGAAGGGGTTCAAGGTTATACGAATATACCTTTTTCAAATTAAAAGAGTGACTTTTAATTTTATAGCTTAAATTATATTTCATTCAGATTTGTCATAAATTTTTCAACAATTTCAATAATAAATTTAAATAAGCCTGTAGGATAAAAATGTGATTTAAAAAGAACATCAAAAGAATTTTAAAAATGTCTTAGCCTGTTACCTGAAAATGCATTTTAAATTATCCAATTTTTGTGTTATTTCTCTTCCTCTTTGAAATTTATTGAATATAAAGGAAATTTCAATAAAGTAAAATGAAACTATACTTAAAAGTCATTTATAGCTTTTTCAGGTTTAATTTAGAAGAAATGATGACCTCATACCTGGTCTTATTGAGTTAAAGTGACCAGTTCTAAACTCTGAAATATTTAGCAGATACTTTTATTGAGTAGCTGTCTGTGATTCCTGAAATATAAATAAATAAACAAACAAATGAATGAATGAATGAATGAGTGAATGAATACACACACACACATATACATATATATATGGAGAGAGAGAGAGAGAGAGAGAGAGAGAGAGAGAAAGAAATTGCTATGGAAGCTATGAAAGGAAATTCTTCATTCTCTTCATCTATTCTGAGTTTACACTTTTGAAAAGGGAATCCTTTATTCTCTTTGTCAAGTTGGAGTTAAAACTTTGGTTAATAATAACTTAAGTACCCCTACTTAGTACCTCACTAGACATTTCTTGGGTATTGGTGGCAATTACTGTGTTATTTTTTTCTTCCCTTCCCCATCAGAATTCTGAGTGAGGAGAGTAGTATAAGGATGATATTAGAAATTAGCAGGGGCAGCTGAGTAGGTCAGTGGATTGAGAACCAGGCCTAGAGATGGGAGGTCCTAGGTTCAAATCTGACCTCAGAAACTTTCTAGCTATGTGACCCTGGGCAACCCCCATTGCCTACACTTACCTTGGAGCCAATACACAGTATTGACTCCAAGATGGAATGTAAGGGTTTTTAAAAATTTAAAAAAAAAAGAAAGTAGATATTGTTATATTAGTTTAGAGATAAGAAGTAGAGAAGCTGGCTCGAGAAAGAATTAGAGTTTGAAGTCAATCTGAGAGAGTATTAACTTCAAATGTTGATAGTTGTAACTTTTACTGTGACAATTACTTTTTCTGGATGTGGCATTGGCAGTTGGTGTCTGGCAATTGGCAGAGTCACACACAGGGGACTCTCTCTCAGGGCTAAAGAAGGTAACATCTTTTCCTCTATCTCTCTGATGAAAAGACCTGAAGGACCTTAGTAATTTCTTTTCCAACTTGGGAAACACTATTGACTATCTAATTGTTTTTTTATAGATTGATTTAACTCTGAGAAGACCAAAGAAAACCCTGGTCTTTGGTTTGGAGTCTGTTAAAGCTCAGAGTCATAACTTGATTCTTTTTGAGACTCAACCAGTTAGCCTTTGTTATTTTTAGAACTTAAAGGCAGAGTTAAGAATTATAAGGATAATAGTGGTAGTTTTATTTACAATAGTATAAATTTGGGTTAGTCAGATGAGGAAGGATTAGCGTAGCCTGTGAAACACAGAAAAAGCATTTCCTTGTGGAACCAGGGATGTTTATTTGGGTGGAGTTAGAATCCATTAGAGTTAGAAATCATTTATCCTTATATATTTCAATAAATATTTATTTTTCATAACAAGAGTCTCTTTAGAGTCCTTATGCCTGGCCCTGAAGAAAAGCTCATTTATGAGCTTCACTTCACTTTATCACTGAAGATACTTTTGATTACATCTATCAAAAGTATATGAACAGTTTTGAACCTTTATTTGCATAGTTTTCTTCTTTAATTTTTCAGCTTGATTTCATTTTTACAATAGGCACGTCTGTGTATAGAGCTACAGAGCAGTTTTTGCCTTGGGACTATTTTTCAGTCTCTGCAGCATCTGCTGTGGGCAGTCCCTCTCTACCCTATCTCTATGTTCAATATATGTGATCCTTAGTCTCCTGGGGTCCCAAGTCTTGATGCTCTCAGGGCTAAATCTGTTCTGTTCTCAGTCAGGTCTTCTGAGAACCTAGCAATTGCCCCACACTTGCTTTGACTCTGGCACTGTAGGTGGAGGGGGGGACAGGTGATTAGCTAGCACTTTGGTAGGAATAATTTTACTACCTTATACCATGGAAATGCCAAAATCCTGCCTACCTTCCAGGCTGCACCCTACTAGTTTTTATCCTTTTAAGGTGATTTTGCATCCTGGAATATAGTAGGTTTCTATATGACAAGCAGGGACTCACAAAGTAATTTTCTGGTCAGTGATAGAGGCTGTAGCTCCCAAAGTTTGTTGCCTATTAACTCTGCTAGTATCTTCCACTACAATGGGAACATACTTGCCCCATGTTAATTCTGTCCTGAGGGCAGAATCTGAACCCTTCCTTGTCTGTCAACTCCCTGGTATTCATTTAGATGTGAGAAGTAATCCCCCAGTTGTAGGCAAGTGAGAACTTCTGGAATTGAGGCTTCTAGTACAGCTGATCCAAAGGCCCTCTGTTTCCCAATTTCACCAGGGTCCTCTAACAGGATGCAAGATACATCCTTATATCTGGAGCAAGATGCTCCCAGATACAACAGACAAGTTAGGGCTGCTGGTCTTGCCCAAAGGGTCTGCTGCTTATTGATTCTTCATTGTTTGCTCCCCGGTATTTGACCTATCTGTTGATAGTGAGGCCAGATAAATCAAAAACCTTCCTTCCTAGTTTTTCTTGGATGTTCAACTTCACTACTGATTCTGTTTTTGTAACTTTTAGCATCGATTCCATGGAGTTATTTCTGGTTGGTTGTAATGATATTGGGAAAACAAGGAAATTCCATTCCCTCTTCTGCCATCTTTTCACAATCCTCAATGCCACCATCAATTATTATTAAAATATTTAAGGAAGTACTATACATAAAACAGAACTAATTACAATGTGTTTACTGGCTCATTCAGTTCCTATTTCTGACTCCTGTGTAAAAAGAATCTTTCTTTAAATAATTTTCTAGGATATATTAGGTATTTCATTTTGAGTTTACCAAAAACAAACAAACAAACAAACATGAAGTTCTCCTTTTCTCTCTCTATCTATATATAAAATTCTTGAATGAATACCTAGTATGACATTAGGCATTGATGTGGCACAGTGGATAGAGTTGCATCCTTGGAATCATGAATATTCATCTTCTTGAGTTCAAATCTGAATTCAGAAACTGTGTGACCCTAGCAAAATAACTTAACCTTATTTGCATTAATAAAATGGAACTGGAGAAAGAATGACAAGACACTCTGGCATCTTTGCCAAGAAAACCCCAAACATGGTCACAGAAAGTTGAACATGACTAAAAAATGACTGAATAGCAGCAAAAATATGACACAGTAATGATCAATTTTCTTTGCATAAGCAGTCAGGTAACTTTGGTATGCATCTGGCTTAAGAGTATGAAAAATTCTATTCAGTAACTTTCTCTAAAATAAATAATTTTGAGAAGGATGAGTTTCATGAAATAAAATTAAAGTCTTCTGGTAAAGTCTGTCTGAAAGATAACCCTCTACATCTGTCTTCTGATTAGAATTAGTATTTGAATATGAATGTACACATATTTTATTTAACCTTTGATACTGTCTTGAAAGATTTTGATAATTTTATTAAAAACATTTCTTGAGCATGTGACATTTTTAAAGCATGGTGCTAAGGGTTTGAAATAAAAAAAAACATGAAATGGAAAAAACAGTCTTTGACCTCAAAGATTTTAAATTTCAATAGGAACCGTCAGCTGTTAATGAATCATTACCTACTTAAGTAGTTAGATTAATTTAATATAGAAAAAATGTAAACACAAGAATATAAACATAGTAATTTCTTAATATTCTGTTTTTATGGATATATCTAGCTCTTTTCATGATTTATCATGAGCGTAAAATAGGTTTTCACTTCACCAAGGAAAATAGCACCAAAAATTTCACATTCTTGGTAATGTGATGGTAATTTATTTTATTTGATCTAGAAAACAAAGTTAGAGTTGAAACATGTTAGGTTAGTAATTAATTCAATCAAGATTTAATTCCAGAATGTGCATGCAATAGAAGATCAAATAATGTTATACTTGAAAGTTTACTGACTATAAAATAAATGGCATTTCTTAACTCAATTCAAATAAAATTAATATATGGAAACTATGTGACAATCCTTAATTGAAAGAGTTTACAACTTGTACACAGTATAAATAGGCAATTTGCAAAGTTCAGAGATGGAGTGATGGGGTTCTCCTGTTGAACACAACTTGAAAGGTAGGCAGAGAGAGTTGATTTTCATGGAATAAGGGGGAGATTGAAGCAAAACTGCACACAGAGGAGTGCTGACCAATGACATTACCACCTACTGTGCTAATTCCACAACTTGGCATAGGCTTACTTCAGGATCCTGAATTCTGTGCTCCACCACCACCACCACCACCAACAACAACAACAACAAAAAACACCTCAGACACAATCCCTTGAGGTCCCAGACTCTGTCACTTGCCCATAGTGAGGCCCAGAAATCCAAAGTACTGGGACCTTTAAAGCTTGTGCAGTTGCAATGAAGACCTAGCCCATGGCAAAGTAGCTCACAGTGAAGAGCCCTGCAAGTCAGTAGCAGAGGAGATAGAATCATAAGCTTTCAGAATTCCCAGTCCATAGACAAAAAAAAAAAAAGAAAAGGATGGGAAAATGAAAAAAACAGCAAAGGAAACACAACCCTCAAAAATGTATATGAAGACAAAGAGTAAAGCACAGAACCAATAGGTGATGGTGAGATCCAAGAAACCACAACACAAGCAAAATCTCAAAGAAAAATAGGAATTGGTCTCAAACTCTGGAAAAATTAAAAAAAAAAGAATTCAAAAATCACATAAGATAATTCAAAGAAAAATTGGAAGAAAAATGAAGAAAAGAATTGAAAGTAAAGAAAAAAGTAAAGGTTTAAATAGCAAAATTGTTCAACTGAAAAAGAAGCACAAAAATCCAAAGAACAACAGAGTTTTTTTTAAAGAAATAGAAATGACCTACTTGAAAAAGCAAGTCACTTAATATTATTTGCCCAATTTCTCTTATGTAAAATGAGTTGGAAAAAAAATGCCAAAGAGAGTAGTTTTTCTTTGATCCTAGATGTAGTAGACAACCTTCTGAATTTGATTTAATTGTGGAGAGGATGACTCAGTCATATCTGTGTTTTATTTAAAAAATGTCCATTATTTAGAGGACAGATCTGAAAGGAGAAATACCTGAATGTAGTTACTGTTGAAGTCTACTACAACAATTCTCTTATAGGGTAGGTGTATGTGAAGTCATGAAGATGATATAAGAGATGCTAGGAGGACAATTTTATTGATATGTAGATTTGATGACTTAGGGGAAAATGAAATGTCAAGGAAATCATATTATATACAGATTGTGGCTTTGGAAAATAGGCTAAGGAGTTAAAATTTTGTTCAAAAAGTAAGAGATTCCCACTAAATATATTTGAGCTAGAAAAGGGTTTAATCAGATCTATGGTTTAGGATTATTGTTTAGGCAATATGAAAGTTACATTGAAAAAGAGACAGACTGCGGGAAACTAAAAAGAGAAGGCTATTGGAATAGTGTAGATAAAGAGGAATTAAGAGTAAGACTCCATGTGGTGGCCATGTAGAGAGAAATGATTAAATGTGAAAATATTGTGGAGAGAGAAATGATAAGATTTGGCAGTTGATTGCACATAGTGACTGAGGAAACTGAAAGTGAGAAAGATGATGAAGTTTCAAAACTCAGTCATTCAATGCATTCACAATAGAAATTGGTAAGTATGAAAAATAGTTTAATGGGGAAGATGGTGAATTCTTTTTAATACATACTGGAATTCAATATGTTGATGAGATATTCTAGTGGAGATATTCAACAGGAGGTTGTTAAATTAGAACTGGAGTTCAGAATAGTACGGTATAAATCTAGAGCTAAGGTTCATTTGAATAGAAGCCCTAGGACAAGCCTGAAAGTAGAGACTAGTGGCAAATGTCTTGTCTTTGCAGAGAAAGATGGGCAAAGAATACTCAGACAAATGGAAAACAACAACAACAAACTAGGAGGGTTTAGTGACTCAAATAAAAAGAAAATTGTAATCAGAGAATCTGTTGGGGGAAAAATAAACTTAGACATTATCTAGTATATCCTTTAAATTAATTAGATTTCCCTTTAAATCACCCCTGACAAGACATTATTCAAGCTCAGTGAAGGTGAACTCATTGCCTCTTAGCACAATTTCACATTTGTAGAGTTCTATTTTTAAAGGAATTTTAAATATATTGAACCTTAGTCTGCTTTCTGAAATTCACATTAATTGTTCCTTGTTCTGTTTTCTGGGACCAAGTAGAATAAATCTAATTCCTCTAAAACATTATATCCCTTCAGATAATTGAAGACAGCTATAATTCTTTCCTTCTCACTGTCTTCTCTTATAACGATTATGATCTTAATAGTCTATATATGTATTAAATATTAAAAACCAAATTTTAAAAGGCACTGAAATTTTTGTAGATGACCTTTCCATAATCTGAGTTTATTAACAAAATTTGATTTGTGTCCTCATGGAAACTGATGAAAAATAAAACACAAAATGAACAAACAAACCAAAAAATCCTCAAAATTTCTCTTCTTTTACTATTGAGAAGTTAAGGATAGGTTGATTATATTAAAAACTGAGAGAGCAAGTAAGGTAAGAAACAAGAAAATGTCATCAGTTTTAGCAGGTAAGTGATTGTTGGTAAACTTGAACTGAATAGTTTTGTTTGAAACATATTAAAAAGCCAATTGCAAGGAGTTGAAGAGTGAGAGGTGAAAAAGTCATGAATGATAGCATGGAAATGACTTTATTTCTCTCCTAAGAATTTAAACTTGAAAGGGAAATCAAATTTCCAGTATATATACACTATTCTTTACCTGATTCTGTCATATTGTCTCAGGATTACTGCGTCTCTTTACTACTGATAATTGTATGGATGTATGCCACTGTGATGCAAGAACATTGATTTAGAAGTGGAAATGATGGAGAAGCCATGAAGTCTAATTCCCAAAATTTACAAATGAGGAAACTAAAGTCCAGAGTTGATAAATAAAAAGCAACCAAAAGGTGTTATTTTTGGTTCATGATCCAAAAGACATGCCCATTAAAATTTGAGTCCATGTTAGAGTATTATGAGGTAAAGTAAATTCTTTCCCTAGTGCTCTTTCTGAAAGTACTAAGTCCTGCTGATATAAACTATTTTAAAATCTTACATGGATGATTCCGTAATGTAATCAGTTCTTAAATATGATAGCAATTAAATGTCAAGAACATCAAGATTAAATAAAACTCTAATTCTTTTTAAAAAACATACATTAAATTTTTACTCCATGCACAGTACTATGTTAATCTTTGGAAGTAAAAAGAAAAAAAGAGAAAAAAAAGAATAGAAATAATTCCTGGACACTGTATTCCTACATTTTAGTTCTAGAATGAAAACTTTTAGGAATAGTAACTATTATTAATATCTAGAGGTTGTATAAAGAAACAAGCAAATATGTATGTATATATATATATATATATATACACACACACATACACACATACACATATACACACAATACAAAATGAATATATATGTGTATCTATGCATGCATAAACACATGTATACATGCACATATGTACATATATTTACATATTCACACATTCATATTTACTCAAACATGCAGATATACTTACTCAAATATACATATATATTCAGTGAATTCATAATGATAATACCATACCTCTTAAACTAGAAAAGAATTTAAATAAAACCTAGTTGAACTGCCTCATGTGAAAAATGACCTAGTTAATTTAGCCTGAGTCAACTTCCATATGGGTATCTGAATAATTAGAGTTAGATCATTTGGTCCAGTCAAAGGAAAAACTTATTCACCAGAATTTTCCACCCATTTCACTATATATTCCCTATTATCGTTTCCCTACTTATAGTCCCTTATGTTCCCTATTGTCATATTTCAAAATGGAATTCTAGTTCCATTCATTGAAGATTAAAAAGTTTGACTAGATAATTGAATAATGTTTTTGCCTTTTCCTGGAGTTAAAAATAGTTGCTTATAACAACTCCAATAAGATTATATTTTAAAACATATGGCTTGTTCTATAAACTTCACAAGAATATAATCTGAGGAATAAACAAAACTTGACAGGTCAATATTTATAGAGCTTGTGGAGAAATCAAGGAAGAATGTATAGAACTTATGAGGAATATAAAGTATATTTAAAAGATTTAGTAAAATCTAACATACATGTTTACTTAAGAGTAGAACACTAACTAATATTTGAAATGATTAAATTATATATTTTTACATATATACTTAAAAGTTCAAAAATTAAAATTCAATGGCTATAATTTTTATTTTTCCTATAAACAGCAAAAGAATATAGTCTAAGACTATAGATATTCTATACAAGTATTTTTATTTAACGAAATTTAAATTGGCAACTTATCATAAGAACCATTATAATATTTAGAAAGTAATTTGAACACATAATTTTCATCATTCATGTCTCATCACCTCAGAAAAAAGAAAGCAATAAAGGTAAAGAAGAAAGAGAAAGGCTTGGCAGAATATTAGGGCTAGCATGTGGTAGAAGGCTATACTTTGAACTGGAAGTGACCTTAAACGTTTGTGAGTACAACCGTGCCTTGTTATACATGAAGAAAATAAAGTCCAAAGGGATTAAATAACTTGTTCTTAATACATGTTATCAGGTAACTGTCTCAGGAAGGATTAAAACCCAGGTTTACTTTCATCTGAGTTCAGTTCTCTATGTTCTACACTGCTTTATGGAAAGATAAATGAAATATGTTTTGGGATTGAATAGACATAGTAGGGAATATGAGGATAGGAATATAATTATGTGATTATATTATGAATATATTACATTATAGGATTATAGTCTGTTATATCTACATATATAATATTCTCAGGATAGGAATTTTGATCATACTTGGGTTAATTCATTCAGGATATAGCCTCTGAAGTCATGGTGATGTAAAATGGTCAGATAAATGTTGCTTGGGAAGAATAGCATACTTATGATCCATTTTCAGCTTAAAACTGGCTGAAAGAATGTGCTTTAGCAATGGTATTCAACAGGCAAGCTATGCATAAGGAATAAAAGCATGAATGCAAAGTAAATGATTCAACGACCTATTAAAGTACAGTTGTCTTTGGATTTACAGGTAATTCAAAAGAATACTACTGACAACTTTCACTCATACTGCTGATGATTAGGATATGTCACTGATGTTCTATTTATTCTGTCTCCTGTCCAAGATAGTTTTGACTGAAAGTCACACAGAATAATTATCTATTAAGCAGAATAGGTCAGTTAATTGGTCTGAGAATATACTTGAGGAATATTATCTAGATTATATAGTTCAGTTCAACTCTACTTATACAGTAAATTAAGTGGCTTGTCAAAGTCACAAAATTATGTAATTCAACCCTAATTGAATAGAATCTAGGGATTTTGAATGCTGATCTGTTGCAGTCCACACAGGGAGAGTAACCTGACATGGCTGAAGCAGCAAGACACCCCTAGGAGAGATAGGAAGCCACATGTTTCAGGCAAGACAAACCAAATGTTTCCACTATCTCCCATCTTCCTTCAGTGGAAATAGTCAATGATCCAAAGGCCAAGAGAATTAGCAATATTGGTGTCCTTGAAACCATCATATCTGCTTCTAACCCATAAAACTTCTGTAGTCATCAATGAGCAGACAAATATTGTGGGATACTCTCTCTTTCCTTATCACCACCAACAATAATTGCTAACTGCCACCATTTTGTGGCTTGGTCATTTTAGCTGTGTCTGACTGTGACTCCATTTGAGTTTTCTTGTCAAGGATATAGGAGTACTTTACTATTTCTCTGCAGATCATTTTAAAAATGAAGAGATTGTCACAAATAAGGTTCAGTGACTTGCCCAGGGTCACAGAACTACTAAGTGCCTAAAGTCAGATTTGAACTCACAAATATGAATCCTTATGACTCTGAGACCCATGCTTTATACACTGCACCTCCTACCAGCTCTCTAACTGCCACTAATAGGCAGACAATGAATGAAAAGAGCCTTGGTAGTGGCAAAACTCTTTAGACCACCTGTCATGATCCCTACCTAGCTCTCATAGTCAAAACTGAAAAAGGCAGCAGTATTAGAGAAGAATCAGAAGAATCTAGCTAATGTCACCAACCCCTACTGAAAAAGATGAGCAAGCCAGTTTCTTTGAAGTTGCATAGAACCCTTGGGTAATGACAGGAGTTAGAATATGCTTGGCAGGTCAGGCAAACAGAATCAGTTTTATCATCATCTACCCTCAGACAGCAATGGAGACAGAATAGCATCCAAATGAAAGTCTAGAGGATCTCAATGCTCCCATTTTATTGTACATAGTCACAATTCTGAGATGTAACTCCTTTGGAGATGTTAGTTGACAACTACATTTTGAGTTATTGCAAAAATATCTATTGAAGATCCATAAAAATAATTTCTTATCTCCAAAGTAAAATTATTCAACATCAGAAATTGATATGATCCAGTCAGTAGAAATGTCAATAAAGAAGGGACAATGCCATTTGCTTTATGGCTGCACTCTAAGTATCATGGGACTCTTATATTGGCCACAGTTAGAACCATCAAAATACTTTCTCCTCCCCAACAGAATGTGAACATCTTGAAAATGAGCCATTTTATTTTTCTGTGCAAATCCCTGATGATTAGCATAGTACTTGGAACATGATATAAACATAATATATGGTTCATTCAACCACTTCTACACTACACTTTAACTTGATTTAAGTAGATTCCTTTTTTTCACTTTAAAGAACAACACTTTATCCTACACATTATATGTGTGTAAAATATACATATATATTTATATATACATATATGTGTGTATGTATGTATTTCTGTACACAAACACATTTATATTGGTCTCATATATAAATTAGATCATTAAAAATGAAGAAAACTTTTCAACAGTATCTTACTTTATTAGATATCTGAATTCTTAAGTCTTTTTTTCCCAAGAAAAGAATAGGAAAAGTTCATTATAACTTACTCCTAAAATTTTAAGAATTATTTTCATGATTATAATCTTATTTTTAATTCATTTTTCCTTATAGAAAGATGTTTTGAAAAAATTCATATAATGTTTTATTTTCTAGTTAAAAGAGAAAGGACAGTTCAAGTGATATGAACAGTCAGGTGGTGGAGAAAATGCTATTTGTTGAAAAAAAAGAAAAGGGAAAGAAAAATGAGGAGATACAGAGGAGAGACAGACTAATGAAACATTACAGCCCTACTTGAAGCTCCAATCTGTGTTGTACTTCGTTTAACTATTTACCAATTTATGTGTGCTTGCTCTCAGACCAGTAAAAGTTTCCTTTGATACACCCTTTAGTTTAGTGATTGTTCAGAATTGTGTAGAGACATTTTCTGGGTTACAGCATAGATCAGGTAGAAATTAATAACAGCCTTTGGTAAAGCGAGTAATGGATTCCTGGAAAATATGGTCTCAGAAACCTCAATAAAACCTATCACTAGAATTAGGTATTTCTAGGAAAGCAGGGTCAGATACTAATTCCTAGTCTTATTAAAGGTTAAAACATTATATAAATTGTCAACTGTAACATGGAAATGGCAGGATGGAATTCTTGCAAGATACAGGGTCAAGAAATGGGTCAGGGAGCTCCAGGTTAAGATGGCGGCAGAGTAAAAAGCCTCGCTTAACCTCTCCTAATCGAAACATACAGGACTCCTCAAGGGGACATAAAAACAAATCCAGATGAACTGAGGGACCCCACAACAGGGCACAGCATGGAAGGTACGTGGAATTGGGGCATTTCCATGCTATAAGGGGTGAAACAGCTCTCACTAAATCGTGGGCTGAGCAAAACACACATACACATACACACACACACACACACACACACACACACACACACACACACACCACCTACAATGCCAAAGCCAGCTCAAAAGAAATATAGCAAGTTTGAAGCTCCCATTGAGTCATTGGCAGCTCCAGGGCCTGATCCTGAGAGCAGCAAGACTTAGGACCCCAAAAGGCTAAAGAACGCACACGGACTTTGAGCATGGACACAGAGCTCAGGCGTGGGCAGAGGTGGACACAGGCACGAGCAAAGGCTCTGAAACATTGAGTGGGGAACCAATGCAGATAGGTATACGACTGTGGAAGCAGAGCCCTGAGACTTATAAAGGACCAAGCAAGGGGGTCCACCAGGGGACTTGACCTTGAGAAAAACCAGACCTGAGACCTAAGGAGCCTAAAGAGCGCAGACAGACACTGAATGTGAGGATAAAGCTGAGAAGAGGCTGGGCTAACAACAATGGCCACCCAGAACCAGAAAGCCCAGAAGAGAAAGATTAACAACAAGAAGAAAAAATCTTTAATACTCGACGACTTTTACACAGAGAAAATCCAGACAACCAAGCAAACAGAGGAGAAAAAACAAGCAATCACATCTGAACCCTCCCAAAATAATGAAAACTGGTCACAAGCTCTTGAAGAGTTCAAATCTGAGATGAGAAGAAAGTTGGAAAAGATTTGGCTAGAGAAATGGGAAATAGCTCAAAAGGAAATCAGGCAAGAAAATAACAGTTTAAAACGCAGAATTTCACAATTGGAAAGTGAGGCTCAAAAATCAAATGAACTGATAAGCAAATTGAATACCAGAAATGACCAGATTGAAAAGGAAAACCAGTCCCTAAAGGCTAGAATTGAGCAATTAGAAGCTAATGATCTCTCAAGACAGCAAAAACAAATAAAACAAAGTCAAAAGACTGAAAAAAATAGAAGGAAACATGAAATATCTCAATGAGAAAGTGACAGACCAAGAAAACTGGTCTAGAACAGACAATTTGAAAATCATTGGTCTCCCTGAAAAAGCAGAAATTAATAGAAATTTGGACTCCATGCTAAAAGAAATTATTCAGCAAAATTGCCCTGAAGTTCTACAACAAGAGGGCAATATAGACATTGAAAGGATCCATAGATCACCATCTACACTAGACCCAGAAAAGACAACCCCCAGGAATATAATAGCCAAACTCAAGAGCTTCCAATTAAAAGAAAAAATCTTACAAGAAGACAGAAAGAGATAATTCAAATATCAAGGAGCACCAATCAGGATCACACAGGATCTGGCAGCCTCAAAGCTAAAAGACCGCAAGGCTTGGAATATGATATTCAGAAAGGCAAGAGAGCTGGGCCTTCAACCAAGGATCAACTACCCATCAAAATTTACTATATACTTCCAGGGGAAAGTATGGACATTAAACAAAATTGAAGATTTCCGAGTATTTGCACAGAAAAGAGCAGGACAAATTGGAAAGTTTGATATCCAACCACAAAAATCAAGAGAAACATGAAAAGGTAAATAAGAAACAGAGGGGAAAGAAAGAAAACTTATAATTTTTAAATTTGCCTTTTTAAGGGCCTCTGTAAGACCTAATTATCTGTATTCCTATGTGGAAAAATGCTATGTATAATTATCTGTAGTGAAATCTATTCACTATTATAGTAATCAGAAGAATAATTCATAGGGAGAGATTGGAATACTAAAGGGTCTAAGATGATGTGGGGGGTGAAAAGTAAGGGACACCAAGAGAAACTCGAGTGAATAAGAAAAATAGTATATTCTATTACACACAAAGAGGGCATGGGTAGGGGAGGGGACAAATACTATTATAAGAAGGAGAGGAAGAGAGAATTAAGAGGTAATATTTAAACCTTACTCTCAGTGTAATCAACCCTGAGAGGGAAGAATAGCTATATTATCCATTGGGATATAAAACTCTATCTAACCCTACTGAGAAAGTCAGAATGGATAAACCAAGGGGAGCAGAGGAGTGGGGAGGTCAAAAAAGAGAGGGGAGAAGAAGGGGGAGGGAATTCATTAGACCTTTAAAAATAAAAAGAGGGGAATAACAAGGGAGGGGGTGGAAAGAGAAGTTAATCAAGGGAGGGGATAAGGGATACCAGATTAAAGCAAACCACCGGTTTAAAAGGAAATAGTTTAAGAAGAAGGGGAAGGAAAAGGGGAGGATACAAAAATGTCAGAGAATGCACAACTGATAATTATAACTCTCAATGTGAATGGGATAAACTCACTCATAAAACGGAAGCAAATAGCAGAGTGGTTTAGAAACCAAAATCCCACCATATGTTGTCTACAAGAAACACATATGAGATGGGTGGTCATACACAAGTTTAAGGTGAAGGGCTTGAGGAAATTATTTTGGGCATCAAATGAGAAAAAGAAGGCAGGAGTGGTAATTGTGATTTCTGACAAAGCCAAAGTAAAAATAGATATGATTAAAAAAAAACAAGGAAGGTCATTACATCCTGATTAAAGGCAGTATAAACAATGAGGAAATGACACTGCTCAATATGTATGCACCAAGTGGCATATCATCCAAACTCATAAAGGAGAAACTGGCAGAGCTCAAGAACAAAATAGATAGTAAAACCATGATAGTGGGAGATCTAAATATTCCTCTTTCAGATCTAGATAAATCAAACCAAAAAATAAATAAGAAAGAAGTAAGAGAGGTGAATGAAGTCCTAGAAAAATTAGATTTAATTGATATGTGTAAAAAAATAAATAGGGACAAAAAGGAATACACCTTCTCTTCAGCTGCACATGGTACATTCACAAAGATTGACAATGTAATAGGGCATAGAAACATTACAAACAAATGCAAAAGAGCAGAAATAATCAATGTAACCTTCTCAAATCATAACGCAATAAAAATAATAATTAGTAAAGGCATCTGGACAGGAAAATCAAAAACTAATTGGAAATTAAATAATATGATTCTCCAAAACCAATTAGTCAAAGAAGAAATCATAGAAACAATCAACAATTTCATTGAAGAGAATGACAATGATGAGACATCCTACCAAACTCAGTGGGATGCAGCCAAGGCAGTACTCAGGGGGAAATTCATATCCTTGAGTGCATATATTAACAAATTAAGGAGGGCAGAGATTAGTGAATTGGGCATTCAACTCACAAAATTAGAAAGCGAGCAAATTAAAAATCCCCAGAGGAAAACTAAATTAGAAATACTAAAAATCAAGGGAGTAATTAATATAATTGAAAGTAAAAGAACTATTTAATTAATAAATAAGCCTAGAAGCTGGTATTTTGATAAAACAGATAAAATAGACAAAGTACTAGTCAATCTAATAAAAAAGGAAAGAAGAAAACAAAATTGACAGTATGAAAGATGGAAAGGGAGACCTCATCTCTAATGAAGGGGAAATTAAGGCAATCATTAAAAACTATTTCACCCAATTATATGGCAATAAATATAACAATTTAGGAGATATGGATGAATATTTATAAAAATATATTTCGCCTAGATTAACAGCAGAAGAAATAGAATACCTAAATAATCCCATATCAGAAAAAGAAATTGAACAAGTCATGAAAGAACTCCCTAAGAAAAAATCGCCAGGGCCTGATGGATTCACAAGTGAATTCTTTCAGACATTCAAAGAGCAACTAATCCCAATACTATACAAATTATTTGATATGATAAGCAAAGAAGGAGTCCTACCAAATTCCTTTCATATCACAAATATGGTACTGATTCCAAAGCCAGGGAGATCAAAAACAGAGAAAGAAAACTACAGACCAATCTCCCTAATGAACATAGATGCAAAAATCTTAAATAGAATAGAAGCAAAGAGACTCCAGCAAGTAATTAAGAAGATCATCCACTATGAGCAAGTGGGATTTCTACCAGGAATGCAAGGATGGTACAACATTAGGAAAACCATGCACATAATTGACCATACCAACAGTCAAACAAAAATCACATGATTATCTCAATAGATGCTGAAAAAGCCTTTGATAAAATACAGCATCCATTCCTATTGAAAACACTGAAAAGTATAGGAATAGAAGGATCTTTCCTAAAAATAATAAACAGTATATACCCCAAACCATCAACAAACATCATATGCAATTGGGATAAATTAGAAGCCTTCCCAATATGATCAGGAGTAAAACAAGGATCCCCATTATCACCTCTATTATTCAACATAGTACTAGAAACACTAGCAGTAGCAATTAGAGAAGAAAAAGAAATTAAAGGTAACAAAATAAGCAAGGAGGAAACTAAGCTATCACTCTTTGCAGATGATATGATGGTCTACTTAAAAAATCCTAGAGAATCAACTAAGAAGCTTGTAGAAATAATCAACAACTTTAGCAAAGTTGCAGGATACAAAATAAATGCACATAAATCATCAGCATTTCTATACATTTCCAACACATTAGAGCAGCAAAAGGTAGAAAGAGAAACACCATTTAAAATCACCCTAGACAATATAAAATACTTGGGAATTTATCTACCAAAACAAACACAGCAATTATACGAAAACAACTACAAAACACTTTCCAAACAAATAAAACTGGATCTCAACAATTGGAAAGCCATTGATTGCTCATGGGTAAGACAACTAACATAATAAAAATAACCATTCTACCCAAATTAATTTACCTATTTAGCGCCATACCTATCAAGCTACCAAAAAACTTCTTTACTGAATTAGAAAAAACTATAACAAATTTCATTTGGAATAACAAAAGATCAAGAATATCAAGGGAAATAATGAAAAAAATGTGAAGGAAGGGGGCCTAGCAGTACCAGATATTAAACTATACTATAAAGCAGCAGTCCTCAAAATGGTATGGTACTGGCAAAGAGACAGAAGGGAGGATGAGTGGAATAGACTTGGGGTTAATGACATCAGCAAGACAGTGTATGAAAAATCCAAAGAGCCCAACTTTTGGGACATGCATCCACTATTTGACAAAAACTGCTGGGAAATTTGGGAAACAGTATGGGAGAGATTAGGTTTAGAGCAACATCTCACACAACTTATACCAAGATAAATTCAGAATGGGTGAATGAGTTAAATATAAAGAGGGAAACTATAAATAAGTTAAGTGAACACAGAATAGTATACTTGTCAGTTCTCTGGGAAAGGAAAGATTTTAAAACCAAGGAAGAGTTAGAGAAAATTACAAAATGTAAATTAAATGGTTATAATTATATTAAACTAAAAAGCTTTTGTACAAACAAAAACAATGTAGTCAAAAACAGAAGGGAAACAACAAATTTAGAAAAAATCCATAACAACAAACTCTGACAGGGGTCTAATTGTTGAAATATACAAGGAGTTAAATCAATTGTATGAAAAATCAAGCCGAAATTCCCCAATTAATAAATGAGCAAGAGACATGAATAGGCAATTTTCAGGTAAAGAAATCAAAAGTATCAATAAGCAGGTGAGAAAGTGTTCTAAATCTCTAATAATTAGAGAAATGCAAATCAAAACAACTATGAGGTATCACTTCACACAGGTTGGCTAAATGAAAGCAGATTGGCTAAAATGAAAGAAGGGGAGAGTAATGAATGCTGGAGGGCATGTGGCAAAATTTGGACATTAATGCATTGCTGGTGGAGTTTTGGACTGATCCAACCATTCTAGCTGGCAAGTTGGAACTATGCTTAAAGGCCTATAAAAGAATGCCTTCCCTTTGATCCAGCCATACCATTGTTGGGTTTGGACCCCAAAGAGATCATAAATAAACAGACCTGTACAAAAATATTTATAGCTGCGCTTTTTGTGGTGGCAAAAAACTGGAAAAGGAAGGTATGTCCTTCAATTGGGGAATGGCTGAACAAATTGTGGTATATGCTGGTGATGGAATACTATTGTGCTCAAAGGAATAATAACCTGGAGGAGTTTCAGGTGAAATGGAAAGACCTCCAGGAAATGATGCAGAGAGAAAGGAACAGAGCCAGAAGAACACTGTACACTGAGCCTGATATACTATGGTAAAATCGAATGCAATGGACTTCTGTACTAGCAGCAATTCAATGACACAGGACAACTCTGAGATATTTATGGTAAAGAACGCTACCCACATTCAGAGGAAGGACTACAGGAGAGGAAACATATAAGAAAAACAACTGTTTGAATGCATGGGTTGGGGTGGACTTGATTGGGGATATAGACTCGAAACTAATACACCAATGCAACTATCAACAATTTGGAAATAGGTCTTGATCAATGACACATGATAAAACCAGTGGAAATGTGTGTCAGCGATGGTGGGGGAGGGTGCGGGGGGTGAAGGGGAAAGTAGGAGCATGAATCATGTAACCGTGTTAAAAACAAATATTAATAAATGTTTTAAAAAAAGATACAGGGTCAAGCCTCACCCCGAATTCCAGCTGACCCTTCCCCCAGAGAACTCTGGGTAAGAAGACAGTTAGGGACAGTTGGTTCCTGGGGGTTGAGGTGAGCAGATCACTCTACTTACTGTTTCCAGTTTTGGATTGCTTTGGAGGCCATTTGTGGCAAAGCCATTTTGATTCTGTTGTGAGGAAGATTAGATTAGGTATTAATTATGTATTGATTAAGATGTACCTTGCAGGAAGGAGCTGGAGCTGGGAATTCCTGGTTGGAATGAAGAAGGAGTAAGTGTGTCTGTGCCCTGAGTGTGTTCTCCATGAGTGGTGGGCAAAACTGTTGCCAGCCTGGGAGACCTCAGAGCAAAGGACACCCCCTGCATCCTGTTTTCCCCTGGGATCCTGTGTGGTGTGGCATCTAGCAAAAGGACAAGATCTACAGAGCCAAGAGAAGAGGTGAAGTTTGAGTACTGGAGGACAGTGCTTCAAGCAATACCCTCACTACTTGGTTCCTGAGACAGCTTTAACTCCTGGCATCCAGAGATCATTAGTGGATTGCAGTGAGAATCCAAAAGCCACAAAGCCCTAGCTGTACTCAAGCCTGGCAGGTTCCAGGTTTGAGGCAGAAACCCAGGGATTCCATTTACAGCTCCTTGAGCCCTGTTAGTTTAGATCACTTAGATAAGAGTAGAATAAGTCCTCCCATTGCCCTGTGGTTTTATCCTTTAGATTTTAAGTATAGAAATCCTTTCCCACCTTTTAGTCTAACATAATTAAAGCTGTTAAGTCCCTTTTACCTTGTTAGCCTGTTACTATACTCTGGTCTAGTGGAAGCTGGGTGACAGTTAAGATCAACTGCCATTCCTGTGGAAATCCAGTAAACTGTGGTCTCTTCACCCTGGTCCAGTCTCTCATAAATCCTAGTGTGTTCCCACAAACCACTTGGTTTATTGTAATATCCCTGGTGACCCTATTACCTCACTTATATTTTCTTATAGTTCTGCTCAGCAGTTTGCCTGTGTAACTGAATCAGACATTTCGTGCAATAGCATTTTGTTACCACTTAGTTATTTTAGATATTAGAAGAGATAATTATAGGCTTTGAAGTTATAAAGTCTGCCACTCCCTCCTGAGGGGGGAGGGGTTGTTTCTATCTAACTCTTCAGGGCTTTCCAGATCTTATCCTAATCCCTGAAAACCTTCCTTCCTTCCCCTTCCTCTTTTATCAGTAAAACTTCATCTGTGAGATATCTGTGCCTGGCTATTATTTTGGGAATACTCACATCCTCCTTAAAGCTTGGTTCCTTTCAGTTGCCAGCCCAACAAGTCAGATCCTCCTCTGTCCTTGATAGCTACTAGACATCAAGCTTCTCCTACATTCCCATGTCAAAACTGTGGGGAAATAAGTTGAGAAAGTGAACATCTTGTGGGGATTAGCCTTGCTCACCCTAGCCAGTGTATCTGATCATCCTCCATTTTCAACTGATTCTAACTGCTTGGTGGGAGGAATGAGAGTAAAGGAGTACTTAAAGCTTCCTACTCACTCAAGCCTGTGTATGTGGGAGGAGTGAGTCCTGCAGGTTTATGTTTTCTGGCCAACACTTCAGCTTCCCAGATATCTCTGTTAAAATCAACATAACAACACTATTTTATTTTGCTAAGCATGTAGTCTGTGGAAACTGACTCCATTTCAAACTTAGACATTTTTAAAAGTATACAATAAATTCCATATTATTTTTTAAATGCCCCACTTCTGATTGCCACTGAAATTCTTTTCTCTTCATTGAAAAAGAAGTAATTTTTCAATGGCCCTTTTTTTGGTGGGGAGGGCATCATCATTCTTACTAACCTATTCTCCAACCTTAAATCTTCTCAATAAAAAAGAAAAAAATATAAATAAACATAATCATGCAAAACAAATCCATACCACACCCATTTCCAATGGTGTATTTCTCTTTCTGTAACTTTAATTCATCATTTTTCTAAGAGGAGGTGGATAATATTATGACATTCTTATAATTGTAATTACATAAATTGCTCTAGTGGTTTTCTTTTCTTATTCTTGTCTTTCTGAATAAGGAAGAAAGGAAAGAAAGAAAGAAAGAAAGAAAGAAAGAAAGAAAGAAAGAAAGAAAAAGAAAGGAAAGAAAGGAAGAGAGAAAGAAAGCAAGGGAGAATGAAAGAAATGAAAGAAGGAAGAAAGGAAGGAAGGAAGGAAAAGGAAAAGAAAGATAAATAAACAATTAGCAAGGGAGGAAGGAAATGAGAGATGAAGGAAGAAAGAAAAAAAGGGTAGATTAAGAGGAACTATCATAGATACACAATTAATATTATACATTTTTTTAAAAAACTCATTGATTAAATCCTTCCTGCAGTTATTGTGGTGCAATTGAATACTATCTCTCTTTCTTTATTCATTCATATTAAATAAACATATGGCAGCCTTATATTAATTTGTTTTTACTATTTTCTTTTTGAATTAGATAGTCTCATTTATTATCTTTTTAACATATCCATTTTACTTTTACTACTTCAAAACTTTTACAAAATAATCTCTTTAGATAATGCTTTCAAATTCTGAAATAAAGATCCATATTATATTAGAAAAAATGACTTAATTGACAATATGAATGATGATGAGTTAATTGGATTTCACCTGTTATATAGATTAAAGACATTATCAGATCCCTTATGGGAGTTTAAATTGTTTACTAATGTGAGTCAAAATCACTCTTCCAGGACAGGTAATTTACTAAATGGTTCTGTGAAAGAGTCAATTTCTTTTAGGTGAATGAGCAGTATACTAACAATAGGATCAGATTCTTTAATAATTGCTGTTGTCTCAAGTGACATAGAATGCTTTAGAACAAGGAAGCTCCTTACACTTCAGGACTGAAATAAAGTTCTCTGAGTCAAACTAAAAATGCCAAGAATATTTAAAGAGTCATTTGGGGCTGTTCTCTTGACTGTTTAAACATGGGTATATTTGCTGTATTAGTGGCCTATTTGAAAGTCACTGAGTGAAAATGTAATCAGGGAGAGGAAGCATGGGATAATGGCTCTCATAGAGTGACTTTCTTTAAAAAATGCAAATAAAAAAGGAAAGAACAGGATAGAAAAAGTGAGATATCTATCTGTTAACCTCATTTGTGTCTTTCATCCCCCAATAACAATTGTGACATGCTGACTTATTTTAATATTCCCTTCCTTTTGTGCTCCATCTAAGTTATGAAAATTTTCCTTTCCTCTCCTCTCCTCTCCTACAACTCTCTCTTCTTTCCTTCCTTTGTTCCTTCCTTCCTTCTTTCCTTCCTTCCTCATGGCTGAAATGTTAGGTTAATCTACGAAGACATTTGCATAAGACCCCTAATTGTTAAAAATAATTATTGTTCACTGTTTTGCTGAGGGATAGTGTTCTGGAGCATTAGGGAGAGTAAAGTTGATATAATTCCCATCATCTAGCAAAGAAAAATTCAACTTCCCACCAGAGAAAGGTTCCAAGAAGAGGTATAACGTTTTTTAAAACCCTTACCTTCTGTCTTGGAGTCAATACTGTGTATTGGCTCCAACACAGAAGAGTGTAAGGGTAGGCAATGGGGGTCAAGTGACTTGCCCAGGGTCACACAGATAGGAAGTATCTGAGATCAGATTTGAATCCAGTACCTCCTGTCTCTAGGCCTGCCTCTCCATCCACTGAGCTACTCACTTGTCCCCGATAACTTCTTAAGAAGAAGCTAAAATATCGAGTAATAACTGTCTCTTCTCCTGAAAAGCAGCTAGGTAGTGCAGGAGTTAGATCACTGGGCTTTGAATCAGAAAAAAGTCATTTTCCTGAGTTTAAATCTGGCATCAGACATTTACAAAATGTGTCACATTGGGCAAGTCACAATTCTGTTTGTCTTAGTGCTTCATCTATAAAATGAAATGGAAAAGAAAGTGGTGAGTGATTCCAAGTACCCTTGCCATGAAAACTCCAAAATATGGTCATGAAAATTCAGATACAGCTAATGCAACTGAAAAACCATACCAACGAGAAGAGCTTTGTGAGAATTCATAGGCCTGAATCCTGTTTTATTTTTAAGGGGAAAACTGTGATACCATATTTCCAACGTTATTTAAAAAAAATATTTCTGACTAATTATTTTTTGAGTATGTACCTTCATAGCTTTCCATTCAAAGAAATTTCATTTTAGGAATTTAGATTGATGTTCATTGATGGGCAGAGACAATATAATTAAAATGACATTCCTACCTAAATTAATCTACCTATTCAATGTCACTCCAATTAAATTATCAAAAAATACTTTATTGAACATTAAAAGTTTTTAAAAATTAATTCAGAAGAAAAATAGTTAGAGATATGTAATGAACTAATGAAAAATATGTAAAGGAAAGAGGTCTAGTAGTACTATATTTCAAACTGAATTATAAAAGTGTAATTATCAGAACTATTTGTTCTTGCCTAAGAAATTGAAAGGTTGCTCAGTGGAAAACAACAGACATAAAACAAAAATAATCAAATAGTATATTAACCAGGTATTTTACAAAAATACAAATCCAGGTTTGGGGTAAGAGCTTATTAATTGGAAAAAAATTTCTGGGAAAATTGGAAAATAGTTTGGCAGAGAGTAGATATAGATCAATATCTTATGCCATTAATTAGAATAAAATCAAAATGGATACCTGCTCTAGATATAAAAGGGAATATCTTAAGCAAATTAAAAGAACAGGAAACATACTCCCTATTAGATTTATGGATAGGAGAGGAATTTATGATTAAAGAAGAGATGGAGAACATTGTGAGATATGAAATGGATAAATTTAATTACATTAATTTTTTAAAATTCTGTACAAACAAAACTAAAGTAGCCAAGGTTAGAAGGGAAAAAAAAAACAGAAAAAAGTTTTACAGTTTCTCAGATAGAGGTCTTATATCTAAAATATATAGCTAACTGTGAAATTGATAAGAATAAAATCCATCACCAACTGATAAATGGACAAAATATATTAACAGTTTTGGGATGAATAATGGAAAACCCATATATAGGTATATCAAAACATATTGCAAATTTCTATTGATCAGAGAAATGGAAATCAAAACAATTCTAAGATATCATTTGAAAAATATCATACTGGCTAAAATGATGAATGTTGGAGGAAATAAGGAAAAAAATATGGACTCTAATACGTTGTTGGTGTAACTGAAATAAACCATCCATTTTAGAGAGAAATTTGGAGTTATTCTCAGAGAGTTATAAAATTCTCATATCCTTAGACCAAATGATACAATTGTTGGTTATGGTCTCCAATGAGACTAAGAACAGAAATGGTAAAAAATTGGAAATTGAAGGAATGCCCATCAACTGGGAATAGACTAAAAAATTATGGTGTATGATTGTGATAGAATACCACTATGCCGTAAGAAATGATGTACAAATTTATTTTTTTTTAATTCTGGAAAGAACTATAGCAGATGAAGAACAATGAATTTGATAGATACAGGAGAAATTATACCTAGCTCCAGAACTATATTAGAAGAATAAACTGAGAATGTTGCCTCCAGAAAGTGAAAAGAAAGATAAACTTGAAAAATTTAATTTGTTTTATAAATATATTGGTTTCCATGATGATCTCCTTTTTCTCTTTACATATGGAAATACTTGTTTTGTTTGATTTGAAAACATTTGGGATAATAATAATTGTAAAAAGAAAAAATGATATTGTTTTAGAAAAATAGTTGCCTATGTAATAACCTGCCTAGACCATTGGAGATTTTTTTTAAATGATAACTTTATAAATAACCACCAACAGTTATTTTCACACTTAAACACCACCTCCATCTCAGCTCCAGACACACAATAACACTATTAAAAAGGATTATTGTTAATTAAGATGCTAGTACACAGAATATCAAGATCATTATTATTGATGCTATGAAGCCAAAGAAAATTGACTCATTATTATGCAAATAAATGATGATGATACCTTTTTTTGAAAAATTATCATTAATAGCCCTAAATAGATAAGAAGACCTCTATTTTAATGTATTTTAAAAGAATAGGCAAGTTATATTTTCCTTAAAGATTATAAATATTTAGAAAATTTATGAAATGAATCATGTTGAATTTTAGAGAAAAATCAGATCAAGATTTCGAGAATTAGGCAGAACATTTTAGATTTGTACATACTGAATTTTTCACATTTATGGATACATTTTATTTCCCCTATTTTACTAATTTTTGTAAAACTTTCATTTAGGAATTTCTTTGGAAGAATAACACAATAAAAGAGGAAATTAAAGATAACCTCTGGTAGTTAATTATTAATAATTTCAGGAATCATAATATCAAAGTAAGAATCTGACCTATAAAACATATGTTTTGCTTATTCTGCTGAACTCCTCAAAAGGTACAAGCTATAGATATTCTAGTGATGATAGCACACTCTTATATTAGTGAGATTGCTTTATATTTTGTTGTCATAGTAGTATAGCCTATGTTAGAGTGGAAAATCCTCTATTAGAAAAATCATAGAGGATTAAATTAAAAGCCAAAGAGGTCTGTGCCCATACTCATGCATTATAATAGAAACAAAGAGTCAATATTAACTCAGAAGCCTTCAACATTTCACTAAAAAGGGAAATGACATAGAAAAGAGAGAATTCTAGGAAATGAGATAAAAACTTGTTTTTCCTTGATAAAATATGAATTAAAAGGCTGCCTTTCTAATAAACCTATAATAAGACAACAAGGGAATACTTTTTGTACCATGCTCATTTTCTCAAAAACATATAACATAAAGCAAAGGAAGATTGCATCCAAAAACTCCTAGAAGTATATAGGAAGCAAATTATTCAATTTGAGATAATATATATTTAGGGGCATGGTATAGCTCAAATCCACTGTGAAGTAGGAGGTTATGAAACTCGAGGTAGGATATATGCGTAGCTTTCACACCTTTGCAGCCAATTAATTTGCATTTTCTCTCTGGGATATGACAGCCAGAAACATTTGCTCTAGTGCTGAGGAAAGCTTACTTGTAATTATTTGAAAACTAAATATTCAGTATCAAAAGAATTGAGGTATTTAATCCAGTTTATTTGTTGCAGTTCAATATCACATATATCAGTAGAGGGGAAAAGGTGGTTTAAGAGAAAGAGCTGGGAAAGAAAAAAAAAAGAAAAGACATTAGAATACAAAGGTAAGAACAAATCATCAAATATAAGGTACTGGTGAATGGACTTAGCCCCTCAAATTATACACTATTCATAATATTTCACCAAGCATATTGTCATTCAATAAAGAAGTCTATCATCAATCTCTTTTTACATTTTTCGTTTTTTATTTTTATAGCATCATTCTCTTAAAGGTTACTAGGATCATAAGCTTAGGAATGTAAGGGATTTCAAGGTCATCTAGTACAACCCTTTTATTTTACTAATTAGGAAAATGAGTCTACAAAGAGAAACATGATTTCTTAGTTTTTACATTTGGAAAAATTGGGATTTCAAGTCAGGTCTTTGCAATCAAAAGCAAGAGCCATAAAATAGACACTCTAATATTTATAATCTAGTTAATATTTCTATTTGTTTTATTCTATTTAAGGAGTTAGAGTGTCTACCTTCCTGACAAAAAATTAGAAAGATCTACAAACATTAGGAGATAAAGCCAAAGAATAGAAATATAAAAGCTGCAAATCATCACCTTCTAAAAATGATCACATTAACAATGTTATTTCATTTTTTGATGAAATTATAAAAGAATATCTCCCTTCATTTTAAAAATTGTTTATGCATTCACAATTTTCAAAAACATTTGCCATGAGATTTAGCTTCTTCAGTATTCTAAACTCATGTTAAGCTTTGAATTGATTTTCATCAAACTCTACAGATTTTCCATCAAATACTCAAGTTTCCAAAATATGCTCTTTTTAAATTAATTTTACTTTGCTTATTTTCTTTGGAAGTTTTTATGGAAAAATAGATTGAACATTGCAAATATATTTTCTTTAACTTTTGGGCTCATCATTTTGCTGCTGACAAATGACACCATCCAAATGTAAAAGGCTTTTATTCTATTATTATACACCAAGTCTATTATGTGTATACATAATCACAGAGCAAAGATTTGTTAAGAAAGACATAAGCTCTTGCCTGGTCAAGTCCAATTAATTTTAAATCTCTATAATAGGAGAAGTAAAATATTAATTGGTACTAAGAGACTTACGAAATTTAATCACAACAATAACAAAACTATATATATATATATATATATATATATATATATATATATATATATGTTAGGTATCAGATACAATGTTAAGAAATTTACAAATAATTTTCTCATTTGATTCTCAGAATAGTCCTGGGAGGTAGATAGTACTATTATTACCATCCCTATTTTACAGATGAAAAATGGAAATAATGATTAGTTATTTTTCTCACAATCAAAAAGCTAATATGTATCTGAAGCAAAATTTGACTAGGCTTTGCATTTTATCCATTGTACCACCTAGCTGCATTAGGGAATACAAAGATGAATACTGAAAATGACAAAAAGAAATGATAAGAAGAAGGATCAAGCCCAATGTTCAGATTTGAATCAACAAAAATAATGAGAAGGAGCCTCAGAGGAATTCCAAGGTTTTAATTTTTTAAATGTTGCTTTGTCATCAAATTCTCTTCTGAGTTCCAAATTCACATTTTTAAATGCCTGATTTTCTCCATATGTCCTCCTGTTGAAAAAAAGTATATTTTCAGCAAAGTCAATTACTAAATATCGTATTTTTATTACTAAAAAGCACAAGAAACTAAATGTCATATTAAGTAGAACAATGGACCTGGAGTCAGAAAGAGAAAAGTGCAAATCTGGCTTCAAATTACTACTTATATGACCTTGGGCAAATCTCAAATCACTTAGCCTTTGTTTGGCTCAGGATCATTAACTATAAAAATTGGAATGATAATAGTTCCTATTTGACATAATTGTGGTGAGACTCAACTACCATTGTATATATATATATACATGTATATGTATATGTGTGTGTATAATAAATAAATTATTTTTATTAGTAGCATATCACTCACCAAAATTCCATGGTTTAAAATATTGGTGTGTCCTTTAATTTTCCTTTTCCTTTTCCTTCATTTTAGAATATAATCACTTATAAAAACTGTCAATTAAACCTTAAAAATACATTATATGTTTGAATCTTCCTTTTTACAACCAAGTAGATGCCTATGAAAATCTTCTTATTGGTCTCCTTGAATCTAATCTTTCTCCTATCCAATCTATTTTTTACCCTATCATTATATTTGTTTTTCATATAAGAAATTCTGGTAATACTGCTCTCCCCTTCAAATTTCTTGGAATCTCCCTATTCCTAATGAATAAAGTATACATTTATTGCTCAGGCAGTCGAGGCTCTACATCATCATCTCCAACAACAACAAAGATACTCCCTAGCTTTCTAATTTCATCTCACACTAATTCCGTTACCTCATACAAAAGAAACTGCTCTGCAGTGAAACTAGATAATTCATTACCTCTGAAACACATTCAGTGTTTTACTATCACCATTCCATTTAGTATACTTTCTCAGATTTCTTAATCCATTTGTTACAACCCTTCTGAGATTCCTTAGAAGAGACCTTCTTAAGTTTCCTAAAAGTACATCTCTTTGGAAGGTAGGATATTGTACCCTTAAATAAAGGAAGCAGCCAGGTTAAGATGGCTGCAGAAGAGTTGCAAGACTTTTACCTTCTCCACCACCAACCTGTACAATACCTCAAAAGTATAAAAAGGCCAAGTTCAGATGAAAGAAGGGACTCCACAATCAGGTGAAACATCAAAGGTATGTGGAATATGGGATTTTCCATGCTACAAGGGGGTGAATTAGCTCCCACCAAAACAAGAGCTGATCAAAATCTCCCCCACCCCACTTACTGGGCAGGATTCATAGCTAGCACCCTGGAATTAAAGCATTGGGGAACAATTTCTAAGTTCTTGGCAACAGATCAAGAGCACCGCTGAGAGAAGCTAGACCTGAAACCCTCGGACACTGAAGAGTATAGACCTTGGTCATGAAGAGGGGGATGGGCCTGGGGTGTCATACAGCAGAAACCAGCTGAAACTCAAAAAGTAGCCTCAGGCTTGACCTCCATACCTCCATACACAGAGAGCCTGCCCTCTTCACAAAAATTTCTGAAGGAAGCAAGAAACAGCAGAGTAATGGCTAGCAATGCTAAAGAAAAACCAACAAAAGAAACAAGAAAAAAAGCTCTAACTTTAGATAATTTTTACATAGAAAAAATCCAGACCACAGAACCAACAGCAGAGGAGGACAATCAAGTAAACACATCCAAAACCTCAACAAAAAATGAAAATTGGTCACAAGTTCTTGACGAGTTACAATCTGAGATCATGAGAAAGGTGGAAGAGATTTGGCAAGAAAAGTGGGAAATAGTTTAAAAAGTAAATAACATTTTAAAAGGTATAATTTCACAATTGAAAATTGAGGTTCAGAAATCAAATGAAATGATAAGTAAATTGAAGACCAGAAATGATCAGCAGGAAGCCATGGAGATCCAGAAAAAGAAAACCAAAAGATTATAGCTGAAAACCATTCTTTTAAGGCTATAATTGGGCAAGTAGAAGCCAATGATCTCACAAGAGAGGAAGAATTAATAAAGCAAAGTCAAAAGACTGACAAAATAGAAGGAAACATGAAATAACCCAATGAGAAGATGACAGATCAAGAAAACAGGTGTAGAAGAGGCAACTTGAGTTGTCTTATTTGTCTTCCAGAAAAATAAGAGACAAATAGAAATCTAGATATCATACTATAAGAAATTATCCAAGAAAACTTGCTCCTTGAACAAGAGGGCAAAATAGACATTGAAAGAGCCCATAGAACACACTCTACCCTAAATCCTCAAAAGACAACCCCCAGGAATGTAATAGCCAAATTCACAAGCTTCCAAGTTAAGGAGAACATATTACAAGAAGCCAGAAAGAGATACTTCAGACATCATGGAACACCAATCAGGATTACAAAGGATATGACAGCCTCCACACCTCAAGACCTCAAGGCTTAGAATATGATATTCAAAAAGACAAGAGAATTGGGTCTACATGCAAGGATCACCTACTCATCAAAACTGACTATATACTACCAGACCAAAGTATTCAACAAAATAGATTTCCAACTATTTGTAAAGAAAAGACCAGGATTAAACAGAAAGTTTGGTATTTAACCACAAAAATCTAGAGAAACATGGAAAAGTAAATAAGAAAGAGAGGGGAAAGACAAAAATTTAAAGGTTCTTCTTTAAGGGCTTCAATAAAATCAAATTACTTATATTCCTATGTACAAAATTATTATTTGTAACTCTCAAACTTATATTCAATATTATAGTAATTAAAAGAACTATACTTAGGGACAGGTTGGGGTGCTAAGTGGTTTAAGATGATACACAAAAAAAAAGAAAAGGGTTGAGGGAATATAAGATAGCACCAAGAGAAACTTAAAAGAATAAGAAAGGGAGGGGAAGAATATTATTATAAGGAGAGCAAGAGAGTGTCAATAGGTAATACTTAAACATTACTCTCAGAGGAATTAATTCTGAGGGGAAAGAGCAGCTATATCCATTGGGGTAACAAATTCTATCTTACACAAAGGGAAACTTAGAAGGGAAAAATCAAGGGAAGGAGTGGGCAGGGAGTACATAAAAGTAGGGAAAGAGAGAGGGGAGGGAATCTAAATAAATAACAGGAGGGGAAAAAAAGGGAGGGGGGCAGAAATGGAAGTAAAATAAGGGTGGGAATTAGGGGGACTGATTAAAAGGAAACCACTGGTTTAAAAGGAAATAGCAAAAGAAGAAAAGGCAAAATTAGAATAGGACTACAAAATGTTGGAGAATAAACAGATGACAATCATAACTCTGAATGTGAATGGGATGAACTCTCCCATAAAACAGAAGCAAATGGAAGAGTGGATTAGAAAACAAAACCCTACCATATGTTGTCTACAAGAAATACAAATGAGTCATCTAGACACACACAAGGTGAATGTGAAAGAATAGAACAAAATCTACTGGGCTTCAACTGAGAAAAAGAAGGTAGGAATGGTGATCATGATTTCCAACAAAGCCAAACTAAAAATAGATCTGATCGAAAGAGATAGGGAAGGTAATTACATCCTGATAAAAGGCAGTACAGACAATGAACTAATATCTGTACTTTACCTGTATGCACCAAATGGTAAAGCATCCAAATTTCTAAGGGAGAAACTGGCAGAGCTCAAGGAGAAAATAGATAGTAAAACTATACTAGTGGAAGATCTAAATCTTCCTCTATCAGATAGAGATAAATCAAACCAAAAAATGAATAAGAAAGAACTGAGAGGTGAATGAAATCCTAGAAATTAGAGTTAATAGATATGTGGAAAAAATAAGTATGGACAAAAAGGAATATATCTTCTTTTCAGCAGCACATGGTGCATTCTCAAAGATTGACCATGCATTAGGACATAGAAATATGTCAAACTAATGCAAAAGAGCAGAAATAATAAATGCAACCTTTTTATATCATAATGCAATAAAAGTAATAATTAGTAAGGGCATATGGAGCAGCAAATCAAAAATTAATTGGAAATTTAATAATATGATTCTTCAAAATCAGTTAAAGAACAAATCATAGAAACAATAATTTAATTGAAGAGAATGACAATGATGAGACATCCTGCCAAAATCTGTGGGATGCAACCAAAGCAGTACTTAGGGGGAAATTTATATCCTTGAGTGAAATTTATTACACAGATTAGGGAGGGCAGAGATCAATGAATTGGATATGTAAATCAAAAAACTAGAAAGCGAACAAATTAAAAAATCCCGAGATGAAAACTAGAGAGCAAGAAAATTAAAAGAGAAATTAATAAAATAGAAATTAAAGAACTATTGAATTAATAAATAAGACCAGAAGCTTGTACTTTGAAAAAACAAATAAAATTGAGAAACTACCGATCAATCTAATAAAAAAAGGAAAGAAGAAAACTAAAATAAAATTATCAAAGATGAAAACAGAAACCTCACCTCTAATGAAAAGGAAATTAAGGCAATCATTAAAAATTATTTTGCCCAATTATATGGCAATAAATATAGCAATCTAGGTGATATGGATGAATATTTACAAAATTATAAATTGCCTAGATTAATAGCAGAAGAAATAGAATACTTAAATAATCCCATATCAGGAAAAAAATTAAACAAATGATCAAAGAACTCCCTAAGAAAAAATCCCCAAGACCAGATGGATTGACAACTGAATTCTATCAAACATTCAAAGAACAAATAATGCCCATACTATACAAATTATTTGACACAATAAGTAAAGAAGAGTTCTACCAAATTCCTTTTATGACAAAAATATTGTACTGATCCCAAAGCCAGGTAGATGAAAAACAGAGAAAGAAAACTACAGACCAACCTGCTTATTGAACATAGATGCAAAAATCTTAAATAGAACACTAGCAAAATGACACCAGCAAGTGATCATGAGGGTTATTTTTTTTCCTTTCTTTTTTTTAAACCCTTAACTTCTAGTGTATTGGTTCCTAGGAGGAAGTGTGGTAAGGGTGGGCAATGGGGGGTCAAGTGACTTGCCCAGGGTCACACAGCTGGGAAGTGTCTGAGGTCAGATTTGAACCTAGGACCTCCTGTCTCTAGGCCTCTCAATCCACTGAGCTACCCAGCTGCCTCTGATCATGAGGGTTATTCATTATTATTAGGTGGGATTTAAACCAGACAGAAGGGAGAATCAGTGGAATACACTTGGGGTAAGTGACATCAGCAAGACAGTCTATGATAAACACAAAGAACCCAGTTTTGGGGACAAAAATCCACTATTGGCAAAAACTGCTGGGAAAATTGGAAAACAATACAGGAAATATTAGGTTTAGATCAACATCTCACACCCTACACCAAGATAAATTCAGAATGGGTGAATGACTTGAATATAAAGAAGGAAATTGTAAGTAAATTAAGTGAACACAGAATAGTATACTTGTCATATCTTTGGGAAAGGAAAGATTTTAAAACCAAGCAAGAGTCAGAAGAAATTACAAAATGTAAAATAAATAATTTTGATTACATTAAGTTAAAAGGTTTTTGTACAAACAAAACCAATGCAACCAAAATTAGAAGGGAATCAATAAATTGGGAAAAAAATCTTTATAACAAAAAACTCCAACAAAAGTCTGATTACTCAAATATATAAGAAGCTAAATCAATTGTACAAAAAATCAAGCCATTCCTCAATTGATAAATGGGCAAGGAATATGAATAAGGGATTTTCAGATAAAGGAATCAAAACTATCCTTAAGCACATGAAAAATTGTTCTAAATCTCTTATAATTAGATAAATGCAAATCAAAACAACTCTGAGGTTCCACCTCACACCCAGCAGATTGGCTAACACAACAGCAAAGGAAATCGGTGAATGTTGTTCGGGATGTGGCAAAATTGGGACACTTATGCATTACTGGTGGAGTTGCACATTAATCCAACTATTCTGGATTGCAATTTGGAACTATGCTGAAAGGGCTTTAAAAGACTATCTGCCCTTTGATCCAGTCATACCACTGCTGGGTTTATACCTCAAAGAGATCATAAGAAAAAAGACATGTAAAAAAATATTTATAGCAGCATTCTTTGTACTCGCAAAAAAAATGTAAAAAGAGGGTATGTCCTTCAATTGGGGAATGTCTTAACAAATTGTGGTATCTGCTGGTGATAAAATACTATTGTGCTCAAAGGAATAACAAACTGGAGGAATTTCATGTGAACCAGTATGACCTCTAGGAATTGATGCAGAATGAAAGGAGCAGAACTAGGAGAACATTATACACAGAGACTGATACACTGTGGTAAAATTGAATGTAATGGTCTTCTCTACTAGCAACAATGCAATGATCTAGAACAATGCTGAGGGACTTATGAGAAAGAAAACCATCCACATCAAAAGGGAGAACTGTGGGTATAGAAACACCAAAGAAAACAACTGCTTGAACACATGGGTTGTGGGGGATATTGTTGGGGATGTAGACGCTAAACAATTATCCTAGTGCAACTATCAATATTATGGAAATAGGTCTCAATCAATGATATATGTAAAACCTAGTGGAATTGCATGTTGGCTATGGGGGGGTGTTTGGGGGTCTGAGGATAGGGAAAGAACATGAATCATGTAACCATGGGAAAATATTCTAAATAAAATAAATTAATTAAAAAAAGAAAGGAAGCAACTATTTTATAGGCTATCCCATATTTGGAAGTGAATGCAATGATGAAAATGTTAATAGCAACCACTTTAATTTTGAACCTATTATTCTTTGGAACGAATGTGATAAAAGAAAAGAAGATGCTTGGTCTGGGTGTATGAGTTTGTACTTTTGTTCTTCCATATGTTTTTTTTTAATTTTAATCCCTTAACTTCTGTGTATTGACTTATAGGTGGAAGATTGGTAAGGGTAGGCAATGGGGGTCAAGTGACTTGCCCAGGGTCACACAGCTGGGAAGTGTCTGAGACCGGATTTGAACCTAGGACCTCCTGTCTCTAGGCCTGGCTCTCAATCCACTGAGCTACCCAGCTGCCCCCTTCCATATGTTTTTTTACTAGGAATGATAGGGAGAATCTATTATTTTTCCTATTATATATTAATTCATACCATAGAAATTGCTGAATAGTAAATAGATCATTTACTGAACAACATCAAAACATTAACAAGGTTTTAAATTATAATTAAAATGAATAATGGGTTCTCTGCATCGATAATAGTCAATAAATATTATTTATGATCCTACTATGTGCCAGGTACTTTGTTAAATGTTTTGGATAAAAAAATATGAAGAATGAAAAAGATAGTCCCTTAACTTAAGGATCTTACAATATAATAAGAGAAGAGATCACAAAAAAAGGAAGCTGAAAAGCATAGGGAAAGAAATCTGATAAATCCCAGAGTAGTTCAATCACTTGAAAAATTAGATGATGTCTTAGATGAGCTCCCTTTTGAAATGGAAGTTTGGGAGTGTCTACCTGTCACTCAATTCTCACCTTTGGCTCCAAGAAGCTGTATCATGCTCAGGAGCCATATCCCAATACAACTGTCTCAGCAGACAGGCTAAATTGCCTGGTACATAACTGACAGGTTTGAGGATAACTGTCAGGCCTCAAAAAGGTCAGTGACTTAGAAATATGTGTATCCCAATCACATGAACACTTCTCCCATCGGAATGGGCAGATGAGAGCAATTTGTCCCAATGGACATGGTGACTGAAATAGGCACTGTGGAGATCCAAGAGCTTGGTCAGACATTGAAGATACTGAGGTCATCATCCATTGCATCCTGGATCATTGCTAGACATATTGACTTTTATCTTGCAACATTTTATAATTTTCATGGATTTGTCAATTTTTTTATTTACTTAAATTTTAGAGTTTTGTTTTTCATTGTTAAATAATCTCTTTGTCATATTATATATTTATTTTCAGATTATATCCCATATATTACTTTAATAATGATATGATATTTTAGGATTTTCTTCTTACTGCATTTTATAACTTGATGTAATTTTTCAGTGCTTTTTGCAGAGCTCTTCAGTACCTTTCTAAAATCACTTTTGTCAAAGTAACATTTGATATCTTCTCTCAGTAATATTCCTTGATAGTGCCATTTTCCCCCCCCTTTTGTGGACTAGGGCTTCCTGTCTCAGTTTGATCCCCTCATGGTTTTGGTTGCTATTGGGATGAAATAAGATACTTATATGCTAATCAGTAGTTAAAATTAATTTTGCTGAGCTCTATAGAAGTATATCCAATAATGATATTCAGTGAGGACATCATGTTGACTAAGCTAAATTTATGTCTATATTAAAACTATTAGTCCATACGTAATCTTCAAAGAGAGCATTGACTTCCTTGCAGTGTTTAGTGCTTTGGCAACTTTAGCAAGATAATTTATACATCAAATTTTAAGTTGAATTTCAAAATTTCTTAAGAATATGGATGGGTATAACCTGTGTGAAGGTAGAGCCTTGAGAAATATTAGATTAGGCTATATGGAAGGACCCTAGGAATCATTGTTTCAGGAACACCTGTATGGCTGTGTATAAGTCCTTAAATGACTATTATACTCTGCATTAAACATTGTGAAAGAATGTGTCTATTCTTGATTGTTTTTTATCAGATCCCTCCTTTTTAGACTTTTTAGGCTTTTAGAGATATTCTTGTGGTGTGGTTAATCTATTATGTGGAACATTACATTAAAAAAAATAGTATTCTAGTCTAACTATGCCCTCGTTATTTTCAAATATTTGTTATACCTGTATAATTAGAGAATTTTGTTCCTTTATACTTCATCCACAAGAAGTCCTCCCAGAATTCCTTTTTAATATTTCCACCACATTGCATGGTCACATATTGTTTATAAGTTCTGTGACTACACCTTTCTCTCTCTATGGTAAATGTAAACAAATAAAGACTGTGTAGCTTTTGAAATAAGAATAGAGAAGGCGATTAAGTGTAGTGAAGAGATAATTAGTACTTCATATTTAAAAGGATAGGATTGTAAATTATTACTTGTCTTCTAAATTTCAGAAAAGACTTCAAGAAAGATATGAGATTCCAGGAGCATTTTGATTCTAGTTCTTCAAAGTCCTTTGGAAAAGGGCTATAAAACTGTGTAAACAAATGTCCAAAAATACTACTACACAAAGGAGTAAAAGTTAAGGGGGGAAACTATATTTTTACATACAAAAATATAACTCTTTTTCTGGTGGCCAGAATTCCATCAACTAGGGAATGGTTGTGGCATATGATTATGATATAATATATTCTAATGTAAGAAATGAGGAGCAGGATGCTTTCAGAAAAAAAAAAAACAAACAACCTAAGGAAATTTGAATGAAAAGATGCGAAATGAAGTGAATGGAAATGAGAGAAGATTATATGAAATAACAACTGTGAATGACTTAGCTATTCTCAGCAATAGAATGATACAACATGGTTCCAAAGACTTGTAATGAAAATGCTATTGATATCCAGAGAAAGAACTGATAGAGTCAGAATGTAGATTCAAGTGTAGGTATTAAATTTCACTGTTATTGCTTTTTTTCCCCAGTCAGTTTTCTTTTGCAACATGGTTAATATAGAAATGTTTTGCATGATTTTGCATGCAAAATTTATATCAAATTTCTGAATTATCACTGAGAAGGGAATGGTAGGTGGAAGGAAGGAAACTTGGAACTCTAAATTTTCAAAAAATGAATACTATCATTTTATATGTAATTGAGAAAAATAAAAAATAAAATGTAAGCTTAAAATAATAAAAAGAAACCAAGTGTTTTGGGAAAAAATGGCATCTTAGAGAAACATTTTTAAGGCGACCAAAATATAAAGCAATTTAAAGGGAATGATCAAATCAAGTCAAATATTTAAACTAAGCACTTTAGAAAGGGTTAGTCCACTTTTCTTTATCCATTTCTTTTTGTCAAGGCAGGTATCACATTAGATTCTAAAAGAGAACAAATCACTGGAAGATACATGTTTTTGACAAAAAAATTATAGAAATGGTCTAGCCTACCTAGTTATTAACAAATTCTAAAAGGAGAGTAGACATACTTAAAGAATGTTTAATCAGGGAAATAACTTGCTTCTATATGTAGGCAGTCATTTAAGTATTATCCTTTTAACTGAGAATAAAGATTTTTTTAGCTAAAAGTGTGTACTGAATATGCAATCAAGTTTAAAAGTTAATTGGATTTTAAGATTTTTTGAAGCATTTATTAGAATTAAGCTCTGTAAAGGTCAAATACATTTGTAGAAGTTAAATGGAATAATTTCCTATTTACCCTTTCAATAAAAAAAAAAAGTTAATTTCAAGCCATTTGAATATAGTTGAGTTGTGGACTTTGGGGAAATCCACTAAAATTGGTTCTTTAGTGAAATGGGATTATTTGAATGAATTGAGACTGGATAAAGGAAACTTTATTTTCTTTTAATCAAATTTACAGTTCACAAAAAAATGTCAGGTAGATAAAACTCAGCTGTGATTTTTTGTAATTATTCATAGATGTCCAAAGGAAGTTTTCTTATACAACCACATCAGTATATTCCTAATAATTTCCTAGCTCCTGGTAACATAGAAACTAGGAGAGTCAAAACGGAAGACTATTTTTAAAATAGAAGAATTATTTATGGAGAAGAGAACTATGGGTTTCTTAAATCATTAAGTAACACATTGAGATTTTATCTTTCCTGGTTTTTTTTTCTCTCTCCAATTTTTACCATTCTTGTAGTTTGAGGAATTAATGGACACTTTAATGAAAATATAATTTTCCCTTCTTAATTTACATATAGTACTAGAAGATACTTTTTAAAACTTAATTATAATTTGGTGATTGCACACCTTGAGGAAAGGCTAGGGAAAACAAAACAAAACTAGTCAATTTTATTTCTATCCACAAACAATTATTAGTGATCATTTGAAACTAAAAGTTTTATACTATGATAGTCTAATTTATGAATCATTTAGGGGAAAATGACATTTTTTAACCCTTTGATGAAACAATCTTAAAATTTTCAGAATCTTTTAACAATGACTTGGCCTGTATTTACAACAAAGCATTGCCCTTATTTAGTTGAAGTTAAAAAAGCCTCAGAGTAGGTAAATTTATCAAGTCTTTAAAATATATCACCAAACAGTGATGTCAACTTCCCCCTTTTCAGTCAACAATGTCCTCATTCCCACCCTCCTCCATCTCTTTTTTTTCTACTTGACTTTGCTTCAATGTGACAAGTGTTGAGGCCTAGAGAATTTAACATGACTGTCAAATAAAAACAAATTCTATTAAAGTTACTTATATTCAGGTAAAGGAATGAGTTTACATATTCCGTATACTGTTAGAAGTGGTCAAATATTATATTCTGTAAAAATGGGTCCAGTTAGCAATGGTGTCACAGCAGGAATCAAACTGTAAGCACTAGCAGGGGGGAAGGGAGTGAGTGGATGGAATTCTTTCTCCTCCCCCTCCTTGGCAGTTGCTACCTCTGATAACTATTATAACAGAATCCCTTTCTGACCAAGAATGGAGGCTATTTTGACTTAGCTATCACAGGGCTAAATTGACTGGCAGAAATGGAATAATCCCACAGAAATTTGCAACTTCTACTGTTGGAAGTTTATTCCTTAAGCCCAAGATAGATCAAGTGCTCAGGATGACTTCAAACAACTTTATTGAACTCTGGATTATAGTTATATGCAGTCTCTCTGGATGGAGATTTGGCTTAGGTAATGTATGAATTGGGTTTGTAAAGCTTGAAAATACAACACTTCACACCTCACAATCTTAACAATGGAAGGGATTTATTAATTCAAGAAACAGAGAAGGAGGGATAAATTCTAGGATTGAGGGTGGGGTAAATCTATCTAATATCTTCGGGATACTGTCAGAAATAGCAATCCTCCTAGAGGGGAATGCTTCTGAATAAAACTATTATCCTAATTCCCTCACAATCTAAACTTTCTCTTAAGTCTAATATTAACAAGTTCAAGATGGTGAAGGTAGTCTTGATTGTAGATCTGTATTGTTTAGAGATTGGCTGGGATACTGCATATAAGCTATTTTCACAGTGTTCACAACCTGGTTATAGTCAGTATCGAGTATTCAGCAAAGAAACACCCTCTTCTCCCTGAGGTTAGAAATGAGCTAGCTGAGAAGAAATAATTCCTACCTCTTTCAAGCCACCCAGCTCCCCAAAGAGTGAGTTTTTCAAGCTGAGTGTCCTGCTTTTTATACCAACATTCTTAACTGCCCCAATTTCACCCTCTCCTGGTGTTCTGGAGGGTACTGTGGAATTCTGTGAGGCAGTTCACCCCACCTAAGATTATGCATGTTACAATTCCAAAGGACATATGTTTATTTGCTGGTTATGTTTGAGACTAGTAACAAACTCATCTTCTGCTATTTTGATGAGTGGTTTTCTTCAGAGTGATTACTTTGGTAAATATGAGTGTAAATGCATACTTAAAAGGTCTTAAGTTTCTTAAGAATTTCAGAAGAATTTCTGAAGGAATTCAACCCAAATTTATTCTTGGTGGTATGATTTTGTAGAAACTCATATTTAGGTAGGATCTTAAAATCAAACTCATTTCTAACTGGAAAATTTTAACTATTATCTCCCCATCAAGTGATTATTTACCTGAAATTTAAAAGCCATCAGAATAAGGAATTAATTATTTCTTCAGTCCTTTAAGAAAGCAATAATTGTTAGGAAAGTTATCCCATATTTGGTATATTATCACTATCATTATTATTATTAGTTATCTTCATCATAATTATTTTTAACTTTTAGAAGTCTGAATCTATTTCTATGTAATATTCTTTTGACATTTGGGTTTTCTATAGTTTTACTAAAAATCTAATTCCTCCTTCATATACTTGAACTAAGCTATCATGACATCCTCTTTTCTGATTCAGGTTAAACATTCCAGCTCAAGCAAACAAATTATCCTTCTTTTATGTTTTGAAGTGAGGTTAATGATATAAGGCTAGGATTACTAATTTAATCCTGAGACAGTTTCCTTTGTCACTTATAGGCAAAATAAGCCCTTTGGATTTATTAAGAATGTTTTAAAGGAGATTTTTCCTCATATGTATATTGGATAATATATCTTTCAAAGTGTCTTCAAACTCTGAGGTCTTTTGATTGTTGTAGGGGGTGGAAAACACTAGGGATGAATTAGTTTTCTTTTTTCCCTAAATTATTTAGTTTTACTAAAAATGTGTGGAATATACTGAATCATTGAATAATTCAACTATATGTCATCAATCGACTACATCTTCCTCTTCTCTGTCCTCCATCTCCTTTAAAGACTCTTGCCTCAGACAGATCTGAGATTTAATCCTGGTACTGACTTTAAAAGCACCTCTTCTTTTATTTCATGCCTCCACTTATTTGCTCTGGTGATAATCTGAAAAAGTTAAAAATAATTTGTGTCTATGATTCATTACATATGAATAAAAAAGATTCACATTCTGACATAGGTACAAAATACATATTGTCTATAATGATAATAGATAACCATTTATTTCACTACTTAAAAATGATTCATTAGAAATCATAGAGTAACAGAAGCCCATGAATATATTGAAAAATATGAATCATGTACTCAATTAGACCATCCCTAGATGATGAAAAAGTAACTTTGTAAATATATCATCTCTAAAAGCCCTAAGAAAAACTTAGAGATTTATCAATAGCCAGATATCCGGGTTTTAGGTCTCAAGCATCAGGAAACTTCCTGGGGATTTTCTCTTTAATCACCAATAGTTTTGGAGGGAGCCCTGGTCACTGGGAATCAATCTAATGAGTAGCTTTTTTATTATTAGCAATGGTCTAGGGTTCCTTACTCCTGTCTCCACAGGAGATGACCTTTCAACAAAGGTTCATGCCTTATAATTTGATATTGTTAATTGAAAAGTACATTAAACTAATCTGAAGTTCCCATATTATCCTATATAACTAGATATGATAATGTTTAATTATCCATACTCTCACTAAATGAGAGGGGGCAGTAAAACGAACAATTTTCACTAATAAGTACTCTGTTCTTGCCTTGGGCTGTTGTCACTGACTCATGGAATCTATATCGTCTAGTAATTTCTTGGAAAAGTGGAAAAGCATAATATGACCCCGTTAGTCTGTGTGTATCTTTGTAGGAAAAAGAGAAATTAAAAATTGCATCTAGGCAAGTTGAGACACTACCAGGTAAATAATTGAAGAAGCATATCCCCAAGGTGAGTCTTACTAAAGATGTGTCTAAATTATAAGATTTTGAGTCTCTATACTTAAATAAATTAAAAAAGAGAGGAAATATCATGAATCACTTCTTCGAAAACTAGAATAAACCAATACCTATACCTACAATTAATTGGTGAATTAGATGATAATGTGAATGATTTTTCTTGTGTATTAACTATGCAAATATTTGAACTTCAAAAAAATGAATGATGTGTTTATTTTAAAGTTATACATTGAATATCTTCTGCCCCATTTTGAGGATTTCTCTTGTCTTTCTTAGTCTTCACAGGTTATTAAAATGGAGCAACTTTTGAAGCCAATTTTTCATAACATATTGAAAGTATAAAATTTATTTTTAGGCTAAAATGAACATGATGAAAATGGGAAAAGCTTGTCAGTAGTTCACAGTTTATGTTAATAGAGGTCAGTGGGACATGGTAGAGTAGTTAATTGGGCTACTCCTGGATGCAAGAATTTGCTAAGCAGGCCTTACAATTTTAAAACAAGTTCCAGTGGATCTTAATTGATTCTAATTTAAAAGTTGCAAAGACACAAATATGAGACCACCTAATCTTTCCTTCCCAATGAGAATAATACAACCCATAAAATTACATAAAAGTCGTATTTTGGATACGTGCCCTTATTTTACCATTTCCTAATTATCTATACTTATTACCATGTAAGCCTATAGGCTCAGAGCCTGAATTATGGTAAATACAATGAGGAGATATTAGGAATCTCAAATTTGCCTCAGTTTCTTCAACTTTTAAAAAAGGATATAAGCAGTTACCTAAATCACAGTAACTACCTTCCAAATTTGTAGATGGAACAAATAAGGTCATATTTGTAAAGAACTTTGTAAAGTCCCTGACACATTGTAAGCACAATATAAATCTTATTACTACCATCTTTGTTATTTTTATGTTAATATAGTTGAAAACAATTTTTAAGTAGAACATCTACAAGTACTTTTTCTAATGAGTTCATCTGCCCATATGAATACCCAGTTCAGTGAATTATCTTTTAAAGGTTACAAACTATACAGTGAGTCCATTTGGTTAAATAATTAGTTCTGATGATATTTGGTAAAGGTTGAAAATTATTTCACTTCATTAACATGAGTATAGTACAACATAGATTCTCAAAAAACCTAAAAACTTACAGTGACTGACATCTGAATTTATAATCTTCCTGGCAAGCTTGCATTTGCAAGCCTGATAGAGAAAGAATGTCAAAGACCTTTTTTTTTTTTAATCAAAACTCCTCATTTAACAAATGAGGAAACTGAGCTTTAGGGAGACAAGTTTCACCTACCCACAATCGGTGGTAATTAGCATCAGAAATGCAATTTGAATTAAATTCATCCAATTCTAGAAATGGTTGACATTCCACTCTGCCAGAATTTTTAAAAAAACCTGTGCTCTATTTTTTTTTCTTTTTAAACCCTTAACTTCTGTGTATTGGCTCCTTGGTGGAAGAGTGGTAAGGGTAGGCAATGGGTGTCAAGTGACTTGCCCAGGGTCACACAGCTGGGAAGTGGCTGAGGCCGGATTTGAACCTAGGACCTCCCTTCTCTAGGCCTGACTCTCAATCCACTGAGCTACCCAGCTGCCCCTACCTGTGCTCTGTTTTATCAATCACACTTGTAAAATATTAATTAAAGAATATTAGTCTCAGGATAAGATTTATCATAAAATACTGGTAGTAACTTTCAATAATTATTTAAAATTGACTTGTCCCTCTGTACTTAAATGAGACACCATTTCTTCATCTATGTAAAATTTTAATACCATTTATTTGTTTATTTGTCAAAATATTTGCTTAATTATAATCATTATCTTTAGCTTTATCTTGGGATTCTGAATGTTAAAGACAAGTTTGGCAATTTGTGTCAAGAGGCATTACATGTGACTTCCAATGCAAAGGTGCATAATATAGGAATGAAATAGAAAATAGATATTGATTAGGTTTGATAAGTTAAAGAATTTTGGAAAAGAATCTCTGAAATTGCAGAGTGAATGAGACAAGAGACCATTCTGTGCATGGAACTTAGAAGAAAGGAGAGGTCCAACAGTTGGTCTCCGACTTCTGAGGAGACTGAACAGCTCAGCTTTTGCTCTCTGGATTAGCTCTTCTATGATAGGAAAGAAAGAGAACTCAGAAAACATATAGAAGAGTTTTCACTTTCCTCACTGGAAACTCATAGTGAAGAAGAACTTGTCAGATCTGCTGTTTTTAGAGCTGTTTTTGAGAGGGGAAAAACTGAAGGCCCTTTACCTGAGCTCTGAGAGCAATCTCAGAGCTACATTCTGGCCAGTTAGTCTCTGAGACATTGGGCTAACTGGCTCTGTTTACTTGGAGATAATTTATCATAAAAATTTACTAATATATAAGGATTATAGATTAGATTTAATCAGATAGTATTTTTATGGATTTTTAGTCATTGTTAAGGAGTTTGAGAGAAGCTTGAGTGAATTCTCAAGAAATGAAGACTTCATCTTGAGAAGGTGAAAGAGGTTGGGAGGAGAAATTAGTTCCCCTTAGATTTAAGACATGCTGGGGGCAGCTGGGTAGCTCAGTGGAGTGAGAGTCAGGCCTAGAGACAGGAGGTCCTAGGTTCAAACCCTGCCTCAGCCACTTCCCAGCTGTGTGACCCTGGGCAAGTCACTTGACCCCCATTGCCCACCCTTACCACTCTTCCACCTATGAGACAATACAGTGAAGTACAAGGGTTTTAAAAAAAGACATGCTATTTACTAATCCTTACCTTATTTGTTGTTATATAATATAAATAAAAAAGATTTTTATAGAAATATTTAGTTTCCAAGTAATTATGCACTGGCCTAGTGAAGGGAAGTCACTTCTGCTTTCCTTAAAGGAGAAGAGCTGAAAAATACTTTGTGATCATCAAGTAAAGTATTCTACCACAGTATCTTCCTTAATAACATCCTTTTATATTCCAATACTCCAATAGAAAACTGAAATACTAGCCCTAGTGGCAGAGGTATGAGGCATACTAGGTCACTGCTTGCAGGTTACTGTGATGGCTATCCCCTTCCTCAATGGGTAATTTGATAACTTTCTATTTTACTTAATTGTTGATAACTAGATATTTATTAGATTGTGAGTGTTTTGATATCAGACTGTCTTTTATCTTTATTTGTATGCTAAGGTATAAGTACAGTATCTGGCCATAGTAGACACCTAAGTTGCTAAATGTCACAATGGATAGAGTATGTTACCTAGATTCAGGAAGATCTGAGTTCAAATTCGGCCTTAGGTTGTTTTGTTTGTTTGTTTGTTTGTTTTGTCATTCTAGTCATTCTAGGATACTAACACAAAAAGGAAACCAATTCCTGATGGGACTAAATAAGGTGTAAAGCTTTGGAAAGGAAAGGTGGACTGGAAACACAAAAAGAGACAATCATTACAGAGAAACGTCCTATAGTCTTAGAGCAAAACTGCTTGGGATGATCATATATGAAGAATGTTAGAAGAGATGCTTTAACACTTTTTTTCTCCCTTCTTTTAGAGAACTCCAAACAGTAATGTTCTTTCTCTCTTTATACTTTCTTATGGAAAGTTTCTCTCTTTTTACTTTCTCTATGGAAGCCTGAAACATTTTCCCATGTACATAGAAAGAGTTCATTTACTTTAATTTTTGTAGATTTCTTTTATTCCTCTAAAATGTCATTAATTACATTTTTAATTGTTTGAGTATACTTAGTAGAAGTACAATTTGAATGAGCTAACTAAGGAGAAAATATCCCTAGAAAAGAAATACAGCTACATTTGACACTGAGATGCTTTGCAAAAAGTTACTGAGGATTTTGACCTTAATAAAAGGATATAATAGAATTATAAATATTTTGGTTGTATTTCTCTAAATCAATGAAGACCATTTATATTTAGAAAGTCATCTAGCCAAAGACTCAGTGGAAGAATGAAGGATAAATAAGAATGTCTGGATATTCTGATCACTACCTCAATCTACCACCACCACATAGTCATCTTCCATTATTTATTTAACTAATACCCATTCAATGTATATCCACTTTGTTTCCTAACTTCCTAGACTTGGCTTCTACCAAGACTGAAATCTATTCTTCTTAAGCGCAGGTCCACAAGCAATTCCTTCCCTTTGTACCTTTCCTTGCTTCTCCCATTTTTTCCTAGTCAAAGTGAAAATCTGAGCATCCTTCTACCTTCCCCTTTAAATTAAAATTCAGTTTCTTAGATTGGAAAAAAATGTGTAATACGGAAATATAGTTTTATATGTGTCATCATGGGTTAGTAAATAGACAGCTGAGCTAAAATAGTCATATTTTTGAGTCTGAAAAACTGAGGTGAAGATATATCTTCAAATATCATTTCTGACACATGCTTGATTGTTTGATTCTTTTAGAGTTACATTTGTCCATTCATACCAGTATGGTATTCCAGTAGGGGATATGGTGGTACACTTTGAGGAAGATTTGTATTCAAACCCTGCCTCAGATATCCAGTAGCTGTGTGACTTTCATTAAATCTTTTGCCTCACTTTTTTTCATTTATAAACAAAGAATTTGTTTTGAAGGCCTCTAAGGTCACTATTAAATGCAAATTGATGATTCTATGATTCATACCACTACCTCTTTATTAAACCTAAAATATTAATATAGGTATATAAACACACATTATATATGTTTGTGTATATCTATATGTATGAATATTTATATGTGTATATGTATGGGGATGTGTTTCATACATTTCTATATTAATCAAACTTTTCTAAAGAATGAGAGGCAAAAAGAATATAAAAATCTGCTTTTATCTCTTAGAATCCCTCGCTCTTATCTGGACTAATTCATTCTACCTAATCTCTGTCTCCAATTTTTCCAGAATGAAATCCATCCTTCACATTAATGACTAAGATATATTCCTAAAATACTACTCTGACTGAATATTCACTTGCTCAGTAACTTCCCCTGGCTCCCTATTACCTCTCTAGCATATAGAAATCTATCTAATTATCCTTTAAGACTGTCTATAATCCAGATCTATTCTAATTTTTTATATATCCCCCCACCCATCCTGTGGTCCAGCTAAATTAGCCTACTTGTCCTTTCTCACACATGACAGTCTATATTCTACCACTAAGGGAGATATAGAACTTGAATTATTCTTTCACACAATTCTTGGAATATGTTGTGCCCTCACTTCTTCCTCTTTTCATTTCTTTTTTAAATGACAATTGTTTTAAAGTTCACAAAATACTTTGCATAGTTATACATACATATATATGTATAGGTATGCATGTATATAATGGAGAGAGAGAAACAGAGACACACAGAGAGAGAAAGTCAGAAGAGATGCTTCAACCACTTTTTTTTCTCCCACTTTCTTTTAAAGAACTTCAAACAGTAATGCTCTTTCTCTCTTTATACTTTCTTGTGGAAGCCTGAAACATTTTCCCATGTACATAGAAAGAGTTCATTTACTTTATTTTCATAGATTTCTTTTATTCCTCTAAAATGGCATTCATTGCATTTTTTAATTGTTTGAGTATACTTGGTAGAAATACAGTTTGAAAGAGCTAAGTAAGGAGAAAATATCCCTAGAAAAGAAATATAACTACATTTGACACTGCGATGCTTTGCCAGATGTGACTGAGGATTTTGACCTAAAAAAAAAAGGATTAATAGAATTAGAGAGCAAGAGACTTTATTAAGTCCCATAACTATCCAGTATCAAAGAAATATGATATTTCTCCAAAATCCAAAATCATACTGACTTATTTTCTTTACTACTTTGTATATACTTAGTATTTATTTAGTTTTCTCCTTCGAATGTAACCTACTTGAAGGCTTCATTTTTGTTATTCCATAGCCAGTTTAGAACATTGCCAGTCACATAATAGACACAGTTCAATGTTTAAGTTTATTGATTGATATTTTATGTGTAGCATTTTTAAGGTTGATTTTTTGTTTACTTATATGTTATTAATGATTTTCCTATTTGAATTTTGCTATGAATAAAATATTACTAGCTAAAATGGAAATATATTTTAAATTCATATAGTTTATATTACATAATATGTATAGAGAAAGTGCACAAGATCCTTTCAAGATAAATGTTTGTTTATGCAACTTAATGAGAAGACACTGTAGCTTCAGTCTTCTTTGTCTACATGTGGAGAATGGAAATTATCAATCCAATAAGAATTTTTGTATAACTATGCTACTATAAGCTATGTGCAAATCTACAGGTCTTTGATTGTCATTCATTTCTATTACAAAGACATTGTCCCCTTCTTTCCCCCATCTCTGTTCAAGTTAAAACTATTTATTCTTCAGTGAAGGTATTGTTTGAGGGATTCCTTAAACTCTTCTGCCTTGAATTTTCCTATTAGATTGTAAGGATAAGATCTAATTTCATTTTTGTAAATTCAGAATGTGTGTATAGTTATCAGAGGACTCTATAGTTAATTAATGCTTAAAGTATTTATTGAATTGAATAGTGGGCCAGGAGTTGATTTCAGTTAGCAGAAAAGATATACTTATTTAGTTTTTACCCACTCCACACATTTTCAAAATGAAAAGTCTTGATCACACTCTTTTATACTAGTTGGATAGAACTTCCCAATATTTTTTTCCATCCATACATGATCTACTTATTCTTTTTTAAAAATTTTAAACATTTATTAATATTCATTTTTGACATGGTTACATGATTCATGCTCCTACTTTCCCCTTCACCCCCCGCATTTCCCCCACCAATAGCCGACACACATTTCCACTGGTTTTATCATGTATCCTTGATCAAGACCTATTTCCAAATTGTTGGTAGTTGCATTGGTGTGGTAGTTTTGAGTCCACATCCTCACTCATGTCCACCCCAACCCTTGCGTTCAAGCAGCTGTTTTTCTTATATGTTTCCTCTCCTGCAGTCCTTCCTCTGGATGTGGGTAGCATCGTTACCATAAATCCCTCGGAATTGTCCTGGGTTTTTGTATTGCTGCTGGTACAGAGGTCCATTGCATTCGATTTTACCATAGTATATCAGTCTCTGTGTACAGTGTTCTTCTGGCTCTGCTCCTTTCACTCTGCATCAGTTCCTGGAGGTCTTTCCAGTTCACCTGGAACTTCTCCAGTTTGTTATTCCTTTTAGCACAATAGTATTTCATCACCAGCATATACCACAATTTGTTCAGCCATTCCCCAATTGAAGGACATACCCTCCTTTTCCAGTTTTTTGCCACCACAAAAAGAGCAGCTATAAATATTTTCATACAAGTCTGTTTATCTATGATCTCTTTGGGGTACAAACCCAACAATAGTATAGCTGGATAAAAGGGCAGGCAGTCTTTTATAGCCCTTTGAGCATAGTTCCAAATTGCCAGCCAGAATGGTTGGATCAGTTCACAACTCCACCAGCAATGCATTAATGTCCCAATTTTGCCACATCCCCTCCAACATTCATTACTCTCCCCTTCTTTCATTTTAGCCAATCTGCTAGATGTGAGGTCTACTTATTCTTTAAGGACTGCTTTTACTTTCAATTAAGATTTTATACTTTCCCCCATTTAGTTAACCATTCTCTGAATACTTTACCATTTATCTTCAATATTTTATAATATCTGTTTCATCATTCATTAGTAATTTAACGCAATTTTGACATGGATAAACAGTGTGTTTAACATTCATTTTTCATGGGTATACATCCCTAATCCAGAATTTGATTATAATTTTTTAAGATAATAATAGGACATGAAAGAAAGAACTTGTTGAACTTAAAAACAAGAAATCAAAAAGGATACAGCCATGTATAGTTATAAGAGCAGTCAGTTTTGGAGGGCTTTGAAACCCAGATCTATTATTTTCTATTTGTATTTGTAATTGAAGGAAGTAATTTAATCTCTATGTGCTCAGTTTCTTTATCTATAACTTTAAGAGGTTGATCTCCAGTTCCCATTAAGCTCTAAACAAATTTCAGATCTGTAACATGAATCATGTTGGATATTTCCAAATCCAGTTTTGCTATTTGGAAAATGGGAATAAGTTGATATTTCTTACTGAGAACAAATCTCAATGCACTTTATAAATATGAGCATGAATAAGCACATAAACGTAGCATATAAACATAGAAATGCATAAGGAGTATTCGTCCCTGTGAATTGGTTTTATTGTTGATTGTAGTGTATCAGTTTTTATGTTTTATAATATTAAATCTGGAAGCACAATATCAGGCATTTAATAAGTGTTCAGTTAATAAGTATCAGCTTCCTGATAAAAAAAAATTTAATGAAACTATTTTTGTTAAGTAGGGGTGGCAATTATTACTATTTCTAAATGTATTATGTATAAAAGATAACACCTTTCTCTGATGACTAGAGGTTTTTCTGAATACTTTAAAAATCTGATTTTTATAAACACAATTATAAAACATTGGAGTTGTAGCAAAAAATATTTTATTCTAAGAGATTCATTTTACAGAGAGGTTATGGTTTGCCTAAGGTTACAGAGCTAGTCAATAGTAATGTCAGGAATGAAAACCAAGTCTCCTAACTCTTGTCATTTTTCTTTTTCCTAAAGGGGAAACAAAAGATTTACAAGAACATAAATTTTAAAGGTTGATCTGAGGAAACTGGCAACACTGCTACTCTACTAGTATCTTAGGCTATGTCCAATTTTCTTCTAGTAACTTTTCAAAGAATCACTTGTTTCCAAAATTAAAAAAAGAATATTATTTAAGGCAATGGGGGGTTGAAAACATTCAAATTTTGCCCATCTTTTCAAAATATTTGTGATCTGGGCATAGTTTTATTTTATTTTAAGCCCTCAAATCTCATCATATTTAGGAGATGAAAGAAAACAATTTATTGAATGTTTACTTAATAAATAAGCACTGGCAGCCAAATGGAACAGTGGGTAGAGGATTGGGCCTATAGTCAAAAAGATCTGAGTTCAAATCAGTATTTATAATTAGTAACTATAACTCTGGACAAGTCACTTAGCCACTGTTTCTGTTTATTTCCTTGTTTGTAAAATGGAGATAATAAATTACTGCAATGCCTACATATTGGGAGGATCAAATGAGATACTATTTCTAAAATGTTAGTTCGATGCCTGACATTTAGTAGGCTCTACATAAATGCTAGTTATGATTATTAATAATTATTTATTATTACTTTATACAAAACACTCTGCTAAGAACAAGGGATACAAATGCAAAAACAAGAGTTCCTTCCCTCAAGATGTTTTTTTATTCAACTGGGTATAACAAACACCTGGGATAATGGGGGCCAACAAATGGAATTAAGGTCTCAGAAATAAAGAAAAGGAAGTGAATAGAATGATAGAACAATTCATTAAAACATCCTAATTGTGTGTATTAACACATGGTAGTGCTAATTTTGCTACAGTTATCTGAGGAAAAGGAAGAAAAGAGAAATAATGAAAACGAAAGTTTTCCATGTTTACTCTTCTCCTTTACCACACCTCTGCCTTCCTTCTTAGTTTTATAATGACAGAGTAAAAAAAAAAGCCAGGATGAAGATAAAGATCCATAAGATCCATAGTTCTAGGATATATAGAATTGAATGGTGTAATTATCTTGAGTCTTATTCTCCAGTGGTCCAGTTTGGGAGGTGGAATAATGGCAGGGAAGAAAATGGCTTTAGTAAATGTAAAATGGAAATAAGAAATAATACATTCCAAAGAATGACTTCCAATTCTTTGTTTGTTTTCTAAAGGGAATGGAAGAAAATGAGTCATATATAATTTTATATCAAATATATAGATATCTAGCAATATACTTTCATTTTCCCACTTTAAATATATATATATGTATATATATATATATATATGTATATATACATACACACTTACGTGTGTTGATATGTGTGTCTATACATCATACTCACATATCATTCATAATTTTTCCCACTTGCCTACTCTTCTGGAATTCATCATTTTGTCCATATACTCCTAATCCTGTAATATATCAATTCTTAAACTCATATCTTCCCAATAGATCTTCACCCCTGAAGCACCTTCCTTCATCTGTTTAGAAAAAGGGGAAAGTAACACTGAGGAAAGCCTGCTAAATCCTCCACATAAGGAGAGTTCCTGGGGAAGTCATGTCAGTATTTCTCTCCCGGCTGTACGACTTCATCATGCCTCTTTGGGCCAGTGGCATCCCAACTTCTTCTCTACTTCCCCTCCTCTACTTTACATTTTCTTTTTAGTGTGTTTCTTTCTGAATTAGGAGGCAAATTGATTGAGGGTAGGAACTGTCTTTTGAATTTCTATATATTGCTAGAACTTACAAAGCATATAATAGGCATTTAATAAATGATTACTGACTATTGTATATTATGCTCTCTGTATATATGCCTAGATGTATAGGTATGTGCATATGTGTATGTACATACATGTACATATAGTGTGTATACACTAGAAGAAGTATGATATCTCTTTAAGTTCAAAGTCTATGACATTTATCATCTCTTGCACAGAATTGCCCTGAGACTATTAGTTGTGATCATTGTAGTGGTCAGGGAAGTGCTTTCAGATATAATATTTGTACATTCAGTTCAGTCTTTTTTTGGAAAGAAATCGTAGGCTACTATTTTAAGATTCATAAATTGTATTTCATGTATCTATTTTCCTTGAAGATTAATTTTCATTTCTAGAGGTATGTGTAGATATAAATGTTAATATGACTGCAGTTTTAAAATAAGTACCTCCATACATACAATTGCATATATGTATGTATCCAAATATCTATATTTCTCTCTGTAAGGATGTGTGTTTATGTATGTATGTGCCCATGCACATATTTATAGCATACAGACCTTGTGGTCACTCTAGCATAGCTGCTTCACTTATAGATGAGAAAAATGAGGCAACAAAAATATTGAAAAAATAATTGGAAGAATGATAACATTTGCAGTGATAGAAAAATTTTTAGAGACTGAGTACCCAAATTGCAACCTTCATGCTACATGTGAGCCCTCCACCTTATCCAAGATATGAGAGGGAGGAAGTGCTTCCATTGGACTGCTGGGCAGAGGGGCAAATGATATGAGAAATATCTTCAGGCCCATATGGATAAGGGGAAGGGGAGTAGCACCTCTGGCATGTGTGCCACAGGTTCACCATCATGGGTGCAAAAGCAAAAGAAAATATTTCTATGAAATTATTATTAGAAATCTGGAAAAGACAATAGATCTTGGGGAGCATATAAATGTAAAAAAATCTTCTTCCCAAGCACAGTTTGTTTTTTCATTTGATACCCAGAAGGTTGAAGGGTTAGTAAGTAAAAGAAAGCATTTAAAAAAATATTTTACTTAGCATGTTAAGACTTTTGGTCTATTAAACCCAAGATATTCATAGGAACCAGAAAAGATTCAATATAGAGTATTATTTAAGTACAAGGAAGTCACCAAAACAATCAACTGTAAAGGACAAGCATTTTGTCTTTTGAAAAATGAGTATGCAATCTTCCTGTCTTATTTCTCTTCCTTTTCAAATTCAGATAATGGATTTAGGATAAAATAATGCTGAAATTTAAGTGAGAAAACTATAAATGTCTTATTTTAAGGTAGAATAATATCAATTCTAAATCCTCTTAGCTCTTCTTCATTTTTTAAAGTTTTCCCTCCATTGGATGGATCCATAAATTTTGTTTAATTGATTTAGTCCATTTTGTTAAAAAAAGCTTTTAATTGTTTTTTTGTACATGAAATAATTTATGTTCTACAACGTTATTGCCTTCTTAAATTATAGGAAAGGATTTTAAGATAACTGCAGCTGAATTTTAACTTTCATCTTTTTTTCTACTAATGTATTTTCAATATTCTCTGGAAAACACAAGTCCATGATCTCTGGTTCCATATTTTAAATCTAAACTCAAAATAGAACCTTAGACTTTTAAAAGTTCTCCAACCAACTTTTGTTTGTTTTCCCCAAAATACAGTTTTCTTCTATGCTTGATTACTTGCCTTCCTAACTTCCCTTAAACCTCCACTAAAATACGTTTTACTAGAAGCCTTCTCCAAACTCTCCCAATTCTAGTGCCTTCTCTTTATTTCCTATTTTGTGTATAGTTAGATTTATACATATTTAACTACATGTTTTCACTCCCATTAGATTGTAAGACTTTTGAAGTCAGAGGATGCCTTTTCCTTGTTTTGTAACCCTAGAGCTTAGTCCAATGCCTGACACATACTAGATACTTAATAGATGCTTATTGATTGATTAATTGTGAAGGGCTGAAACAAAATCCAAACTGATCCTTTCATACCTAATCTGGTACTTTTTCCACTATTAAAAACTGGGGATTGTTGGTTGGTATAAAACACCTGCTAATGGAGTGCTAATTTTGTCCCAGGCAATTTTTTTATCATTATTCATTCCAATAACCACTCACGAAAATGATAGGCTATATTTAATGTGTGGTGTGTCATTTAAAATTATTGTAAGTCCTGGGAGACTACATCACCCAGGACTCTCTGCTACAATTTCCCCAGACACCTCCCACTTCCTTTGTGGGAGGTGTCAGAGAAAGTATAAAAGAGAAAGTTTGGCGACTTTTTGCTCTCTCTATCCTGGAGTTGCTCTCTGGAGCCTGGAGGTTGACTGACTTTCTCTGATCCTGGAGTCTCTCTCCCCAGATCCTTTTTCTCTACCTAACCTTTCCTTTCCTAATCTAAATAAAAGCTAGCTATTCTAAACCCTAATTTGCTCTCTGATCTTTTATTTGAGCCCTGAAAAGCTATGGTCAATTTCCCCCTAACAAGGCTGGGGATTGCTACTTTCCTTTCCCTTTTTCTACCTTCCTCTCTCCTTTCTCCCATCCATCATTCTATCTTCCTTCCTCTATCCTATCCTTCTTTGAACCTATCCTCCCTTCTCCCCCTCACAGTAGATAGTCAATATTATTGAAAAATGCAATATATTTATGTGCATGTGCATATGTGTACATATGTGAGTATGTGCATATGTTTGCATATATATATTCTATGTAATCAGTTCTGAAATAATGTTTATTTTGAAACATTTTTGACATAATTTATATATTAGGAAACCATTTATATAATAATTATTTCATGTTTTCCTATGTGTGGTTTAATAAGCAAGAGAAAGAGTAAAATGAGCCTCACATGCTTTTTTTATTTAACAACTTTCCATCTTATTTCAGATTTAAATAATTTTTTTGCTATATTTTCAAAATAAGACACATACATGATTCATGATTTTTCATGGACTGGTGATTTTTTAAAATTCATATATCAAATTGACCATAACTGAGTGCATACATATATACATATATGCTTATAAACACATGTATGATATTTATACACATAATAACACATATATGATTTATGTATTTGTGTATAGATTGAAAGATGTGTAAGAAACAAAATTAATAAAGAGTGATAAAATTAAAAATATCATGATTTTAAAGGGTTTATTGAAAGCCATTTGAAAAATGAAGCCATGTCCCTATTGAGTTAGCTCAAAATACTTGGGCCCTATTACCTCTTCCTCCCATCCTGGCTCTGCTCCAAATCATCAAAAAGAGAGAAAGTACCAATGCTGTCCTTAGTCTTTATACTCCTAGTTGCGTAATTACACTTCCTGCCCACCTGATTACACATGGGAAATGTAGTTTAGCAGCATTGACATTTGTCAGTTAACAACTTTTATCGTCAGATTCTAGATGATTTAGAATGTTCAGCATTTTCACCTTTTACTTTTCCGTTGTCTTCCAAAAGCAAAAAGATTATTCAAATAAATCAACATTTACAAATGCTTCATGTCATTTGATACTATAAAGTGGCCACTATAAAGTGACAAAGATGCAGACTAGCTCTATAAATTCCTTGAGGAATGTGTTTAAATCTGCAGATTCCACTCTACATGTTAACTCTCTATGGTAATTACCCTTACCAAATCCAGTTTAACATAAGAACCAGTTCATTATTCTATGTAGCTAATGGTACAGTTTGATTTACTTAAAGAAATATGTCAATGACTAAAAAATTTAAACTGAAAAAAATTAAACGGTGAAACAACATTTTCTGCTATTTCTAGTGGATACTCTTTCAAGTATGTAGAGAATGTTGTACTGAGCAAAAGTCCCTAGGTCTTTATATGTGGTAAAATAATATTTGGAAGCTTCTAGTTAAAGAAAGAATCATACAGGAGACTTATAGTGAGTACAAATAGTAATAATATTGGCACAGAGATACTATTTAACCTTTGGCATGAAAGAAGGTTTTCTTTAATAATTGATTCATATGGCAGTTCTTAAAATGATGTTCCTAATGAGTGAAAAAAAAGAAGAATCCTCTGTGACATTTGCTATTTTGAGGTTAATCAGAGTTTAGAAACAATGAAACAGATGTATCAGTGGTAAGAATTTTTTTTCATTTTGATGAAATTTTATTTCATTATGATGTACTTTTACAAATTCAGAAATCAATAATGACTTGACATTGCAAAGGTATCCTCATGTTGGTGAACTAAATATGATGTGATGTCCTTTTTCAGTGAATGACAAAGTAGTTGAACCATAGCTATCTTCTATGCAACAAAAACATGAAAGAGTACTTATTAATTCCAGAAAAGCTTGAAGCTCTTGCCTCTTGAAACAATTTAGGGCTTCACACAGATTTTCCATAATTTCATCTTCAGCTGATACTGTAATAGGAAATAGATTTTAAAAGTAGGAAAGCAGACTTAGCAGACAAACTAAGGGGAAAAGCCATGGCTGTCAGCCAGGGACATTCTAAATAGAATGAAGAGAAAAACTATTTTTTCCCTTGAGGACTCTGGTCAAGCTGGGAAAGGGAAAGGGTGTGGATGCCTTTTTCTGCCCAGTGAGGAGCTCAAGGAATGTGGAGTTACCACTGTCAAAGGAAGACCTGCCAGAGAAGATCAAGCGAGCAAGAAGATCTAGCTGGGGTGGTGGACATCCCAGTCTGAGACAAGCTCCTTGATTAGCATCTCCTGGAGTTACCTTTCTGTGGACCTATTTCCTACACCATCAAGAGGAACTGAAGTGGACATGGCTTTGTGAGAGACCCATTTTCCCTTCTATTCTCTCATAGTCTGATATGTGTAGTGTAGGCTTTAACCCATTCTCCCAGCCCCTGTGTGGCTCCTACTGATTAGATTCAGTATAACTTTTCCCCATTATCCCTGACCTTAATTATTATTAAAACCCTGTGTTTATAATTCTTTTGTCATTGTACTACCCTGTCACTTGCTGGTTTCACAGACTCCCTTGCTAGGAGGATCAGTGTGGCAGTTAATGCCCAAGAGTAACTCCTGTCAACTGCCATTTCCCAAACTGCCTAACACAATTTCCCCAGCTTGTTAAGTCCCCCCTTATTGTCCATTCCTGTCTCCTACTCACCCTTCTTAACCCAGATAAAAATATAAGTTAACCCCAGTTTTTACCATAAGAGTTTGGCTGCCCCAAATGGTGGGTTAAGAGGAGGAGAGGAAGTTCACTCTTGGACCCACAGGGCCAGACTGGAAGCCAAAGGGTTCTGAACATTCCATGGGGGATAGATAGCCATTGGCTGTGGTCTGAAAGTTCCAAGCCAGTGGTGAGCTACTCAGAACTGCTTACCTCCCTCACCCCCAGTTCATTGATAAAATCTCTGAGTGAAGCCAATTTACTATCAAGGCTAAAATAGTCCCAAAAAAAGGGTTTTTCTTTCACCTTAGTCAGTCTGCTAAGTCTGCTTTCCTACTTTTAAAGTCTATTTCCTATTACAATACTCTGTTCAGAGCACCATTGAAATATGGTACATTACCTTGTATTGTAGAAAGAAGGACAGAACATAATATTATCCTAAAGTCACAGAAATTCCTTAAAAATGTATTTCCTATTATTCCCCTTAGTTAGAGGTGATTTACTTGGATAGAACCACTGACATTTAATTGTAACAAATCTTGGTCCAAGTGAAGTTTAGTAAAGACCAACAATACAAAAGTAGTGTATAATTGATTGATTTTAGACACCAAATATAGAGGCAACTTAAATATTTTATTATGAGGGTAATTGTATTTACCACTATAAATTATTATATGGCATGTGGCATAGCTCATCAAGTACGTGTTACTGGTTTGAAGTTACTTTGATTAAATGCTTATGTTCTTCAAAATTACCTCAGAGCAATAGGTATATTATTAATTTTCTAGCATACAGATACAAGATCTAGATCCAGAAAAAATAAGGCTGGGATGCCCCTTCAAAACTTTCATATTCCTTAAGAACATCTTGGTAAATATTAAACCTTTTTTCTCCTATCTGACTGTTTTAATTATATAAATTTTTTTTGAAAGATCTCAAAAGTTAGGAACAATCTTCTTCCTGAGAAGCATTTATGTTACCCTTCAACATAAGTAGAAGCTTTCCTAGGAAGGCATAAAAACGTTCCTTTACAAAATAGTTTCAGTGAGCATTTGAGTGAGATAAAAATGTGTGATAGGTTAAAAAAAAGTACTATTTAGAGCAAGAAGAAATAAATGTTCAAAGAAAGTTGAGGAAAATAATGAATACAATGTATTGTTTGAAGTCATTTTGGAATTCCCCAGAAGTGTTGCTAGGGCCTATGTTTACCATTTTTATTAGTAATGAGATTAACTGCATGAATGGAGGAATTTTCAAATTCAAAGAGTGAAGGAAGCTAGTGGATTGGCAAGCTGAGCAAGCATAGATCATGAACACTGTGTGTCACATCATGGAGATAATATTAATATTGGCCTTTTCTCTCAGTAGAAGAAGGATTGTAGCTATGGTAAACATAGGGTGAGCCAGAACCCTTAACCAACAGTCTTAGAACAACAAAGAATAGCAAACAAATAGCATAAAAGTGTCAAAATATTTAAAAAAAAAGGATTTGATAAATTAGAACATTGAACTAAATAAAATGAAATTAACTTTTATTTTCAAAATCTTACACTTGAGTGGCCTTCAAGTTCAATATATAGTAAAAGTATAAAAAGACAGGTATAAAAATTAAGTCATAATGTAAAAGTCACCTCAGGTATGTGAATGTTATTAGTAGTTTCTCTCTCAATAATAATCATTAAATAAAGATAAGATGACTAATTTTCAATTATTATAAAGATCTTTTTTCAGGTATGGATTGGACAGGCTTTAAAATACTTTCCAACTACAAAAATACTTAATTCTGAGATTCATATACTGGATGAAGAATTCTCCACTAAAGCAGTGGATTGCAACAAAAAAATAAGTAAAACAATTCCTTATATTTATAAATCTATTATTTCATTATTTCATTGAATGATTGATCAAGAAAAAGAGAGAGGGAGATGCACAGAGAAAGTGAGAGAGACAGAGGAGAGAGACAGAGACAAAGAGGCAGACAGGGACAGAGACACAGAGAGAGAATTCAAGAGAGTAAAAGCAAGAGCAAGAGAAACAACTTATGGTTATATAAATAACCCACTATGCCTATAATTTGTAAGGTTCTTGGAGTAATAAGTATTATATTTTGTCAAAGACTTTGTTAGTTATTAATATAATGACATAATTATCATATAATTAAGATAATTTTTTCTTTCAAATACAATTATTTTAGTTGTTTTCTTATTGGTGGAACATTTTTGCATCCCTATTAGAATATACAATTAGTTGTAGTGCATTTGAATGCATTGAAGCTACCTTTTCTAGAATTTTTGTCTAAATTTCTCATATTAACAAAATATTATCAACATCATTGTATTATTAGTGGTATTATTCTATTGTTCTCTTGGTCTGCTTTATCATTCTCTTAAATTTATGATTTTATTTGCTTCTGTTGTTCATGAAAATAAAATCTAAGTTCCGAGATGATTTTAAAAAGAAATTTATTAAGTTTTTTGGTAAAGGAGAGTGAACAGGAAAGGAGGTGAGACTCTTTTATCTCCACTTTCAGGATTTAAGCCATGGTATTTACATGAAAATCAGAACTGAACAATCTTACTGAGATCACAACTTATAAATAAAGGGAGATGAATATGAGTAAATGTGAACTTTTAATAGTATTTGGGCAAAATGATTGCAGATATATAGCATATCAAATTGCGCACTGTCTCAGAGAGGGAGGAAAGAAAGAAAAGAGAAGTGGAGTTGCCACTCAAAATTTCAGAAAATTAATGTTAAAAGTTTTTTGTACATGTAAACATATAAACAAAGCTGGAGTGGACCCAAAACAAGACCTAGAAGTAAAGAACTGAAATAGGAATTGGGAGATCCAAAATACATTGTAGCTATCTCCTGCATTCTTGAAGATTTACTGAGATCAAGGAAACATTTTGTATTTAAATAATCTCTCTAGTTAAAATAATCTCTAGATTAGAATAATACTAATAAATGATAAATAATAATCCACATCTTATCAAGGAATCCATTTTGTTAGAGCTTCTATATGTAAATCAGCTTCGTAGTCTAAACTTAATTTGATGATGTCTCCATTTTTTCTGTTAATTTGTATCTAAATATGTTTCTGATAATTGCCCTTTATTGCTTTAAAATTCTTAGTTTTTTTCTGACATATATATGCACATATATATTACCATAGATTCTGATAATTATTTTTTATTTCCTCTTTGTTGTGAGATAATTTATTTTCATTTTAGATTGTTAATTTAATTTTTTACTTCTCCTTTTTGATCGTTAGATTTTTCCTTATACTCTAATCCTATATTAGTCCCAAACCAAGCTTCTAGACCGTCTTTTTTTCAGGGGAGACTATGTATACCTCTAATTTGTGGCTCTGAGCACTGAGTTAAGAATGACATTTTTCTTGCCTAATTCTTCCACTCTACCCTTGTCCATCCCTTCTTGTGCTTAGATTGAAGTAATCTACTGCTTATAGATTTAGAAGGAAAGATGAATGGTGGGAGTCACTGCTATGGAGATTCCTAGGGTCAGATTCTAAAAGCTTAATTGTTCAGTGCCGTGGTGGTCACATAGAAAATATGTGATAGTAGAGACACCCAAAGAAGACTACTTATCTAAGTTCTTTGGTGAGAATCCATGAAGTTTGCAGCTTATACAAGGATTTTACCTTTTGTATTGTGAATTTATCTAACACTGCTTCATATAAACTTGATGATTGGCATCAAGTACATAATTTCTGAGTTTTTTGACATTTTCTGCTTAAGAAGTTGGTAAAAAGTGACTATTTAGCTCTTTTCTGGTCTACCAGTTTCTAATGTTGGAGATTTACATGCACACTTGGTTTATGTAGGATAGAGATAAATCTGTATCCTGTAAAAAGGCATATCTCAATGGGAATGATTAGTGATCAATCAATAACTTTCACCCACACAATATGGAAATAGTGTAATAAATTAAACCATCAAAAAGCAGTTAGTTGTCCCATCCATATGATATATAACACAATGTCCACTGGGAAGAAGGAATACTGCTAGATGGTAAAGTTCTCTAGGTACTCTTTATTTTTCTATAACATTTGTTGAATTCACCATGTTCCAGAATCAAGGTTTTGACTTAAGAATACATATAAAGAAAAATAAATGGTTGAAAAATGACTTTCCCAAACCAATATAAGCAATTGGATAGATATAAAATGAATTAGTAAGTGAAGTCATGTATTCAATACTGATACTGGAGCTTGACAGAGTTATTTCCAGACATCAGTTGGAGGGAAGAGAGTGAACTGAATCATATTTGTGAAATTATACCATCATTCCAATAATTATCAGGAAATCATCTGTTAAAATATACCTTTTTGAAAAATAAATGTTATTGGTGATCTAAAGGAGAGTGGTGACTTGTATTGTAGGTGCAAATAAACACTTAGAAGATAATCTGAAACTGAAGAGAAACTGAAAAGCCACAATTGAATGTCATTTTAAGAAGAGAATAAGATTCAAAAATGTTTATTAAAATATTCAACTAATAGGACATACAGAAAAAAATGCGATGGCAAATTTACTTTGTGCTATAAAAGATACTAAGCTAACAAACCTAGTTAATGTACTTCAGAATTAAAGCTGAAGAAACTGATTACTCTTAAATAGAAAATAGAAATAATTATAAGCTAAAAAGCAGTGGTGATGAAAATTAAAAGAACCTTAAAAAGAGACCATCTAGATTGAAGAAAATTTGGGAATGACATCAATGAGATTTCAAGTGTTGTATTATAACTAAATTTTACTTAAACATATGGCTAGAAGTATTTTTGTTAGTCAAGTTCATTTCTGGATTTTTCAAAAGTATCCCCCATAATCTTAACTTCCCCAAGAAAAGATATTAATCAGAAGCAGTATCTTTTTTATTTATTTTTTTCTGTTAACAACTTCTTTAAATAAGTAAGGCTGTATCTATTATAATTACATTAAGTCTATTCTCACGTTGATCACTTTTTCTTATTTGGTTTTAATGTTAACCAATGGTCTAATTAGTTCATAGTTTGACTTCAAATCAACAGGTGATTTTGAAATAATTCATAATGTTGTTTCCTATTTAGTAATTTTTTTTCTTTCTTTTTCTATTCAGCAACTCTAAATTCTTTTCCTAAAGGGAATAGTTCTATTTCATGATATACAGTCTTGAATATTGAGTAATTTATAGGGCTTTGACATTTTTCCATTTCCTAAATCTGAATCATGTTTGATTACACATGCATATTCACACACATAAAAACATACTTATACAGAAATACCAATATATGTATACACACTTGTTTACACACATAAATATATGTACATATTGTGTAATTAATTTTCTGTACCCTACAACTCCAATTCGCAGCATACCATGTTCCTTTTCATGGTACCTGCTGATGTAGGGAGGATGTAAATTTGGTATAGCCCTGCCTCTTTCTCTCTTTTATAGCACATTGTGGAGTTGAGGCAAGGCCAGAGGCAGAACTTGCTCATGTGGTTTTAATTTTATTAGATAATTAGCTTTTTTTTACATCTATTTCCTTTTTAGTCATTCTACTTAAAGTGATTATAAACTCTATAAAATATAATTTTTGGAGTGTTGGATATTAATTTAAATCCTACTATAGTGACCAGAAATTTGGAATTTAAGACCCTTACTGAGTAGATTAGTTGGAGAAAAAAAAACTACATTTCTCTGCTGCCTGGCCTTCTTGCCTCCTACTCCATACAGGGAATTCTAGCTGCTGCTGCCGCTCCTGCCTCCATGCTAACTGCCTGCGTAGGGGTCCTTGCCCAACCTGCAGTCACTTCATGCCACTTCCTGATGCTTCTGCAGTCTAGGCCACTTTTCTCCCACTGCTGATTGCCCACCTGAGAGAATCATTTGGAAGTAAAAGGGTGAGATCTAAATCCCATTTTCTCCTCTTATACTGAAAGCAGTGGATAGCTATTGATCACTGTGGCTTGGTAAGCTGGGTGGTTTTTTGTTTGTTTGTTTGTTTTTTAGCAATAATTAGCCTATAACCCTCCTGACTCCTTTCGCCTGGGGAAAGAAACCCTGATCCCCCAAAGAGCTACTATCTTGCAGGCAAGAAACCCAGAGTGTAGGAGGAAGTTAATAATTTCACCTCAGTTTTTGTTTTTTGTTTTGGTTATTAGAAAGTATTAATTATTGGACTAAATTGAGAAAGTTTAGCCTTATTTTACTATCTATCTAAAGTACCAGGGTCTAGGCACTCTTCAGCTACTGCCTCAGCACTTCTACTTGCTATTTGTTTCCCTTACGTTACTAACAGCTGAGTGTTTGCTTTTGCCCTGGAATGCTGGTATTTCTTTTAGGCAACAATCAGCCTCCTAAAGGCTTTTGCCTGAGAAGACCCTTCTTAACTCCCCTGCCCACATGAGTCTTAAGCATGTAGTAGCTTAAGGCTAATAAAGCCTCATAGACTAGCAACAGCCTAACAGCACAACATAGATGCAGTCTACCCCATCAACTCCCAGGTCAATTTTAAACTGAAACTAGGGGTTTTCATACTCCTGGCTGAGAGGGTGGAAAATGAGGGTTTAGCCCACATGGAGGTCTCCTGTGCCACCCTCAAGACCCTAAAACCCAGCAGAGCAGGGGGCAGCTAGGAACTCAGTGGATTGAAAGGTAGATTTTTTTGGAAATTAGACTCTGGTTTCCTGACCCAAACATCTGGAGCAGCCTATATTCTATATTCAAACACCCTTTTGCTTTCCCAGCTCAGCTAAGCAGCTCTGAGGAGTTTTTACCTTCATTGGCCTAAAATACAAAGCTTTTGTTTTTCCTTAGTAACTTAGCTTCTAGCTAAAGTATTTCAGCTGCCCTCCATTTTTTTAAACTACCTAAGAGGGGTGTGTCTAGGGATGGTATTTAAAATCACCCTGGCAATGAGAGAAAGGTTTTCTCTAAATTGGGGGAAAAAAAGAAAAAAAAACTATACTCCCAGAGATTTTTACTGAGTTCCAACTATTCAGCACTTCAGAATGGTTTTATTTAGCACTGTTCCTGGGAGGGCTTTTATTCATAACATATTTTCTCCTCAAGAAAAATCAATGGAAGTTCACTTTGATTAAAATACAGACTAAAATAGACAGCACTGAGAAATTTAAGTAAGTTTAAAATTCAGAAGGAAGATTCCCCTGTATTCAAACCTGCCCACCTCTTGCTTCAAGCTGATTTCCTTTTATATTGTCTTGTTCAGCTTTTGGAAGCCCATGGCCTGACCTCCTCACTCCCTTGCTCCTCCCCACCTTGCTCAACTTCTCCATCTGTCTCCCCTGCCCACTCTCCTTCCCCCAACCCAATCCCTGCAACTTCAGCCTCTGTCAGATCTCCTTTTCCCCTGCCTCTTCCTATTCTTCCCCTGTGCCTACCCCACCCTCTTCTACCTGACCCACCCTACTCCCCTGTCTTTTCTTCTGTCCCAACCCCTCCTTTTGCTACCTGCCCATCCCCTACCCCTCCTCCCAAACCCCACTTCTGTTCCTCCTGCCTTGTCTCCCCATCCCTGGATCAATCCCTTCCTCTTAGCTCACGTACTTGCTTGCTCCATAGCAACTCAAACATCCAGCCAAGAGGCAAAAATTGCAAATAATTCAGTTAAAGGCCTTTTCTCCTTAAAAGAAGTAGCCACCTTCAATAAAACTGGAAATGTGGTGCCCTTAAGACAACATACACCCTTCCACCCCTAGATATTGAGATATTCAAGCTGAATACCTCTTCCTTTGAAGATGAACCTATTGTAGTGATTAAAAAGATTGAAAATATCTATAAAACACAGTCTGTTTTGTCAAGACTTGGATAATTTACTCCAAGCTTTCTTGACAGAAAGAGAGAAAAATAAAATCATCTCTTTTACTAATGAGGCCCAAGGAAGAAGAGCAGCTCATTGGCCCTGGGAAGATCTGAAATAGAATTTGAATACAGAGGAAGGTATCTTAAAACTATGCCAGGCCAGAGACTCATTACTTACAGCAATGAAAGCTTGCTCTGATAGGTCCAGCACATAGGTAAAATTAAAAATTATTAGGCAAAAACAAAAGGAAAATCCCTCCCAGTTTATGGATAGACTTATTGATTTGGGGAGCAGATAAATAGACTTGGATCTGTCCAGAGAAAGGGATGTTAGACAAATACTTAGGTAATTTGTTAAAAATTACAGTAAAGTGGTTAGACACTACTTTAAGACCAGCTCCCCAAATTGGGACTCTATGTCTCTTGAGGAATTGAGAAGGATAGCAGTCTTTTTAAGGGTCATGAACAGAAAAATAAGAACAATCACTTAGTGGAGGACTTAAGGAAAAAAATAAAACTTTTAAAGCAGGAAATTAAAAATGAAAAAAGAAAAACATGAAGTGGCCACAGTCCCTTTGCGAGAATCCACAAATTTATCATTAATGTGTTACTTCTGTGGGAAAAGTGGTCACATAATGATGATCTGTAAGAAGTGGAATCAGGCAAATAGAAACAATAAAAACTTTAGAAATAATAATAATTACAGAAATAATATTCCAAATGAGACAAATGATAATATATAACAAAATACCCAACAATGATAGATCCAAAGTGGAGTTCTGTAGGATTATTAGGGAAACTGTGAGATTAGTGGTCAGATGACAATGGAGTTTCCCCAATCCCTGGTCTTTGGAGAAGTAGGCAGACTTGACTGGATGGGAGGGGCAGGTGCCTGTGGAGTACTCCTTCACCTTCCCCCCACCCTGTAAGCAGTTGGAAATCAGTTAACTGTCTGGTTATGGAGGATATTCTGGTTTGGAAGCTTCTGGGCCAAGATGGTAAATGGATAGAGACTAAACCCCTTGTGATGATAACTTTCTTTGTTTGAATTACTCTCTCACAGGATGGAAATGTATGAGGTTAAAGTCTTCAGCAAATCTGACCACAGGCCCCCAGCGCAAAGGTAGTTACAGCCCCTGCTTAAATGAAATACTTGGCTTGATGAAAGGAAGGTAATAAGTATAATCCCCAGCTAACTGTACACAAATTCTATCTTTTCACAAACTAAATGTATTTAATGATTTCAGGGAACAAGAGAAAGGAATCAGTTTAAGGAAAGAGGAGGGAAGGTAAAATGGCTAAACTGTTAGTAGGGGTGGTGGGGAATGTAACTTGAATGTCTGAACTCTAATCTAAATCCCTACATAATCATCCTTCTAAAACCTGAACTGCTAAACTTTAGGTAGACTGTATTTTTGCTTGAAGGTCTGTGTTTGTGGTTAGCTACCAGGGTAAAGCATCCCTGGCTGTCAGTGACTGAATGTCCCAGCCCACAGCTACCCAGATTGTCCCTCTGCCCTGAGCCAAGAGCAAAGAGTCAGGACCCTTGCAAGAGGGATGACCTAGCTTTTATACCAGGACACCAACTGCCTTTAACTGCCCCCTCACTTAGAGTTCTGGGGGGCACTATGGAATTCTGTGATGCAGATTGAACCCCCTCAGAAATATGATCCCACACCTTGTCCATCCTATACTCAGGATGAAAATATCCCTTGGTGTGGGGGATTCCAGAAGAATATACTAGGATCTTTATGAAGTTGTGCATGGGGCATAAGGGCCCTGAAATCAAAGAATGAAATCTTAGATTTCTCAGACCCAGATGTTTTAATGCCAATTATCCCTATCCATTCCCACCACACACCCCAACAGTGATGAATCTCATTTAACTCTGAAAGTTGGAAACATGTATTATGATTGTCTCTTAGACATTGGAGAATCCAAATCAGTATTAATGAGTAAACCTGATTCTGAATGCAATTCTATTGCTTTGCTAAATATAGTGGGGATATCAGGGCCACCCTTAAAGTTACCAAAGCTTTCCCCTTGAATGGAGTCTGTGGGACTTCTATCAGTAGAACATTCTTTCCTCTTAATGTCTGACTCTTCTATTTTTTTGCTAGAAAGAGACCTTTTATGTAAGCTTAGAGCCACAATAACTTGCTCTCCATATGGCTTTATATCACTAGAATTGTCTGAGGCATCCTTAACTTTACTCCCTGTACTTCTTTCGGTCAGGATACGAAGGAGCCTCCCACCATTGAAATTGGAGATGATATACCTGAGTCTCTCTGGGTCACATCATCTTCCCATATTGGCCTACTTAAATCAGCTATTCCTGTTCAAATTAGGATAAAAAGTGGTCCACCTCCTTCCATTCATCAATATCCTCTATCAAAAGAGGCAACTGAGGGAATTATTCAACTGCGAGATTTATTAATTGATCAAGGAATAATAATTCCTTGCAAATCTGAATATGAGACACCCATCCTACCTATAAAAAAGCCAAAATTAGGCCCTAATGGGAAAATTGTCTATTGACTTGTGCAGGATGGATATATATATATATATATATATATATATATATATATATATATATATATATAATCATGTCATTAAGAAACATCTTGTGGTTCCCAGCCCAGCCACAATTATCTCCTCTATTCCAAGCACAGCAAAATATTTTACTGTTTTAGACCTATGTTCAGCTTTATCCTCAATTCTTGTTCATGAGAATTCAAGTCATATATTTGTCTTCACCTGGAAAGGTTACCATAGACATGGTCCCAATTCCCAATGGAGTTTGTGGAAAGTTTCACCTTGTTTTCACAGATTTTAAGCCAAGATTTGAAAAGTATTAAGTTTAAGGAGAGCTATTTGATACAGTTTATGGATTATTTTCTCTTGGCCTCACCAAATGCCACAGCAAGCCAAGCAAACATCTCCTTTTAGAGCTATATAAAAGAGGCCACAAGATCTCTAAGGCAAAGGTTCAGTGTTGTCTCCCTCAATGGAATATTTAGGGTTCATTTTAACTGCTAGTGCCCACTCCATTTCCCCTAAGTACATTGAAGATATTCAAAAATTGTTCATACCCTCCACTAAGAAACAGTTGAGGGCAATTCTTGGAGCAACAGGGTTTTGCAAGCAGTGGATCCCTTGCTATGGGGAAATCACCAAGCACCTTATTGCTTTGACAAAATATTTGGTACCTCAACCACTTAAATTAGAGACAGAATACCTGTCAGCTCTTTCAAAATTAATACAGGCTATTCTGTCTGCCCCTGCTCTAGGCAACTCAGAATTACAACAAGCCATTTACTTTGTATGTACAAGAACAGAGAGGGGTAACTTCAAGGGTTTTAACTCAATCTTTGGGACCTGTTTAATTTCCAGTTGCTTATTATTCAGCCCAGCTGGGCCTAGTAGTTTCAGGAGCACCACCATTTCTTAG